>NC_074724.1:21322820-21639130 GCF_947242115.1 Biomphalaria glabrata
CGTGCAAAGGGAAAGCTCTCACATTCCCTTGGACACTCCCACAGGAGTTTTGTTTTGCTTTTCATTTAGCCTAATCACTTTCTCAAATGATCGCTTCCACCCGAGTGCCACGTTGAGGCAGAATAGCGTACCAGGGTTTCAGAACACTAGAAGTAGCTGTCGTACCAAGCTTTAGCACTTGACAAATATTATGAAAGCTTATTTTCATAAGCGCTTATAATGTTTTAGATGTAAACGTGCCATAAGGCTTGTCAGTCAAACAGGCAGATAGACTACATGAAACTAATAACAGTAGTTTGTGCCTTTTCGGAGTCGCTTAAAATAAATGAAATATGATTGCACTTACATTTTACATTGAACTGAAAATATAATGAGTCGTTGTATAGCATTAGAACCTAAAGAAAATACAATGACCGCTTGTCTAACTAGTATTGAATCAAAATGAAGGTTTTTTATACTTGTTCGTATTAGAAAGTAGGATAATTGTATCAATGTGAAGTAGTCTAACAATGTTTGACTAAAGCTAGCAATGTATATTTATCTTCCAATATCAATAGACTTAGCTTCCATGCAAATATTTACTTGCTGAAATGTAAGTCTTGGGGATCTCTAAATATTGATAGCAATTATTTGAACTTTGACCCGGAGGAATCACTGGGAATGTTGATATTGACAGTGTACTGCAGGCGTTTTCTCTGCATGCAGGAGTTCTGTCTACAATCTAATTAAATCAAACACAGTGCCAGATAATTGCTCAATCAGTCAATTCCTGGCGGAACAAAATTCAACAACCAAACTACGCTTGCCGGCATTGGCTATTAATAGAGTCTAAGCCTTCTCCTTGTTTCTAGCATCTGTAAGGCTTTAGTTTTTATATTGCAGTCCCGTTAAGTACTCAAGTTTTTTTTAAATTTGGTGTTTAAATACTTACATTCATAATCGTCATTGCCCCACCCCCTGTAGAGGCCCACAAGACGAATCTGGTCCTACAAGCGCTTTGTTACAAGTGCTTTAAGCAAATTTATGTTAGGCACTTTAATTGGATTGCTGATTGCTCTTCATTTCTTGAGCAATTAAGTACAATGTGGAAAATCCAAAAGATAGAAAATGTGAGGGCGAATTACACTAGATTTAAATACTAGATCTAAGTGACATTTGTAAACACCAGAGGCAAGAAGAAAATGTTAAAATTTAAATTGACATGCTTATTGCTGAAGAAAAATTAACAGAAATATTTTCTTGTCTTAAAAGTTCTGATGCTACTAGTCTCTAACTGAAGAGTTGATTGAATGTGTGACAATTAAAATGTCACCGATTTTTAATGAATAATCTACACTTGTTTTGTGGCAGATATTAAATGATGGCAGATATAATGTAATAGTAATTTAATATATAGAGCGCTGTTAACAGACGAAAGGTAGGCTCGAGGCGCTGTGATAACCTCACACACACAATCACGACAGATAAATTGACAAACTAATGTAACAAAAGTTTTAAACAGATAGGTCGAAGTGTAGCAGATTGTCTGTCTGAGATCATGTGGAATGAGTTCCAAACCTTTGGTCCGTGCACTGAAAAAGCCCGAAGGGAGAAACGTGGCACCACTAGAAGCGTTGAGTCCATTGAGCGCAGGGCTCTCTGAGGGACACATGGAGTGATCAGTTCGCTAAGGTTTAGGGGCATTTCTTTATTATACATACACTGATGACAAAGTGTGGCGACCTTGTTGATTCTTGCTTTTACGGGAAGCCAATGCAGCGTGCGCAAGAGAGTAGTAGCAGAATCTCGTCTTGTTTTTCTAAGGACTATTCGTGCGGCGTTGTTCTGAATACGTTGCAGCTTGGCTATTTTGTCGTCGGGCATATCTGCTAGCACGGCGTTGCAGTTGTTAAGGCGTGAGAATATAAATGCCACAGCTAGCTTTTTTGTTGACTCCGTTGTTAAATATGGTCGGATCTGACCTAATCTGCGCAGCTGCAGGTATAAACCTTTGCAGACCTGACTTATGTGTGGGTCGAAAGATAGTGTTGAGTTCAAGAAAACTCCAACATTGCGAACTGAGTGAACAAAAGGAACCTGGCAGTTCGTGATAAAAAAGAGAATCTGTGCTCTCGACTTTTGAGACGTTGTTGCGGGTGCCAATCTTAATTATTTCTGTCTTGTCTTCGTTCATCTTGAGCTTACTCTCAACCATCCTATCGCTCACCCTTGCAACGGTACCACTGATTTTGTCTGCCAGATGCGACACCTACAGAATCGTAAAACTATGAGTCATTGGCAAGGACGTGGTATATAACTCATACAATTTATTGAAATGTACAGACAATAACTATCTATTGTTTTTACAAAGCTTCTATCAACTCTGCATGTCTGTCTGATACACTTTTCGTCCACGTTATTTCTCCACTTCCCATCCACAGTTGAAACTTTAATAATAATAATAATAATAATTATAGCTTTTATATAGCGCTACTTTCATGACTATGGCATGCTCAGTACGCTATGTTCCAATGTCATTAGTGGACCGGTGGAGGGGGGGGGGTATCTGGGAGAAGGTTTTCCGTGCTGCTTTTAGGCACTCAGTAAACACAATACTGCTAGAGTCGGGCGTCGACCCTCGAGCCCCCTTCATAGGTAGCCAAGCCAAACCAAGTTAAAGCATATTTAGCCTCTTGACCACGCTTCCCACTTTGCATATGATTCATTATTCCTAAAAAAAAAGTATGAATAAATAAAAAAAATAACCAATTAATAACCAATTAATAATTTAATTATTGGTAATTAATTAATTTAGGTTAATATTCATTAAGGCATTGAATCTTTCTGTACTGATAGATATGGTTATAAAGATTCAGTTTTTCCCTTTGGACATTTTTCATATTATTCTAGTTTTTTATTTTACAAAGCTCTTATCAACTCACAACTTTGTACACGTTATTTCTCCGACACCCAAACTCAGATTAAGCTGAAATTTTGCACAATTAGTTTTATTACCTGACAACACAAGAATCAATAAACAACAATTAGTTAATTAACTATTGCTAATAAATTATTTTGTTTGGTGTCTCTAACAATGGAATGAAATTGTACTTGACTGAAGTGGTGGTTTAAGCTAAATTAGTTCCCTTTATATGTCTTCGCTTTAAATTAAGTTTCAAACAAAGAATACATAATTATACAATTTTATATACTCATAAGCAACTCACTAACAGAGTGGTTAGAATGTCGGCTTGAGGAAGTGTGAGCCATGATTTGGAATTCAGGTCGTAGAACGAATGCTTTTTAAAAACCGATGACTGAAAAATTCACCGAGATATCCCTTTCTTACTCCCTTCCCCCCCCCCCCCCCTGATTTTCCTAACCGGCCCAGATAAGTGATAGGATCATAGCCATAGACATAAATAAATATAGACTTCATAGCTTCATGTAATTTGAAAACATGTATATCTATTGTATTCGGATTTCCGAATTATGAAAAATTGCATGATCTTCATTCTTAGAGATTAAACAAACTACACATTACAATATATATAGGTGTGTGGCTGAAATAGATATGAATACTTAACTTTTATACTGCTCATAAATGCTGCATAATAAAGTACACAAAATTGCAAGTCAAAAATTTTCTTTTCATAAAACTCTTAAATCGGCCAGTCTATATTTATTTATGTCTATGATCATAGAGTAGTGAGAAAGATATATAAAAAAAAAAAAAAAAAGCATGAAATTGCGCTAAACAAAAAACAATTGTTCAAAATATTTCTAATCGTACAGGTTTATTGTTGTTGGTCTAAATCTATTGCACATTTAATTACATGAATGATTCAAACTAATTGGCACATTACACTTCGCATACGCTTTGATGTTGTTTTTGTTTTAAGTATTTTTTGTATGTTTTTCTTGTTGTATTTAGTTATTTTATCTAATTTTATCATTAACAATATTTACTGAGCGATTATTTTTACAGGACATTGTCTATCACCACCATGGGGAATGGGTCTTTAGATCACGGTATAGCGAGTGACTCTGACCTTCACATCTACGGTGTCACACTGTCCATTCTGACGGGTTTGATCTGTTCGTTTGGTGCACTGACCAACATCCTCAACGTGGTGGTCTTTTCCAGGCAAGGGCTCGCGGACACAGTCACTGTTACCTTCTTTGCCTTGTCCATCGTCGACGTTGGTGTGACCATCACCATGTTTGGCGTCGGCCTCTGCTTCAGCCCCCTGATCACCGAGGCGGGCTACCCGGTCAACACGTTTGACCTGTCCTACATCATCGGCTGGACGCACATTGCGTTTTCCCGCGTTTCCAGTGGGATGACGACCTTTGTGTCTTTTGAGAGGTGTCTGTGTATAGCCATGCCTTTGAAGGTGAAGAGAATCATTACTTTAAGGAGGACGTATGTCTTGCTGGTGGTGATCACACTCATTATGACCATGAGTACCGTCCCAGTCTTCTATACGAGCAGGATGGCCTGGGTTCCAGATCCAGTCTCACACCAAATCGTTCTTCAAATGGTCTACACAGATGACCGCTCACTTGTCGATAGCATATCATTTGGCATCAACACGGTCTTCCTCGTTCCGGGAATCTTTGTCGCCTTGATTATTTTTACGGTCATACTTATCATCAACTTGATCAGAAAGGCGAAATGGCGCAGATCCATATCAGGTGATTGCGTGGCGTCAAATGAAGAGATGAAAGAGAGAGAAACGCTTAGCGTTAAAGACAGAAAAGCGATCAAGATGGTGGCCATCGTCTCTGTTGTCTTCATCGTGTGCTACGCCCCTGGTATTACCACAACTATGACAGCCATCGTGGTGCCGGACTTTAATGTGGGACGCCGAGAACAAAATATTCTCTTTATCACTGGAACTCTGACCCTCTTCTTGGAGTCCATCAACTCTTGTGTCAGTATATTCATTTATTTTAACATGAGTTCAAAGTTCAAGAAAACATTCTACGATATGGTATATCTATGCAGATGTAGACAGATCATAGACTAGTCAGTATGCCACCTTTTTTGTGCTGCGACCCTTAAGACTTGGTCTATAATATTGGTTACTTTTGTTTTCTAATAGCGCATTGAAAGACGGTTAAGATTTTTTACAATTAATTCAATGGAAAAGTTGTACGAATTTTAAAAGGAAAGAGACGAATGTTTTAAGCAATAAAAGTATTTTTTGTCTACCAGTACTTATGTTAATTTTTCATCCACATTTTTAAGTGAATCAGTTTTTTGTTAAGTTCCCCTTTCAGACCTTTCGATCTATAGGGCAGATGATGTTGAGGTCAGATTTTCGTTTAATGTTAATGATTTATTAGTGTTTTTTTTTATTTAATGATTTATTAGTGTTCTTTATTTTTTAAAGTTAATGATTTATTAGTGTTTTTTTAATTTTTTAAAGTTAATGATTTATTTGTGTTTTTTTAGCGGCCCCCGAATGGGGAAAAGACGCTATTAGTTTTGTGTGGAATGTCTGTCCGACTGTCCTTCCGTCCCGTTTAGATCTCGTAAACTAGAAAAGATATTTAAAATCCGACATCATATTATTTTAGACCATTCAAAGTTGTGATGCAAAGGCTACATTTTTCTTTTCTGAAAGCGAATTATCTAATTTTTTAAATCACTTATGCAAGCAGTTTTTTTTTCATAAAAATACACCACTTTTACAACTATTAACTATTAAACACTCAAATACTTGAGGTTCTTTATTAGGGGAGACTGCCGTTTTCCATATTTTTAACACATTTATGCAATCGTTTGTAAACTTTTTGTCAAAAATTTTTGTTTTTATATTTGTATTGTTAAATTATGTAAGTTCTGTTATACTAAGTACTATATTAACACATAAACAAATATTTACTAATTTTTTTAAAGAGAAAAAAATCTATTTATTATGCATTATATGTTAGACATAATTTAAAACAAATAGTAATCTTGTAAATGGCAAGTTCTTATTTATTTTATACGTGCGTAGTTAATCCCGGAAAGAGAATAAGCCTTTTCAAAACAATTAGGCTAGGCCGCTAGGGGAGGCGCGGTGGCTGAGCGGAAAAGCGCTTGTCTTCCGAACCGGGGGCCTTGGGCTCGAATCCTGGTGAAGACTGGGATTTTCAGTTAGGAATCCTTGGGCGCCTCTGAGTCCACCCAGTCCTAATAAGTACCTGACATTAGTTGGGAAAAAGTAAAGGATGTTAGTCGTTGTGTCGGCTACATTACACCCTCGTTAACCGTAGGCCACAAAAACAGTCACAAGGTCTGAAAGGAAACCAGTTAGGTAAGGCTCACATCTAACTTTACATTCACTTTCACCTATCCTTTGATCTGCTGGACAGTTGGGGCTCTACACAAGATCTGTCAACCTTCCTTCCTTCTTATCTGTCATTTGTCTTTGATATAATTTCATTCGGATGTTCTTTCTGAAAATATTGAAGCCTGTCTGGGTGGACCACTTCGGAAGCCGATTTTGAGTTTGTGTTTCCACACAAACTGTCTTTGAAACCTTGATATATTTACTTTGATTTTTAATACATTCATTCACCAGAAAGGAAAAACTAAAATAACACATATATATATATATATTATATATTAAGGGTCAACTATATTTCTTTGAAAAGAAATATAAAATGTGTCTCTGAAGATTTTAAAGTGATTTTACTATCCTATCTAGGACCTCATTTTTACACAAATGAGTAATAAAAGAATTGTATATAATATATATGTCAAGGTGGCAGTGAGAATAGATTTCATTGGGCAGAGTTGCAACAAAAAGTCTGTCGTCATCGAACGTGAAAAATGTTGAGCTATTTCAAAGAAATGAAACCAAGTTATAGGCGTAGCTAGCCATGTGCGGGTGGTGCGGGCCGCACGGGGCATCAAGTGATAAGGAGCATCAAACTGAGTACTAATAACTTTGCTTCCAGTGCATACTCTTCTGCATACTGCTGTTATCATAAAAAATTGAAAACCTAGTAACAGTTAGTTAGGTCTTTAGTTATATAGTTTAATTTTATAAATGATCTAGTTAATACATATTATTTTACCATTTGTGTGTATGTGTTTCTGAAAAAAGTGTATCGGAAAATGACCGTTAAAATAAGCTAGTCCAAAAAAATACACAGATCTTGGGTAAAAGACTCGTCAAAGAGAGTACTGAAAATGTGTTGTTTCACATGCCTTATCTAAATCTAGTGCTATATTCAAGAACTAGGTCTAGATCTAACTAGATCGAGATCTAGTTTGTATGACAAATGGCAATGGAGATATAAATTATTTTTTTTTTTGCAAGGGGAAAGTCTTGTCCAAGTCTGTCATGTCATTTCTAGTTAGCTCACTACCTAAAGTAGGTCAAGACATTTTATTTTTCGTGTTGCTAATTTATCTCGAATGAATCCATTAAAATGGGCCCCGCAATTTGTGAAGCCAGCCCTGAAGCCTTAGCCTGGATACATTATTAGGCCTACATTGTGTTCTTTAACGGTGTTATGTAATCTAGATCTATACCCAGTGATTCCCAAAGTGGTCTATATAGACCCCCAGGGGTCTACGAAGACTTCCAAGGGATCTACGAAAGTGAAAAAATAAATTGGGGTCTATGAGATGTCCACAGGGGTCTATGAGATGTCCACAGGGGTCTATGAGATGTCCACAGGGGTCTATGAGATGTCCACAGGGGTCTATGAGATGTCCACAGGGGTCTATGAGATGTCCACAGGGGTCTATGAGATGTCCACATGGGTCTATGAGATGTCCACAGGGGTCTATGAGATGTCCACAGGGGTCTACGATTATAGATTTCATTTAAGCACGTCGTAACTTTGGTTGATGTACCCCATTAATATAATTATTTCATACACTAATATATAATTTATGATTTTTACATTAGTTAAGAATTTACATATTTATCCTGCTATTCATATGAAAAATTGGTGTATTTAATTCCAATACGTATTTAAAGAGCTTAATTTTGTCTACATGTAACTAATGTTTAACATTTAAAAAATTTAGACTGTACAGCAATAATTTTTTAAAATTGGGATTCATTCCTTTCAATGTCAAACAAGCGGTTGCCTAAGTGCCTTTTTATGACAATATGAAAGGAATTAGGCTGGAAGATCATTTGAGACGATGCCACCCTGACAAAATAGATAAAGGTTTTAAAAACTTTCGAACACTTAAAGATATAGAATAGAACCACTAAATCTCTCCAACATTGTAGTTTTAAAAACTGTTTTCCATAAACCTACATCATATACTATTTAAAGAATTTCTTTAAGCAATAATACAGTTCAAGGACACTTCGGTGGCATGAGTTATAAAATTAAAAACTTCTTATAATTCTTTGCAAACGACATATACACAGTTTTGTTTCAACGGCGTAGCAGGCTCTGACAGGATGTAGCTCTCTGTGCTGCAAACTGCATACGGTTTGCCGGCTCTTAATTTTTCCTCAGGGTCGACCCTCGAAAACTTTCCCATGTTTCGGTATAGTTACAAGACAACCTAGTTTTGAATTCACTTTGTAGCAAACCAAGGCTAATGAGCCCTTCCTGCTTAAAGCTTACTAGTTTAGAAACCAGTTACTCGCCTTCGCCCCTTCTCTCTTAGTGACAACAGTTCCGCGGACTGAACATTTGTGCCACACGTGAAAGATCAAGAAATACACGAGAAACTGTTGTTTGCGAAAACTTGTACAATGATACTTAAGGCAAATTAATTAATTGATATTCATTGTTTGAAGCACTACAACAACAAATTCCCATATGAAACATAATATGCGTAACAACGGATGATAAGCCTGGAAAAAAAATTCCAGTGTGTTTGATGAATCCAACAAAACATATTAATTGTTATTTTAATTGGTTTAAATTTGAATTTTTTCAATAAAAAAATATATCTCTGTAGCTTAATTTGTAGCTTCATCTTACTCTTTCACTCTTCAACTCACTAAAGGTAGAAATTAGCTTTAAAAAAATAATGAATTGGCAAAAATGCAATACAAGTTAAGCAGGGGTCTACAAAGAAACATACAACTTGGCAAAGGTTCAAACAGACAAAAACGTTTGGGAACCACTGAACTAGACTGTACTCTAGATTAGAGCAATATTGAATGGCTGTCAGGCATTAGATTGAACTAGGAATGACAGAGCTAGATGTAGTAAATGCAACAATAATTGTTCAAAGTGAAAGAGTACTTGCCATAAAAAACAACAAACATATCAACCATTGTGACGTAGCACAGCAAGAGTACCAGTGATGCTAGGATTCATGGGCTCATTGTCTAATCTTAAAAGAACAGGTTATTAAGACTCTTGGAATATTCAAACAAGCAAAATATAAAAAAATATTTTCTTAAAAAGCCTATATAAAGTGGAAGAACTCCACCCCTGACACTATGACAATTACATACTAAAATAATTAACTACAAAAAATTAATTGACTAGTTTGGTATTTTTACTTTTATTGATTCATGTTTTGTTAGGTAAAATAAATAATTGTTTAAAATATCAACTTGATCGAGAATGCCTGAGGGAGAAATAGAGTAAACATTATTTAAGGGGACTAAACCCAACAAATTTAGCCATACATGTGAATACTGAAGGATTAGTATCCCTTATTGGTATCAAACAAAATAATTGGTTACCAGCAAGTAATTGACTAATTGGTTACCAGCAAGTAATTGACTAATTGGTTACCAGCAAGTAATTGACTAATTGGTTACCAGCAAGTAATTGACTAATTGGTTACCAGCAAGTAATTGACTAATTGGTTACCAGCAAGTAATTGACTAATTGGTTACCAGCAAGTAATTGACTAATTGGTTACCAGCAAGTAATTGACTAATTGGTTACCAGCAAGTAATTGACTAATTGGTTACCAGCAAGTAATTGACTAATTGGTTACCAGTAAGTAATTGACTAATTGGTTACTTTTTTTATATTGAATAATTGTGCGAAGTTTTCAACTTGATCCGAGAATGGGTGTGGGAGAAATAAAGTGTACACATTTTGTACCAGGCAGATGGAGTGAGTTAATATAAGCTTTGTAGTGAGAGTATAGTGTGATAGGTCTGGGAACAAATCAAAGGGCTGAACCGGTGGGTAAAGCTAGTGTAATGCATAGACTAGAGTTATCAAGTTATGATCAGAATTATTGAAATCTAAATTAGATCTAGACGTCGATTAGTTATTTCATTCTCCAAGTGACCCCCCCCCCCTCCCAACGCAGGTCCACAAAAACTATTTGTGAAGAACGCACTGAGCATGTCATAGGAGCAGGACGCGCTAGACGCAACAATAAGAGTAATAAGAAAATAATAATAATATCTTTATTTAATCAAGGGAACTAAATCTTACAATTATATAAAACGGAGACCAAGGAACTTTCAACGTTATAAGGGTGATTTTTAAACTATGCATCCTCTATTTTGGGACCCTCTTTAGCGCAAGAAAACATTAAGAAACTGGAACAGACAAAAATTAGAGCAGTGAGATTCATAACAAACAAATATTCACATTTAGTAAAATCTTTAAATTTAGTAAGCCTTCAGGATAGCAATTATACATAAAACACTGAACAAAAATCTTCAAATACAAAAACAAAACCTTATAAAAATACTCAGAAAGACACAAAGATAAAGGTACATTTCTCATCCCATATGCTAGCAGTGGCGTAACTAAGGAGGGGGGAGGAGGGGGAGAATTTTAAAATCCCCCCGGGCCCCCCCAAATGGGTGTCCGAAATTTATTTGTAAATACATAAATTTAATATATTTGATTGACAAATAGTGTCAACGGGTGTCTTTTTTTTTCAACATTTATGGATTAAATTTATCACAAGGACTAAACCTAGATCTAGGTCTATCAGTACGTTGACTTTGTTGACATTTTAAAAATATTTTTTCCAACAGAAATCAAAGTTTTTTTTTCAAGTTAGTTTTACATTTTAAACTTTGTTGCCACGAATAAAACTGCATGATATACAGCGAATTCCAGGTATCTTGTTACCTTTACTAATAATAGATCTAAATGACGAGTATTTTATGGCTACACTAATTAACCTTGAAGCAAAATTTACAGAATGGAGTATAACAGATCCAAAAGTTATTCTTAATAATGCTAGAATAGTCCATTATTCGGGTTTGGCGTCTATAATTTCAGAATTAAACTTCACACTCGAGTTATTACCCCTCTATTCATCTTTCCTCAGTCCAATGGAAACTCTATTTTTATTTCCATCCAATCCTTTTGCTTTCGCACAAAACATAAACAACAAACAATAACGTAATATCATATAATATTAGCACATCCTTCCTTTTGAAGTTATTATCACACCCTTCTATTTAAAGTTCTTAAGAGTGATATCTACTAGCAGGGCCGGCCCTAGCATTTGTTGGGCCCTATGCGAAACGGATCGCGCGGTGCCTAGTCTGGGTAGGGATGAGCATAATGTCAATATTATTTTTTTTGAATTAGAAAATAGGCCTACTTTCGTCTTTGCAATAAATTTTTATCAAATGAAAGCTTGCAATGCCACTTTTTATTTATAGGCACCCCAAAATGTCAATTTCGTCTATTCTTCAGGAGATTTGAATAAATTTTTAAAAAGTTCAGGACTTTATCGTATATTTTGCCTTTTCATGAGATTTCCAGGAGGCCCTGAAAAATCAGGAGGTCGCGAAAACCCTGTTATTTTATATACGTTATAATGGTTTAATTTAATAATGTACACTTAGAATTAGCGCGCGTCCTATGAAAGCGCGGGGCCCACTGCGACCGCTTAGGCTGCAGTGGCCTAAGGCCGGCCCTGTTTACTAGGAACTTTAACAATTCGTCCACTTCTGGTTGTCTTGACTGGCACAACAAGTTCTCTAGACGTTGGTCTATAACTGTCAGTTTCGTTTGTTCCAACAGTTTGCAGTTCATTGTCTCCATCGGTATCATAGTACCCAGAGATGTTTTCATCGAAACTCTTATTCAAAAAGCGTTGATTTCTTCTGTATATTTTTCCGTTTGTCTTTATGATGTAAGATCTGGGTGCTGAATGTTTTTTTATGACAACTGCTTTCTGCCATGTTTGACCTAGACGAACTGTCCGAAAGAATAATCTTTTAGGTAGTCTTGATTTTGCATTGTATTTCACTTTGCTTTTCATCTGTCGTTCGTTGAGTAATGTCTCTGCATTTTCAGCTACCGATAATTTCAATAGTTTGGGATCAGTTGGAATGATTCCCTGAGTCTTCTACTCGTCAGCAGTTGTGATGGTGAATACGGCAGTCCACTTATCGGAGTATTTCTATACTCGAGCATAACGAGATGTGGATCTTTCCCACTTTTGTATGCTCTGAATCCTTTTGCTTGCGCAGAAAACATAAACAACCAACAATGACTTAATACCAAATAATATTAGCACAGAATCTTGTACATGCAGTGGAGAATTAAGAATTTTTTGCCTATCTTGAATTCTGGTCAAAGCTCTTGCGCCCAATCAATACAGTTCAGAAGAAACTACAAAAGTCTGGACTGCATATACGGGAAGCTGCTAAAGAAATTAGTACCCTTTCATGCTTTCTGCAAAATGATGAGAAACTAACAAAAACCCAATCCATCGAAAAAGCAAAAGAAGGTAGTGAATACTATGGATTCCCTGTAAACAAAACAACCAGAAGAAAGAAAAGACTTGATGGGAAGTTGAGTTCTAATGTATGACTGTCAATAGAACTGCAATTTAAACGTGTTGCGACAGAAGTGCTGGACAGATTTCAAAGGCTGGAAAGAAAATGGATACCTTAGGGGTTTCTTCTTAAACCAAGTCATCTGTTAGATGAAGACCTGCTTATGACAAACTGTGCTACTTTTCCTGTTTGTATGATGAAATAAATGGCAAATCGCTTTTTCAATGATGTCATTGATGCACGAGCACTTTTCATCAACAAACCAGTAATACAATCACCAATAGACATATTGAGAAAACAGGCTTCATTCATGGGCGTAGCCAGGATTTTTTTTCGGGGAGGGTTTGGGGGGGGATCCCCCCCCCCGACTTCCACCCCCCCCCCCACCCCGCGGAAAAAAAAAATATATGTGTGTGTGTGTACATAATTAATCTTTATTACATTCTGACCCTTTCGGAAGACGTTTATTGTTTATTGTAGACTCCCCGCCCTTGCTAGCAAGGGGGTCTGGGGGAGTTCGCAGCGCTCCCCCAGCGCGAGGCGAAACCCCGCCGCCGAGCACTATTTCTGGTATTGAAAGCCAACAAAATGCATATTCTGAGGTATCTACAGTGCATTATCTTGCTATTAAAAAGTTTTATTTCAAAAACCTAATGTGCTATTCTTACTGACTTAGACCCTCTCGCGCCATTCAGCGCATTTTCCGGCAAGCTGTTTCCGCAACTCTTATTTTGCGTAATTCATTTTGTGTGAGAACATGTCCCGAAAAACCTCATTCGACGCTCTGTCACAACCTTACTAAGGATTCGACTCCCAGTTCGGCATATGATTTCTTTGATTTAGACCCGATCTCTATGACTGACTCCTAAAATCTGTCTTAGCCATCTTTGTTGAGACATTTAATGATTTTCAATTTCGGCAGAAGACTATTCACACTTTATTAATGGAGCCCAAGCCACTGGTAGAAATGTGTAACCTTTCTTGACTACGCTCTTGGAATTACATGCCTGTATTTCGCTTTAGATTTTATATCGAAAAGGAAAGTTTTTTCGACAAATCATCTGTTGAGGGGTTTTAAACTAAGAAATCTCTGGAGTTTTTTTTTGTTTTGTTTTTAATTCAAAACCCCATTTAGCTACGATCTTAGAATTTGGTGACTGTAGTTTGCTTTAAAATAATATTGAAGAGAGAGGTTTTCAACTCTAAACGCTCTGTATGGGAATTTTAAACTCAAAACCAGCTGGAGGGGTTTTAAACTTTAAAGAAAAAGCCATCTGGAGGAGGGGGATTTAAACTCAAAACCCCTTTGGCTACGCTCATAGATTTTATAGTGTGTAATTTGCTTTTTTTTTTATATTGAAGAGGTACTTTTTAGCTTCAAACCCCAACTGGAGGGGGGGGGGGTTAAACTCAAAACCCCTTTGGCTACGCTCATAGAATTTTGAGTGTGTAATTTGCTTTTTTTATATTGAAGATGGGGTTTAGCGTAAATTTTGGAGGGGGGGTTAAAAATCTTCCTCAACTGTGCTGTTGGAATTTGGGGATTGTTGTTTGCATTTTTTTTGTTTTGTTTTATAGAAGAGGGTGATTTAACTGCAAAAACCTCTGGTAGGGGGTTTAAAATTCAAAACCCTCTGTAGGTTTTTTTTTAAACTCAAAGCCCCCTACAGAGGGTTTTGTATCTCAAAACCCCCTGATAGGGTTTTTTTAAATCTCAAAACCCCCTGGTAGGGGGATATAAACTCTAAACACCCGGGTAGAGGGTTTTTAACTCAAAACTGCCTCGGCTGTGCTGTGGTAAGTGATGATTTAGTATTAAAATCTCACCTAAAATAAACAAAATGAAAGCAAAAAATCAGTCACTTAATTCCGTTCCTTCCCCCAGGGGGGGATTTCATTTCGGGGGGGGGGGGGTTGAACCCCAAGAACCCCCCATGCTACGCCCATGCTTCATATGGTAATTACGTGTGCTCAAACTTTGCAACCTCCTCCGAATACTGCTAACTCAGGCCACTTCCATTACGTCATGTGAGAGATCAGTCTCAAAGCTCAAGTTCATCAAAAGCTATCTCAGGAGCACAATGACACAAGAAAGGCTTATCATGGCTTTAATGTCAGTGAAGTCACAAATACTAGAAAGTATCGATGTAGTTGATGTTATAGATGTCTTTGCTGCACAGAATGCACGACGTGAAGCGATATCAATTTAGATTTGTCACTTGTGAATTATTTAATTAAAAAACAAAGGTATTATTCATTAAAAGAGTCTTGATTACTTTTTGTTAAGTTTACTGATATACTGAACCAATTTGATTTGGGGCTTATATATTTTTGCGTACATTATCCCATGTCATATGTCCAATGTCAAAATGCAAGGGGCCCCCAAAGAGGTCAATCCCCCCGGGCCCCCAAATCCGTAGTTACGCCCCTGTATGCTAGGACTAATTTGTATAAATGCTCCTTCTTCCCTAGTGCTATTAGAGCATGGAATGGGTTGCCTGAGCCAGCCAGGAAAACCAGTGACTTGGCAGAATTTAAGTCTTTGGTTAATATGCATGACCAGATACATGACGCGTAGGACGTAATCATCTTTTTTTTTTTTGAAGTAACGTCTGTATTATATAAGATACGATAAGAGATACATTAAAAATTGTAACGAATATAGTTACTAAACTGCATAGTTATTTGTTCAGTCTTTATTGCTACGTATTTTGCTAACGTTCTTATTTGGGACAGACTCGAGTGAGGCTTCAAAATCTCATCTCATCGATCCGTGAATGTATTTATGACTATGATGTGTGAGCCCATGCTCCAGTGTGTGAGTTGATATTGACCAGGTCAGAACACGAATGTGTGTGAGTGTGACTCATCATTTCTCCAAAGAAAAGGTAAGACTTTAAATTATGAGGAAGACTAGTGAGAGAACTCATTTCCAACTGTAACTGTGTCTTTAGATAACAGTGACATAGTTATTTAGTTATAGTTCATTTCATTAATTATTTGTTTTTAGATTACATTTGTTTTTAATTACTAAATCAGTTTACAGTGAAGTTTGAAGTATTTTCTCTTCAGTTTGAGCTTTAAATACCATGAAAATGTTTAACTGTTATAACCCATGCGATGCATTTATTTTGAATTGTCAAAATTTCCGATTGATCTAACACAATTTTTTTGTGCTTGTCTAATCATTGCTTGCCGCTCTCAGTCGTAAAACGACTATAGTTCATCTCATACAGTTTTGTTTTTGTGTGTGAGTTGAAAGCAACTTGAGTTGGGACACAGCATTTCCCTCCCCACCACGCGCTTGGGTCCAAAGGAACGTCAACTTAAGTTTGGGTTCAGCTGCGTCTGTCGGAATGTTGCAACAAGCTGCCCTAAGAACCTTCGGCTCCTCGTTTTCTCAAGATGTATATCTGATGTTCAGACTTAACATTTTTCTTTTCCAAGTTGGGTAGTCTAACATTTTCCTTTTCCAAGTTGGGAAGTCTAACATTTTCAACTTTCCAAGTTGGGTAGTCTAACATTTTCAACTTTCCAAGTTGGGTAGTCTAACATTTTCAACTTTCCAAGTTGGGTAGTCTAACATTTTCAACTTTCCAAGTTGGGTAGTCTAACATTTTCAACTTTCCAAGTTGGGTAGTCTAACATTTTCAACTTTCCATGTTAGGAAGTCTAACATTTTCAACTTTCCAAGTTGGGAAGTCTAACATTTTCAACTTTCCAAGTTGGGTAGTCTAACATTTTCAACTTTCCAAGTTGGGAAGTCTAACATTTTCAACTTTACAAGTTGGGTAGTCTAACATTTTCAATTTTCCGAGTTGGGTAGTCTAACATTTTCCTTTTCCAAGTTGGGAAGTCTAACATTTTCCTTTCCCAAGTCAGGTAGTCTAACATTTTCAACTTTCCAAGTTGGGTAGTCTAACATTTTCAACTTTCCAAGTTGGGTAGTCTAACATTTCCGTTTCCAAGTTGGGTAGTCTAACATTTTCAACTTTCTAAGTTGGGTAGTCTAACATTTTCAACTTTCCAAGTTGGGTAGTCTAACATTTTCAACTTTCCAAGTTGGGTAGTCTAACATTTCCGTTTCCAAGTTGGGTAGTCTAACATTTTCAACTTTCCAAGTTGGGTAGTCTAACATTTTCGTTTCCAAGTTGGGTAGTCTAACATTTTCAACTTTCTATGTTGGGTAGTCTAACATTTTCAACTTTCCAAGTTGGGTAGTCTAACATTTCCGTTTCCAAATTGGGTAGTCTAACATTTTCAACTTTCCAAATTGGGTAGTCTAACATTTTCAACTTTCCAAGTTGGGTAGTCTAACATTTTCAACTTTCCAAATTGGGTAGTCTAACATTTTCAACTTTCCAAATTGGGTAGTCTAACATTTTCAACTTTCCAAGTTGGGTAGTCTAACATTTTCAACTTTCCAAGTTGGGTAGTCTAACATTTCCGTTTCCAAGTTGGGTAGTCTAACATTTTCAACTTTCCATGTTGGGTAGTCTAACATTTTCGTTTCCAAGTTGGGTAGTCTAACATTTTCAACTTTCCAAGTTGGGTAGTCTAACATTTCCGTTTCCAAGTTGGGTAGTCTAACATTTTCAACTTTCCATGTTGGGTAGTCTAACATTTTCGTTTCCAAGTTGGGTAGTCTAATCAGCAACAAATCAATGAGACTGCTGTGTTTTATTAATGTTTATCAATGAGTAAGAAATCAAAGAAATGAAATGTATACAACAGACAAGAATGCAAGAGGTTTATTTCAAACGTCCATTTGGTATGGAAATAACAAGTTCACTACAATTTGTAAAAATAGATCTCTAATTATGTTCATAAGATTTATTTTTAGTTTATGCGTTGGTTTTCCTCACAAACGACGCGAATAGAAGTTATTCATCTCTCTCTCTCTCTCTATTTCTAAAGTCCTCTTTCTCTTTGTACACTTTGGTTTCTTATAGTTATAATGTTTTTTGTTTGATGTAATGCACAAATTGTAAGACAAATTTCCTTACGGATAATAAAGATTATTATTATGTTAAAATGAACGAGTAGTCATTCTCTGGCGCTGCCAGGGTCGAGTTTCGCTAAAGAGAAACAAAATTCATCGTAGTCCCTTTAACAGTTTCCACTGAGGAATTTTCTGGTGATGTGGCAGGTCTGCAGCAGTACCGCCCTCTGATATATTTATCATGGGCGTAGCCAGGGATGGGGCCCTCAACCCCCCCCCCCCCCGAAATGAAATCCCCCCCTCTGGAGGGGGGGGGATCGGAATTTAGCGACTGATTTTTTGCTTTGATTTTGTTTATTTTAGGTGAGATTTTAATAATAAACCATCACTTGCCGCAACAGAACCAAAGGGGTTTTGAGTTTAAAACCTCCTACCGGGGGGGGGGGTTGAGTTTAAAACCCCTACCAGAGGGTTCGAGTTGAAAAACCCCTACCAGGGGTTTAGAGTTTAAAAACCCCTACCAGGTGTTTTGAGTTTTAAACCCCCTAACTGGGGTTTTTGCAGTTAACTCCCCCTCTTCTATAAAACAAAACAAAAAAAATGCAAACGAAAATCCCCTAATTCCAAGAGCACAGTTAAGGAAGATTTTGGTTTTAAACCCCCCTCTAAAATTTACGATTAAACCCCCTCTTCAATATAAAAAAAAAGCTAATGCACTCAAAATGCTATGAGCGTAGCTAAATGGGTTTTGACTCAGTTTTGAGTTTAAACCCCTATTCAGCGCGGTTTGAAGGTAAAAAATACCTCTTTAATAATAAAAACAAAGCAAATTATACACTCAAAATGTTATGAGTGTAGTCAAGGGGGTTTTGAGTTTAAACTCCCCTCCAGTGGAGTTTGAAGCTAAAAAGTACCTCTTCAATATAAATAAAAGCAAATTACTCACTCTAAAATCTCTGAGCGTAGCCAAAGGGGTTTTGAGTTTAAACCCCCCGCCAGGGGGGATTGAGGCTAAAAAGTACATCTTCGGTGTAAGAAAAAAAGCAAATTACGCACTCAAAATGCTATGAACGTTGCCAAATGGGGTTCTGAGTTTAAACCCCCATTCAGAGGGGTTTGATGATAAAAATACCTCTTCAATATAAAAAAAAAGCAAATTACACACTAAAATCATTTGAGCGTAGCCAAACCAATCGGGGGTTTTGAGTTTAAACCCCTCTTCGACAGATGGCTTTTTTTTAAAGTTTAAAACCCCTCCAGATGGTTTTGAGTTTAAGATCCCCCTACAGAGCATTTTGAGGTGGAAAACCCCCAACAGATGATTTAGAAAACTTCTCTTTTCGATATAAAATCTAAAGCAAACTACAGTCACTTAATTCCAAGAGCGTATTCAAGAGATGTTACACATTTTTACCAGTGGCAGGGCTCCATTAATAAACTGCAGTGAATAGTCATCTGCCGAAATTGAAAAACACTAAATGTGGCTCAACTAAGATGGCTAAGACAGATTTTAGGAGTCAGTTATAGATCAAGGAAATCCTATGCCGAACTGGGAGTCGACCCCTTAGTAAGATTGTGAGAGAGCGACGCATGAGGTTTGTGGGGCATGTTCTCCGACAAAATGAATTACGCATATGAAGAATTGCAATGATATCCTAGTACAACTTGACGCCACTCATTCATGGAGGTCCTCATGTCAGGTGGGAAGAGGCTTCAGACATTACCAGTAACAGATTTTTATGGAAACAGCTTGACGTCAAATGGTCCGAACGGCGCGGGAGGGTCTAAGTCAGTAAGAATAGCAAATTAGGTTTTTGAAATAAAACCTTTTAATAGCAGGTAAATGCACTGTAGATACCTCAGAATACGCTTTTTTTTTACTTTCAATACCAGAAATAGTGCTTGACGGCGGGGCGAAGCGAAGCTACTAGCGCTCCCCCAGACCCCCTTGCTAGTAGTGGCGGGAAATCTACAATTTTTTCACTATCTCATGGAAGAACCTATTCTAGGGCACAATAAACGTCTTCCGAAAGAATGAAGGGTCAGAATGTAATAAAGATTATGTACACACACACATAAATACATATAAAAAAATTTCCGGGGGTGGGGGAAATCCCCCCAACCCCTCCCCCCCCCCGAAAAAAATCCTGGCTACGCCCATGATATATATATATATATATATATATATATATATATATATATATATATATATATATATATATGTTGATGGTTGATGTGACTGGTTAATGAATGTAGATGTCAGACGCGAGTGCGTGAATAACAACAAACAACAGAACAATTAATTAAATAAATCCAGATGTGAACTTGAATAGCGATTTATTAAATAAGTAAGGGCACAGTCTACGTCGTCTCTCGATCTATCTCTATCACAAGTCGATCTTTCTTCGTCCTCCTGCCCGTTGGTTCTCTATTTCCGTTCTAACTTTTTAATTGATCAATCACGTCACTCCGGAAAAACCCAATTAAACCCCAACTTCTACGCGTCTTTCTATAGATCCTCTCTATATATATTGTGTGTGTGTGCGTAATGATAGATAGACTGGCAGAGAGGGAGATAGATTTTATACTATATACACACAGAGAGAAGAACTCACACACCTGTCAAACAATGGTCTCATTAAGTACTACGTGTCAGTGTTACCTGTCCACACTGACAAAGACAGTGTGGGTGTGGGAACCCAGGAAATCCTGGACCGTGATCATAAAGGTGCGTCGGTGAGACAAATTGTTGTTGTTCTAGTTTGGACCTTATCCGTAGATGTGTCTTTTCTGGATTACTTCAACCAGATTTACACGGGAATTGTTCTTTTGATTCATTGCTAAGCTTAGACTTAGGACTCTGGAGAAGGTTAGACTTAGGACTCTTGAGAAGGTTAGACTTAGGACTCTGGAGAAGCTTAGACTTAGGACTCTGGAGAAGGTTAGACTTAGGACTCTGGAGAAGGTTAGACTTAGGACTCTGGAGAAGACTTTGATACCAAGGACGCGTAGGAAATATTCTAATAGATTAATTTGCCTTTGTGTTTATCCTTGATGAATTTAATTCTGAAAGGCACTTGAGCCCAAGACATTATTGGGGGCAAAGTTTTTTAAAAAAAGGTCCTTGGAGTTTTCAAATAAATGTCTCTCCCCTTTAGTTTTTGTTTCAGGAAGCGTTCTCTTCCACCCCTTCCTCTTTTGAGAAAAACAAAATTGATGGTTAAAAAAATGGTGATCTTAAAGTCGGAAAAGATCGCAACTCCCGCCTTTCTCCTAGTCCTAGCTACGCCGCTGTGTTGTCAACACTTATGCGCAATTTTTAACATGACATCGTCTTTTTTTTGAAAACTAACTTCTCTAACTTATAATGTATTTAATCGTATTCTCACAAGCTACTTAAAGTATTGTAGTGCAACTTTGTGTGTGTAGATCGTAATAGGCATTGTTGAGTCATTCTAGAGTTGTGTTTACAGCTTTGTGGTGTAGTGTTGAAACAACCGACTGTGACGGATATATCCTGTGTAAGTCGGCGACACCAGATGTTCAGATTATGACGCCTGGACACACTTAAACACAGAGCTCTGTTAGACGCACAGCACACGACACCGCGACACTTGCTGTACACGACACAGCGACACTTGCTGTACACGACACAGCGACACTTGCTGTACACGACACAGCGACACTTGCTGTACACGACACAGCGACACTTGCTGTACACGACACAGCGACACTTGCTGTACACGACACAGCGACACTTGCTGTACACGACACAGCGATACGATGCGCTACAGGGACACCAACAAGGTGCAGCTGCTCAACTTTGTGGTACTGGTCACGGGGAGTATCATGTGCCTGTTGGGCGCCGTAGCACCTTTCTGGCAGGAAGGTGAGGTGAGTATATACATAAGCAAGTAAATGGCCTGTTTAGTGACACATCTGGCTGTGAAAGAAAGAAGTAAGTTTAATTGGCTCTCTCTGTCTCTGTGTGTGTGTGTGTGTGCGTGCGTGCGTGCGTGTGTGTGTGCTAATCCCTCCTTTACTCATCCATCTTTCCATGCACGAGTTCTCTCCTTTTAGCCAGCACTGACTTCTGTTTTTCTAAGGCCTTGTTCAAAATACGATATCAAAGTGAGGTATACACATAATCAAAGGCAGCCTTCCACTGTACTCTCACTTTATTCAAACAAACTTGCACCTAATAAACAATTACAAAAGTGACTATGAAATCAAGGCTCTATTTAAGTTTACAGCGTGGCACATGTACGAATGCATTCTACAAGTGCTTTTCTTTAGGCCTCAGATGTGTGTCCCGCACCCTTCGTTCAGAGACCATCCGCTGCCAGCTGCTTTCTTCCTTGCCAGGGAGGGCAAAATGCGACTGAGTTGATCTTCAAGTCGCTTCCGGGGAGTACCTCTGTTATGCCATCCTCTTCTAAGCTCGCCGAAATATTAGGTCTGCGGTCATCACCCATGCGGAATAAGTGTCCGAACCAGCACAACTGTCGAATATAAAGTCATGATTAAATAATATCTATGACATGTGTATCTATATAGCTAGATATGGAATGTGTATCCATATTACTATGTATGGAATTTGAATCTATATAGCTATAAATGGAATTTGTATCTATATAGCCAGATATGGAATGTGTATCTATATAGCTAGATATGAAATGTATATCTATATATATCTAGATATGTAATATGTATCTATATAGCTAGATATGGAATGTGTATCCATATAGCTAGATATGGAATGAGCATTTATGTGCAAGTAAGCTAATTAAAAAAAAAATAAAGTGAAAATCCTGTTGACTCTTGATAGTTTCACGGTTACAGGACGGGGTGGTGTCGAATTGCCCAAAACGTTATATTACCAAAAAGGTTAGCTTAAAAAAACTCTAACCTTATATGTCAGAAAATTATATTTATTGTGTAGTAAGATATTTTCTTAGACTATCAAAGTTAGTATAAATATATTGATCTAAAAATACAAACAAAACAAAAGCTTTCAAATTTCACAAACTATACTACATTTAAGCTTAAGCCTACCTACATTCCAAAAAGTTAGTCGCAACCTCAGATTACTGTGTCGGATTACGAATTGTCGGACTATCAATAATTATTAATAAAAAAAATATATAAATTAAGGAAAAGCTTAGTAGATTCGAGTCTTTAACTTTAGAAACTAAACATTCCATTGAAGATGCTTATGGTAAAATAAAAATATGATGATGGCCTGATAGAATTTACATCTTTCTGCTATCCAGCTATAGAAATCCATCATTCTGTAGGTCTATGTGTGTGCGTATGCTACAAACTCATCATTCTGTAGGTCTATGTGTGTGCGTATGCTACAAACTAATCATTCTGTAGGTCTATGTGTGTGCGTATGCTACAACCTCATCATTCTGTAAGTCTATGAGTGTGTGCGTATGCTACAACCTCATCATTCTGTAGGTCTATGTGTGTGCGTATGCTACAACCTCATCATTCTGTAGGTCTATGTGTGTGCGTATGCTACAAACTCATCATTCTGTAAGTCTATGTGTGTGCGTATGCTACAAACTCATCATTCTGTAGGTCTATGTGTGTGCGTATGCTACAAACTCATCATTCTGTAGGTCTATGTGTGTGCGTATGCTACAAACTCATCATTCTGTAGGTCTATGTGTGTGCGTATGCTACAACCTCATCATTCTGTAGGTCTATGTGTGTGCGTATGCTACAAACTCATCATTCTGTAAGTCTATGTGTGTGCGTATGCTACAAACTCATCATTCTGTAAGTCTATGTGTGTGCGTATGCTACAAACTCATCATTCTGTAGGTCTATGTGTGTGCGTATGCTACAAACTCATCATTCTGTAGGTCTATGTGTGTGCGTATGCTACAAACTCATCATTCTGTAAGTCTATGTGTGTGCGTATGCTACAAACTCATCATTCTGTATGTCTATGAGTGTGTGCGTATGCTACAAACTAGTACAAACTCATCATTCTGTAAGTCTATGTGTGTGCGTATGCTACAAACTAGTACAAACTCATCATTCTGTAAGTCTATGTGTGTGCGTATGCTACAACCTCATCATTCTGTAGGTCTATGTGTGTGCGTATGCTACAAACTCATAATTCTGTAAGTCTATGTGTGTGCGTATGCTACAAACTCATCATTCTGTAGGTCTATGTGTGTGCGTATGCTACAAACTCATCATTCTGTAAGTCTATGTGTGTGCGCATGCTACAAACTCATCATTCTGTAAGTCTATGTGTGTGCGTATGCTACAAACTCATCATTCTGTAGGTCCATGTGTGTGCGCATGCTACAAACTCATCATTCTGTGACCGTGTACTTACTTAATACAAACAAATGAGACGATTTCGTAGGATTAAAATTACTCCTTGCATCTTGTTTGACTACGACTAAAAGTGTGAAATCTTTAATGGCACTTTTCGTTTATAAATTAGAATATTACAGACCATAGTACATTATTGCGGTTACGTCTAGTCCACAGGAATAGGATAGGCCGGTAAAAAAAAAATGTGCATAAACAATAAAGATCCATGTAGCACAGTTAACCAATAATAACAGCAATGTCTTCGATTTCGACGATTAAGGATGAGTGCAGTTTTACATTACTACTCATAATCTGATGCAGACAAAGCCGTTGTCCACTGGTGGTCTATTAAAGCTTTCTTTACTTCTTCTGCGCCTGTCTTCTAGGAGAGCTTTCCTTTGGGCTTCAAATATGTGTCCCGCGGGCGTCATGAGAGCTCTCCAGTTGATTCTTTCAGAGACCATCTGCTACAAGCGAGTGAGGGCAAAAATGACGGCTGAGTTGATCTTTAGGTATAGCGCTTACGAAGGGCACCTCTTTAAAGCTGCTGTCGAGTGTTAAGTTGTGCTTCTATACTGTCCACACCAGCCTCCAGCAGAACATAGTTATTTGTAAAGTGGTCCTTCCAGCGAATGCTCATTAAGGAACGAAGCCACTTTTGGTGGAAGCGTTTTATAAGCCTTAGATGCCTTCTACAGAGCACCCAGAGCCTTATAAAAGTGTGGTAAGAACCACTTCGAGCTGTGATACACAGCCTCATCGTGGTGGAAATGGCGTAGGAGGAAACAATTAGGGTAACAAAACAAGACTCTCATATGGGGTGCGAGAGCACTTTCATTGCACAGGTAGAGGTTGCAAAGTGAGCCCTTACATGTCAACAGCCCACACTGCGCTCCTCAAGGTATCTTTTAACAAATGGAGAATCCAGCTGGTTAGCGGTAGTCATGAGAAGGAAAATGACGGGGATCCCCAGTGTGTTTGGCCTTCGGCCACGTCTTTAGCCGGAGCTTCCGAATCACTGGAAAAAGTGGTGTGATACACAGACACCAACTTGGATTTCTCTCAAACAGAACCATCTGTTTAATGTTGCTGCTGAAAGGGAGCTCTTTTTTTCTTTCTTGCTGGTCTAGAGTTTCAAGAGCCTTCAGTTCAACTCTACCGATAGTTTCAAATGTTGAGATCCACTATATTATAAACATTTATTTTTATTGATAGTTGAGACCTATTCCGCAATACTCTCTGCCTGGTCGTGCGATTTGCGCGCTGGACTGTCGTTCTGGCTTATCGATAGTCCCGGGTTTAAACCCCTCTTGCTCCCATTCATCCCCCGTCGTCCTGCGGGAGGTTTGGACTAGGAAGTAAATTATCTTCAACTCTGAAGGAACATCCGAAACGTAAAAGATTGAAACATTGTACAAACATTTTTACTCTCAATGGGAGACGACCAAAAGCTCTATTGACGGTTGTCTTAACGAGACGGTTGTCTATTTTTCTAGATAGTGACGCATCGTCACACAGTGCTGCCCAGGTACATAAAGTGGTCAACAACAAATCAATGGTTTATCTGACCTTGACCTAAGATATGCCTCACGTGGTCGATCGATCTCACAAAAATCAATACATTTTCTTAGTCTAATGATTGAAAATATATTCGTACAATTTGACGTCTAATTCGATAGCTCATTATTTCATTTCTTTTCTAACGCAAAAACGATCGTTTCATGAAAAAATGGTTAAGTACTTGGGTTGGTTTGAATCATGTATGTCAGTTTTACAGATTTGTCAACTCTTGATATACGCCTGGAGGCGAACCAAGTGTGCGTGAATGGTGCAGTATGGGAGGTGAACAAATTGAGCGTTGCATTATGGAAGGTGAACTATGTGTGTGTGTGTGACGTCTCCCCCCCCCTTTATAAGCAGAACGTGAACAAACGTAATTCTATGTACAACTGAGTCCTAACTCCATTTAGTTTCTAGCTATATTCAAGTAAAAACCTTTATTAGGCTACACGTTATATCTCCGACACCTAATCTCGGATTAAGCTAAAATGTTGCACAATTATTTCTTTTCCCTGACAACAAATGAATCAATAAATTAAGATAACCAATTAGTTAAGTAACTATTGATGATTGATTATTTTGTTTGATATAACATGGGAAAGAAATAGCAAATTTCTGAATAAAAAAGCTGAAGAAATAAGCTGAATTAGTCCCCTTTATAGGTCTCTGCTTTGAAGTAAGTTTGAAATAAACAATACATAACTATACAATCTTCTGTTTTTATACACACCTCACTAGCAGGGTGGTTAAAATGACGGCTTAAGGAGGCTTTGGGTCAAGAGTTCGAATTCAGGTCTTTCCCCTATAATATATATATATATAAGGGCCCTAGGCGAAGTGAATAGGGTGGCTCCAAATGAAATAGAAAAATATAAATTAAAGGCCGATAGGCCTAAATACGCAATTAATTTAAAACCTTCCTGTATCTAGATCTAGATCTAAATTAACAAATGAGTTAAATTCAAGTAATGCCGAGAGCACGCACGTTCTTCAAGGACTATTCATGATCATCAGATTAGAAATAACATTTCGACATTTCTCCAAAGGGAAGAGACAATGGTCTTCTAACATATGGAGTTTAACAAATAGATCTGTCTAGTTTGTCTAAGGCTGACATGCATGAAAGGTGCAAATAGTTTATTTATTGTAAAATTTTGACACATTTTAAAAACTACTCTACTTGACTTAATCCTTTAGACTTCCAGGGGAGCAGATTCTCTTTTGTTCTTTGCAGTGAATATCAAATTCAGCCCTCATTGGCATCTTTTAATATTTTTTTTTCTGTCAATACACAATGCTAGAGCTCCTTCTTTACGTACTCTTAGGGATTAATCCAGAAAGTGCAATAGTATTGTATATCTCTTACAGATTAACCTGAATTATCTGAAAGCCCACTCCAACAGCAGCGGCACAAGTGATGTCCACGTGATAGGTGGGTTATGGTGGTACTGCTACGCAGACCCTATCACTGGTAACACCTGTGACATTTACCCACTTGGTGGTGAGGAAGGTAGGTTCAGCTGTGGTTTTGAAGTGTTGACTTATGGATCTACTCACAGACATTGTCTAATGTAAACATAAGCAAGACTTGACTTTTTACAACTTTCTTAAAAGTCTTTACCTAATTGTCTACCCTTCATAAACACATTTAACTGACGTTTTGAAGATACTGTCACAGTGTTGTCGAATCCTTTAAATTTAATCCATCAAAGTAATACGAGCTCTTTAGTTGACAATCATTACTTGTACAATGTGAGCACTGCTTTTTTTACTACACACTTCTTAAACTTTAAAACCAGGAGAGTTGAATAGATTTGTTTACCAACAGCCATGTCTAAGACAGCAGCACACAATGAGAGGAGTATTGTCCCTTGTATGGACGCTGCTTCAATTCCTTTTTCAATTCCTAAAATATGTATTAATGATTAACTCACACTTTCATCATAGTCCGCAAGGGGGGGGGGCGGAATTTAGTGACTTATTTTTTGCTTTCATTTTGTTTCTTTTATGTGAGATTTTAATACTAAACCATCACTTGCCCCCGCGCAGCCAAAGGGGTTTTGAGTTTTAAAACCCCTACCAGGGGGTTTTGCAGTTAAATCCCCCCCCCCCCCAAAAAAAAAATTTATATAATATATAAGAAAATTAATAATAATTTGTTTAAAACTCTGTTTATTTCAGGAGCCATTTGGGCTGTCAGATTGTTTGTCTTCCTTAATGTGCTACTGTCAGTGTTCTGTTGTCTGACAGTATTCTTCCGCATCTGTTTCCAGGGTGTTGGTAGAACCATCTGCCAGGGTATCACAGCGTTTGTTACAGGTCAGTGCTTGTTGAAATAGATGCTATTAGTTGGCTAGACTTGAGAGAAAGCTTACACTTTCACCACGACTTTGTCTAGGTGATTCTGTCCAATGCATGGGCGTAGCCAGGATTTTTTTTCGGGGAGGGTTTTGGGGGGGGGGGGGAGGGGGGGACCCCCCCCCCCCCGGGCGAAAAAAAAAATATATGTGTGTGTGTGTACATAATTAATCTTTATTACATTCTGACCCTTTCGGAAGACGTTTATTGTTTATTGTAGACTCCCCGCCCTTGCTAGCAAGGGGGTCTGGGGGAGTTCGCAGTGATCCCCAGCGCGGGGCGAAGCCCCGCCGCCGAGCACTATTTCTGGTATTGAAAGCCAACAAAATACATATTCTGAGGTATCTACAGTGCATTATCTTGCTATTAAAAAGTTTTATTTCAAAAAACCTAAAGTGCTATTCTTACTGACTTAGACCCTCTCGCGCCGTTCTTCGCATTTTCCGGCAAGCTGTTTCCGCAACTCTTATTTTGCGTAATTCATTTTGTGTGAGAACATGTCCCGCAAAACCTCATGCGACTCTCTGTCACAACCTTACTAAGGATTCGACTCCCAGTTCGGCATATGATTTCTTTGATTTAGACCCGATCTCTATGACTGACTCCTAAAATCTGTCTTAACCATCTTTGTTGAGACACATTTAATGATTTTCAATTTCGGCAGAAGACTATTCACACTTTATTAATGGAGCCCAAGCCACTGGTAGAAATTTGCCGGTATTTCGCTTTAGATTTTATATCGAAAAGGAAAGTTTTTTCGTCAAATCATCTGTTGAGGGGTTTTGAACTAAGAAATCTCTGGAGTTTTTTTGTTTTGTTTTTAATTCAAAACCCCATTTAGCTACGATCTTAGAATTTGGTGACTGTAGTTTGCTTTAAAATAATATTGAAGAGAGAGGTTTTAAACTCAAAACCATCTGGAGGGGTTTTAAACTTTAAAGAAAAAGCCATCTGGAGGAGGTGGATATAAACTCAAAACCCCTTTGGCTACGCTCATAGATTTTATAGTGTGTAATTTGCTTTTTTTTTATATTGAAGAGGTACTTTTTAGCTTCAAACCCCAACTGGAGGGGGGGGGGGTTAAACTCAAAACCCCTTTCGCTACGCTCATAGAATTTTGAGTGTGTAATTTGCTTTTTTTATATTGAAGATGGGGTTTATCGTAAATTTTGGAGGGGGGTTTAAAATCAAAATCTTCCTCAACTGTGCTGTTGTAATTTGGGGATTGTTGTTTGCATTTTTTTTTGTTTTGTTTTATAGAAGAGGGGGATTAAACTGCAAAAACCTCTGGTAGGGGGTTTAAAATTCAAAACCCCCTGTAGGGGGTTTTAAACTCAAAGCCCCCTGGTAGAGGGATTTGTATCTCAAAACCCCCTGATAGGGGTTTTTTAAATCTCAAAACCCCCTGGTAGGGGGATTTAAACTCAAAACCCCCGGGTAGAGGGTTTTTAACTCAAAACTGTCTCGGCTGTGCTGTGGTAAGTGATGATTTAGTATTAAAATCTCACCTATAATAAACAAAATGAAAGCAAAAATCAGTCACTTAATTCCGTCCCCCCCCCCCGCAGGGGGGGATTTCATTTCGGGGGGGTTTGAAC
Organism: Biomphalaria glabrata; assembly: GCF_947242115.1. Lineage (NCBI taxonomy): Eukaryota > Metazoa > Mollusca > Gastropoda > Planorbidae > Biomphalaria > Biomphalaria glabrata. The sequence goes on from NC_074724.1 coordinate 21,352,301, forward strand.
CCCAAGAACCCCCCCCCCCTGGCTACGCCCATGGTCCAATGGTCTTTTTGAGTTTGAAAATATGTAAACATCAGCGCAATGCCTCTGTGACCTCGTGTTTTCCGAGGTCATAGCAACTTTTAAGTTGTCTTAAGTCTTAACCATATCTTAAGTTAGCTAAATGAGAACAGAGGATGACCTAATAGGTTGGCCTAAAATTGTAAAAGAGTCACTAGTGTCATCGGGTTAAAAAATAATTTTCTCCCGTTTTTTCCTTTGCATATATAAAGGCATATTATGCGCATTAGATTACATAATAAATGTTCATTACAGTTTGTTCAGTTCAGCTTAGTGTCTCGTAGATAATTTGTTGAAGTTCTATTTGAAACTAGGACTGTATGGTGGTAGCGCTCTAGTTTGCCCAGCGCATTTCAAAATAGATTCCCGGCGATAGGCGTTTTCTCTGTATTCATTTTTTTAAAAAACAAATATTGATGTAATTTTGATGTTAACAAGATTTGAATTTATGGGCGGATGTTTTTATACAATGTTCTATAAGTGACAGGCAAGAGAAAGAGTAACTCACTGAAAGACAAACATTTACACTAGAAGACTTAACTCAAGTAAACTCCAAGCTGTTATATGTTACATACAATTAGTAAACAATATTTGTAATTATTTCTTAATATTTTCTTTTCAGGTTGCTGTGGATTTGTTGTTGTGGGACTCTTTGTTTACTTATTCGACAATGGCTACTCACTACCCCTCAAAGGAGTTGTCTTTTCTTGGGTTTTCTATATTTACATCATTGGCTGCGCTCTAGTGACGGTTGCAGCTGGTTTCCTGTGTTTGGTCGTTCCATGAGAGCAGACCGTGTCATTGTGTACAATAATGTCTTCATTATCAACTATAGAAGGCTGAATTTCATTGGCCGATGCTGCTTTCGATCTATGATAGCATTTTATTTGCATTCGAAGGCTAGATCTAAGCCTTAGAACGTCTATGATCTATACATTCTAGATCTGCCTCCAATCTATAAATCGTTGCTAAAAAAATGCTGCCAATATTTTCCAAAGTGAGAACATTTTGAGACACCTAGATCTAATTGTAACCTTTAACCTTGCTCAGAAAACTGGCGACCAAAGATAAAAAAAAAGAAAACAAATCTCGGTCTGGGAGTGCCAATGAACCACTAGTAGAACCAGAGTTCATCCCAAATAAAAATGCGAGGTTTCGTAGTTGATGAACTGAATTGAAATAACAATCAATGTATTTTTTTTTTGTCAATTTAAACCATGTCTTTCTTTCAGGACAACTTTTTCTCTTAAGAAGGAAACAGAGTAATGATTATCTCATTGCTAGTTGACTCGGCCTTGGGGGCCAAATAAATTTCGACGCGTGTGTCTCAGGAACTATCACTGCAAGTCCTTAGGAACCAATCATTAGCGGCTTTATTATAGACTGGGACAGAAGTTTCGATGGTCGGATAGCATTGCTGTCTCCGGCGGAATACGGTGTACAGGTCGAAGTTTGATTAATTTGTGCAACAGTTAATTTACAAACTGTTCTAATTTAACCATTATTTAACATTCAATTTTTGTGTGGTTAATGTGGCGGTATTTTTCTTTAACTTTAGAGTAGTCCACCTTGAGATTTATTTTTTGTCTTTTCTTCCGCCATCTGTTGTCGTTGCCCCATTTCTTTCTGAACCCTGAACTAACTGAATGCCAGTCAATGGTTAATGGGTTGTTGTTGTTTTTAGATAATCAGGGAAGTGTAAATTATCTAGGTCTAGTTAGAAAGTGTCAGACAGAGGAATTCATTTTCGGAAGACTAAAAGTAACCTTTATAACTTTGTGTTTGTTTGAACGACAATGAGGAAATGAAGTTAAAATTTGTTCCATGACATTCAATATTACAACTTGCCTTTCAAATCTTTTACAAAGCTCACTCTGTCTGTCTGGTCAAAAGTTTGTACACATTATTTCTCCCACACTTATTCTCAAATAAGTTCAAACTTTGCACAATTATTCATAGCCATAGATAAAACATGAATCAATGAAAAAATTAAACAATTACTGGTAATTATTTTTTTCTGATACCATCATGGGACATTAATCCTTCAGTATTCAAAGATACGGCTAAATATGTATAGTTTCTGCCCCGTCTCAAGACTAAACCAAAACCAGTTACACATCTAGAGACATCCTTTGCCTTTCGAGACAAAAGGTGCCATATATATAGGTCCCCCTTAGATAACTGAACACGTTAATTCTCCCACAACCATTCACGGATCAAGTTGAAACTTTAAATAATTATTTATTGTACCTAAAAAAGATGATACAATTAAAAATGAACAATTAGTCAATTAATTATAGGTAATTAATTATTTTGTTTGGTATTGAATATGGGAAATAATTTCTATATTATTGATAGATATTTTTAAGTGCGGAGTTTTTTCCCTTAGATAAGCATTGTTTTAAATAAGATTTTTTAAAAATATATTTTCGTGATGTGTTTTAGGTATAAAATGTATATACTATGTGTTTTAGGTATAAAATGTATATACTATGTGTTTTAGGTATAAAATGTATATACTATGTGTTTTAGGTATAAAATGTATATACTATGTGTTTTAAGTATAAAAACAGTATATTTATTTTTAAAGAAATAACCATTATAAATGTGATGGTGAGGTAGAATGTTCAATAGGGCTTCTAGTTTTGAAATTAAATATGTCACTGTGACAGCTAACAATAATTAATATAGATACCTGTTCAATTGTACAGCATCAATAATTGATAACTTGAACTCTATTCCGGTGATTTAATGATGTTACATTTAATTTGTACATATAATGCAGTTTTCTCATTTTGCGGTACTGTATTATTAAAGAATGCCTTCCACTTTTTTTTCCAAAGATATTTTGTGGAATATTTGTTAACATGCTTTACATTTCTGATGCCGATAGTTTCATTAACATTTATTATGTTTTCATTTAATGTGTTGGTTTTTGCTAAATACGATTATGTCAAGAAATGAGAGCTTCCTATTTTGTCAAGAATGGGATCTACCTCTTCTATCAAGAAATGAGATCCTTTCAAACGTATTTTATAAGGAACTACCTAGTTTGTTCAATAAAAAATAAGGTACAATCAATAGATGGTTCTCATATTTGTTTGGCTATTATATAATCTTCTAGGCCATTTGATATCTACCAATCTGATTGCAATTTTCAACAAATAAAGGAAACGGTGCTCATGTGTAAAAGAACAATTTGAATTGATATCTGCCATTTTCTTTGTTAGAACCTATTACTTTAATTAAATCTGAAAACAGTTTGACTTGAATGTGTTAATTAAAAAAAACAATAACCTCAAACAAATCCTTAACACAGTATTAGACATGACCAACATACAAGTTTAGAAAAAAATAAAATATTTTTTTTTAAAGTCTCCAGTGTTTTGTGGAAATGGTATTTTATTGTCAATCTAAATGAAGCAAAATACATTGACTGTGACACAGAATAAATCTAAACACTTCAAAAATATCAACTGAAAACCAAGGGACACAAAATTAAGTGTAGACACAATTTCAAACTGAAAACTTTCTAAATTACCAGGAAAACAAGGTTGCAGAAGTCAAAGTTCTCATCCAAATACTAAAAGTGACAAGTTTTTTGCAGCTACATCTCGATGGTAAATTAAAAAGAAGCTAGTTGTAAATAGACAAAAAAAAAAGACATGGAACAACCCATTTCCAGCTCTAGGTAAATGGATGATGATGTAATAAATATAGAATAAATACAGTTGTTAGTCTGTTACAAACAAATATAGTGGATGGGTAGGAGGAACAACCAAAATATTACAGCCTTAAGTCAAGAGGGGAGCCCTCCCCAAGATGTGATTGTTATAGGCTTAATTAGTAATCAGATCCAATGTGAAGATGTCACTTTAATGTTGTATACAGTCATGCTTAGCAAAAGGCAGACAAATCATCTGTCTGAGGCTCTGGAGGGGCTAAGATATGCACATTTTCTTTAAATAATGACAACTGACAAAAAAAAATGTACCAAGACCATACAGATCACCATGGTGGCCAACTTGGAATGCATTGATTGTATCACCTCCTTCAAAGTTTATGTCTAATTCAAATCACTGTCCAAACAAGCAAGTAGCTTAACAGGTTTGGAATATAAAATTTAAAAATATGAAATGTATTCACTCCTGTCACAGCCTTCTCCCAGCCCTCTCCCCTCTTGACATCATTTGGAATGTTAAGACTCTCTAATCTAGCTGGTTTCAACTTGGTTTTGTTTTTTTCAATGCAAACAAAAAAAAAATTTCACAATATGTTTTGTTTGTGTTTCTTTGTGTCTAGCACATAGTTGTAAACCAAACAAAAAACAAACTTTGCAACCAAAGAGAATGGCAGAACAATATCTATGTGAAAGAACAATGAAGTCTAAAATAAGATTTAACAGCATCATCACATCTACAGGTTGAATAATGAAAACAAAAGTCAGTTGGACAAATTGTAAAGCTTAAATAACAGACAATTAACCAATGATTTTCTCTGCCTGGTTGGACGACATAAATTGAAATGTTTCCTAGTGACATTTCAGAAACTGTAGAAAGTTGTATATGTAAGAGTGTATTTTACACACAAGAAAAAAAACGACATATGAAAGTACAAAAAAAATAAAAGTTCTATTTATATATATTTACAAAAAAACAAAACAAAAAAAAAACTGGTGGTCTCTTTTTTTTATTGTGATCATAAACAACAATTTTCATATCAATAAATATACCCAACAGTTCCCTAACTTTTGACCAATCATTAATCAATGAAGTTTTTGAAACTGTCTATTTAAAAGTGAACCTGAAACTCTTGCCCTTAATGAGCCTACAGAACACTAGAATCAACAAACTTTTTGTTAGACCAAAAGCAAATATCTAGTGGAAAACAAAAAAGCTAGACATTGAATACAATGCATATACTAATGATTAGAACCACTAATGCCATACATTATAACTGATGATAATAGCAAAGACTGAATGATGATGATAATGATGTGCTTGAGAGATTGAAGTCAAAAGCTTGACATCTACATAAAAATAAATGTGATCTACACAAAATCAATACACATACCACAAAAGAAGATGTATCTGTATGAAAATATAGTATGTAAGTATATGATTATAGTTAGTAGTACATTCATAAAATAATCTGCTGTCGGATGACTGGAAATGAGAAAAAAAAAACATGAATAAAAACATTTGAATACAAAATAACAACCACCAGTTTTAAAGACATTATTGTCTTTTTTTAAAATCAAAAACTTCTTTTGTAGCTTAGTGAGGCACATTCATCAAGTTATAATTCATTTTTTTTAAACTGCTATGAAGTCTATTCTTTTGGTTGCTAAACAGAATTTAAAAAATGTTTTGAAACTATATGAAGGTCTCAGATGAACTTTATTTTATTTCCCTAACTGCATACAATGAAACCTTTGAACTAACTTGACACAAATGTATATTTACATGAAATAGTGATGAGATGAAGGAAACAGATCAAAGGATGAAGTAAAGCATTGATACAGAAATGTCACATACAAATTGCTTCACATTTTGAATTTCCATTGAGGGAAAAAAAATAGGATGCTTCAAAGCAGCAAAAAATGTTATTTGATCCATACCAATATTTTGTATTAAAGTGTGACACATAGAAAGATTGGCATAAAATGTAATGGATCTCACTGTCATAAAAAGCAAGTTTTAAAAAAATTAAAACAAAGAATTTTCTATTTACCAATGTTATGAATTTTTAGTTTTTAAATTTTAATTAAAAAATGTAAATATTTGTAAAATCTGACAATACTCAGACATATTCCAATATATTCTTCAAAATTATGTTTATTCAAAAAAAAAAGTTTCAAAATTCAAGAAAATCAGTTTTTGTCCACAGGTGATGACTGTGTGTAAAAACATTCTTCTTTCCCTTTCAAGTTGTCTTGACAATGATGACACAGACTGAATGAAACACATAAACAAGACAGTACAGGAAACTCACTTGGTACACATCATAGCTTCTTCACTTCACAGGCTCAAGCCTTGGGGTTGTTTTGTACCTGTTAACATAAAATTAGAAAGTTCACTATTGAATATATATATATATATATATAAACATATATAGCTCCTCCTTTGTAGCCAAAGATTAGCCCATTTCTCATTAACTTGAAGAAGGCTATGGAGTCTATTTCTCCCTATAAAAAGCCAGCCACATACAAGGTAGACGAGAATGTGGCTTGCATGATGAAATATGCTTAGAAATATCCTTAAAGGGAAGAATATTTGCAATGCATTAGCCTTACTCTCTCACCCCTTACCAGTAAATTCTAGTGGCAGGACAGGGTCACTACCTTCAAATAAACATTCAGAGAAGCAACAGTAAATTTAAAAAAAAATAGATTGATGAAAACATCTATACAATGATGAAATATTTTTTACCATAGCTCTTCAAGCTTAAAAATTAATTTTTAAAAACTACATAAAACCAAAGATTATATACTCATACAGCTGATTAAGACTCTTTTATTTTAATGGAAAATAAAAATCTGTTTCCTTCTATACTGTTCTTTATGAAATTTCTATCTTGGCCACTACAGTGACATACAAGTTCACATCAAACTCTTATTGGATATAAAAACCATTATAAGATTCCTCATTTCAATGTTAATACTATCTAAGGGTTTTTGTGCCCTTAAACCTGATGGTCACAAAGATAAACTTGTTCAAAGATTGTGTCCCTGTTTACAAATTCAAGCAAGAGAAATAACTCCAACTGCAACAAGGGCATCTCCCTACTTAATAATGTGTGCATGGTCTTCTCTTTAGTGGGGCGACCACACCAGAGATTTGCCAATCATGTCTGGCCAGAATTCCAATGCAGCATTCACACACAGAGATATACAATGGATATGACATTATCTCTTTGCCTTTTGAAAAAAATAAATGCAGTGAACAAAGGATACATTGCTTTCATCCATCTGATCAAAGAAAAGTAAACAGTGGGATGTGTGACAGAAACCACCTTGTTACCCAACAGGAAGAATTTGATGTAGACCAGGAATTTTTCATTAAGATTTCACTTGAGTTAGTAGTGTCTGCTGAGCTCCGTGATACCCCCCTCCCTTTGCATGTCCATAAAAGATAAGAGCACATTGAGCATGTTTTATCATAAAAGAAATGCAATAGAAAAGCATTAGCTTTGTCCTAGAGAATACTACCTGAAGAAAGGGATGTCAAGTTTGCAGTGCAAAGTGAATCAAAGAGGATTAATGATGACAAAGTGAGCCACAAGGGACAACACCCAGGCAGACACAATATTTACCTGTGATATATGTGACTCAGTATGCTTCTTCAAGGTCACAAGAGAACATGCACTATGACATGAGTCCTAGTTGTTTTATGACTGAATCCAACCAACAAATAAATACTTTTTTTTTAAACAAGATTTAATAATTCATGTCAATCAGTGACTAAAATGCAATCTAATAGAGCATTAAAGAAAATTAATTTGTGAGTAGGACTAATATGCAGGGAACCACCCCCAAGTTTGAGTGTTAACAGTCCCTTTAGTCTCTTAGTATGCTTGACTTTTGTTAATATTCTTCAAACCAGCATTTTTGCTGCTGAGCTGAAAGCTCTTTGCAATCTGTGCCATGGAAAAATGACAAGTTCAATTAGAAAAGATATATCAATTTACCTCAAAGTATTTGTATGTGGGGTTTTCATACCCATTCATTTGCATGTTGGCTAGATGTCTATCTTCTGGTGACGCACTGGGATCCACCTTCAATTAGAGCATATAAAAAAAATATTTTAATGTACAATTAATTTCATTGCACAATTATACTAATTTATCATACAAGCTCTTTCTTTTAGAAAAAAAAAAGTGGAAGCACTGGGCTGGATAAACTTCATAGAGTTGGGTAGAGATAAGTGCACCAAGGATTTATCTATATTTGCATCCTCTAACAGCATATCAGGGTACCTGAATGGAAGCTGAGTTAATGCAGCTAATGGACACATCAGCATGATGGCAGGCACTCGAACACATTTTCGTCTTTACCTGTTGTTTTTATTGTTTTAATCTTGTAAAAACTATTCAAATTATACATCATTTTAAAGGTCATCCATTTTTCTTTTTTTTAGAAGTATTTTTTGTTATTAATAGATGTTGTTTAATGTTTTAAAAAATTTATTTTGTAAAGTATAAAGTTCTGTTTTGGAGTAACCTCCCTTTGCTTTGTATTTAGAGAGATGCTGCTTAGGTATGGGCTTAGTAGCTATAGAGTTAAAACAGTTTTATGGATGCCAAACAGTTTTATGGATGCCAATTATTTATAAATGTGATTAAAGTATTTCTTAAGAGCTATCAACCCATAGTTGTAGAAAAATGATAGAATTTAATAATTACACAGATAGTTGACCATTGTTGAGATTTCTTGGGTTTGAAACAAACATTGGCCCTAAAATGCTATAGAATTCTTGATTACCTCCACATATCCATGTGTGACTGATGGCCCTGTCTTCTTACGTCTCAACATGATGATAGCCACAACAATGATAACAAACACACTCACACTGCCCAAGGCAATGCCAATGGTGCTGCCCACTTGACTGCTTGTAACAGCTGATTCAGTTAGTCCCTGAAGACAAAGTCAACAAAATACTGACAAATACAGCCAACAACTGAGGCTAGGTTGTAACAGAGTTATCAAACATTTCATTAATATTATTTTAATGTTAACTTTACAAATAATACTTGATGATTGCAATAGTTTTAAGACATGGTAAAGTGAAAAGTCTTGCTTGACAAGTTACGGCTCTAGTGGATAGCAATTATTTGTTCTTAAAATTTTTTATTTTTATTATGAGCTCAACAAAAGCTTTCTAATATTTTTTTTCTATGTGTTGAATACTAAAATAGTCAAAAAAGAATATTTCTTGATTTTAATAAGAGAAATTTTTTAATTAACATATTAAGGGTATTATTTAATTTAAATATCATGTATTCTATTTTGCAAGGAAATTTATTTGAGAAATGAAGATGTGTAAAGAAATGTAAACATAAATAAAAAAAACATTAAATTTACAGTTTAGTTAGGTTATACTAAATCTCATCTGAACCTTGATTGATTGTAACATATATATATAGAGAGAGTTTTAAAATAAAACTACATTTTTGGTGCTTCTTATTAATCAAAGATGCAGATTTAAAAATAGTTGATGTGAAACAGAAAAGTGTTTCATAAAACCAGGACTACAGATATTTGAATAAGTTACAAATCTTACCTGTCTGACTAAATGATTGTCTGACTGGTGGTGGGCCACAAAAGCATTGTTCCCTGCAAAGTTGTCCTCTACCATATCTCCATCACTGACTTCTTCAGTGTCACTCAAATCAGCACCTTTTTCATCCTCATCAATGTTGATATCTTCTGTGTTTGTGTTGGATTCAGCAGCAGGAGCTTTGGGAGCCTCAGTAACATCTGTAACAGACAAAACCATTGAAAACACATGAATGGTTGGTGTTATGGGGTAGGTGTGCTCAGATTGAAGAACAGATTCTGATGTAATCAAGAGTAAGACCATTAGGTTATAAAAAGGGTGAAAGGCTAATGAAAAGTCAGTTGAAGATGGATTTAAGTTGGAGACAGAAAGATAAAAGGATGTGTGTTCATTGTAGGTTTAGAAGTGAATTGTATTTTATTTACATTTTTCAACATCCTTTTATTACTCGTGTTTTTACATGCATCTGAATTGAAGTTGAAAGCTGTATTTATACTGTTAATAAAAATTTATTGTTGTTTAAAAAGAAGTTTCTTTCAGGTACTATGCATACAACATTTTAGTTGGACTAGCCATCTGGAGCTTAACCTAATCAACATATAATCACAGTTGGTACAAACAGGTGAAAAGGTTGACATTAAAAATGAGTGGAATGCATTGTGATGCAATAGAAATTACCAGCAATTTAAAACTTTTTTTTAGTTTAGTATAAGAGCTCTTTATGTCACATTCATAAAGAGAAAATAAAGTTGGCTTATATTTCTTGTGAAAAGTGGATGTCAATAGCATTTTTTCCCTCTTAAAACATTTTAAAATGAAAACTGCAATTACCACAGTCTATATTCAAATCTCCCTATTTTTTTTTTTAATTCTTTATTCTTAATTGAACTTTATGATCTTATTTTCTTTTGGGAAAAAAATTACATTTAGTTATTAACTTTTCTGTTTTTATTAATAATATTAAAAAAATACTATCTACGTTTTAGGATTAATCCTGTATTTTTTTTTCTTAATTTTGTAATTCAGTATTGTTGTTGACAAGATAAGCTTTTTAAATAGGTCTATATGATTAACTCCCTGAAACTTTCATTTTTGTTTTGAAGTCCAGATGTAAAATTTTTTTTTTTCACAAAATAGAAATGGGTTTAGCATTATACATTACAAAAATATATTTTTATTGATGTTCCGATGATCAGGAACTTTGCTATTGTCAGATTTAAAAAAAAATCATATTTCTATACATAATAAGTGCTTCATGGAATGTAAAGTTAAATATAAACTAAACTATTTGCATACCCTCATCATCTTCATCTGAGTCATTCTCTTCTTCATCAACTTTGATCTCAGGGAGAACAACATCCTTGATACTGTTAGCAATGGAATCAAACCTCTTCAAGAATTCATCTGAATACAAAATAATATATATTATTCTTAGCTCTGGAAAACTTATAAAAGTCTGTCTTTGACATACACAAAAAAAATTGAATTGGATTAACATGCAATAATGCTTGCAACTATTTGACATTGATTGTTTATATATACACTTCCTGTGGAAAATGGATTTCTATGCATCTTTTCAAGTGACCTCTGGGTATACCCAATCATGTGAACTACTGGACTGACTCATCCTCAAGACTGAAACTCAAAGGCAATGCCCATTATTTCTTCCTATTAAAAATCATTATTACTTGTCACATAATAATAATAACTGAAGTTGTTCCCTGACATTGCAATCACATAAAAAAAAACAACAACTGACTTTTTGCCTAACTATTCAAGAAGTTAAATTTATAGCTAGGTGAATAAAAGGGAAGATAAGCGTGTCCCAGTGTTTTCACTGTTCATTTTTTTATTTTTAATTTTTGTTTCTTTTGTGTAATTAAAGAATTCACTCATTAATGTTTTTTTCTATAATTCAAGTTTGCTTAATTAATTTTTCAACATAAATAGAAACTGTGTGCTTCAGCATTCTATACAAACAAACCAGCAGCACATGAATGTTTGTCATTAGACCTAAATATAGTAAGACTTCAATGTAAAAAAAAACATGTACTTGAGTACATTACTATCTTGTCATATAAAACAAGCCAGTGTTACTATTTCTTCCTGTAATACTAATGTTATTATTTCATCCAATAGTAAGTGATTGCTACTTAGATGCTGACAAATCATTATATAAATATGAAGGGGTGGAAAAAAAAGGACAATAATATTAAATTAAATCAAATAAACAAAATACCTATTTCAGGCTTGACTTTGACCTCAATGTCAGGATATCTTGTGAGCATCTCAAGGGCTTGATCTATTCTCTGCTCAGACAAGCGAAGGTGGGTAACAATTAAAGGCTTGATGCGGGCAGCTTCACGAGGAGATGAGTATTTCACATGTTCGAAATGGTTGACTGTATGCATGCGATCTTTTTCCTCTGCTTTGATGTAACCACGCAAGTATCTGATGATTCTATCAACCTATTTAAAAAATAAAAGTATATGATTATATGTGTTTATCAATAATAACCAGAAATACACGTTAAGACGTATAAGTGGTTGGTTTAAATTTAAAAGGTACATTTTTATTTAGTTTAGCTAATCATTCTGAGATTTATGTAATGTTGGAATAATAATGTTATAGGCAATGCTTTAATTTGTGTGTGTGTGGGTGTTAAAAAATAAAAGCAAAAACCTCAAAACTACAATGCAGTGTTTGTAAATACAAATGTGACTTACATCTCCACTCTCCAGAGATTTCATGTACTTGTCCATTGCCTCTCTCTTCCTTTCATTCAAGGCAGCCTGGACATGCTGTTGGTGAAGTGAAATGAGCTGTTCTTTCTCTGCATCATTCTCCTGCTCATAGGAAGTATACAAGTTCTGGAACCTCTGAGGACACAACAATGCGTTCAATAACATTTAAAAAAAAATCTCAATTGTTCCATGTACAAAAAAAGAACAAAGAATAAAAACTATCAAGCTACAAAACATGTTTATTATACATGAAGTTTATACTTGTTCATTTTTTTTTATTTCACTTTTAGGAATGAAGAATTTCTTAATTCCACATAAATCTATAGAAGTGTTTTACATGTTTTAGGGAAAATAAATACAGTTGGTCAATAAGCTGGCCAAGGAAACAGTTGAGCTTGACACAAAAAGCTTCACGGATAATAAAACTCTAAAGGAAAATTTCACATTCATTTTTACAAAGCTTATATCAATTTGTATTTCTCCCACAGCCAAACTGGCATTAAGTTGAAATTTTGCATAATTATTTCTTGTACCTGTTGCACTGACTGAAAATGTTCACAAGTCAGGAGGTTCTGAACATTTCATAAAGAATTCCACCAACATCAAAACACACTTGGCATTGGACAATAAAATCTAACAACTCACTCCAGTGATTTCCTTGGCCATTGTTTCAGCAGTCTTGGGATCTGTTTTTCTGACTTCATTCACATGGTCCCTGGCAGCTTGCCATTCTTGTAGAAGCTATTTCAATGAAATGGTATCAAAATTGTACATTAGTAAAAAGAGAAACTTTACAAAAACAGAAAATTGTCAAATAGGAAATAAATGTATACATGATAATTGTGTTTAGGTTTTTAGATATTTCAGATCTAGATCTATTTCCTTTCTCTCTCTTCTCTGAAAGTAAACCTCACTACCTCCCCTCCCCCATCAAGTAAACCTCACTACCTCCCCTCCCCCATCACATAAGCCTCACTACCTCCCCTCCCCCATCAAATAAACCTCCCCTCCACCATCACATAAACCTCACTACCTCCCCTCCCCCATCACATAAGCCTCACTACCTCCCCTCCTCCATCAAGTAAACCTCACTACCACAATTTGTTGCCTAAGATATCAATTTCTCATCAACTTTCTCCTAACAAAGTGGTTTACGTCATGATGTTTTTCTTACTATTTTCTAAGTTTGGTTAAGGTATGTTCTAAATAAGCTCTAGGTATGTTCTAACTATGTTCCAAGTTTGGTTAAGGTATGTTCTAAGGTTGGTTAAGGTATGTTCTAAATAAGCTCTAGGTATGTTCTAACTATGTTCTAAGTTTGGTTAAGGTATGTTCTAAGGTTGGTTAAGGTATGTTCTAAATAAGCTCTAGGTATGTTCTAAATAAGCTCTAGGTATGTTCTAAATAAGCTCTAGGTATGTTCTAAATAAGCTCTAGGTATGTTCTAAATAAGCTCTAGGTATGTTCTAAATAAGCTCTAGGTATGTTCTAAATAAGCTCTAGGTATGTTCTAAATAAGCTCTAGGTATGTTCTAAATAAGCTCTAGGTATGTTCTAAATAAGCTCTAGGTATGTTCTAAATAAGCTCTAGGTATGTTCTAAATAAGCTCTAGGTATGTTCTAAATAAGCTCTAGGTATGTTCTAAATATTGTTACGAATCTCACTATCCAGGCTCTCTGCAAACTGCACCATACACCACCAACTTAAAGAACTTGACAAGTCAGGGCTCCAAAATAACGTAAAGGTTTAATGTCCATAAATAACAGCCAATACTGTACAATTGGCAGCACGTAGAACAGTACAAATAGCTCTGCGATAACAAATATCTCTCCGATAACACGTTCCGCCCTATCAAGTCTTGCACTGGCCTCTCCGTCTCGTTCCGGGCTTGCACTGGGTTCAACAGTTCGGGACTGACTTAACACACTTGGGCTCGTTGTGTCGGACTCGATCACAGACCACGATCAAGACGCCGTTCGTCTCAACTGTACTTGACAGTACTCCGCACTGAACCGTCATAATGCTCCGTACAGAACCACACCGTTGAACTGTGCTGTAGTCGACCGTGTTCTGAACTCCTGTCGTGAACCCGCTTTCTGAACCGTCTTGACTGCGACACCTCCGCTCTTTATATAGGGTCCCTACTGGCATTCTAGAACCGGACAGAACGTCGCTCGACCATTCTGGGACGCTCCTGAGCTCTGTTCACAACGCCGATCCTACTCGAACCTTCATGTTGTTAACTCGCCTCGGCCGATCGTCGTAACTCGTCACGGTTGACCGCTCGTCTAGCGCTGGCCTGGGGTGATTTGCGTCGGCTGACTACACTCACACCACTACCCCCATCTGTGCCACCACCAGGTTTATAACACTGATCCCTCCTTAGATCTGTCCGTCCCGGACAGAATCAACATCATGACATTGTCTGTAAAGTTTCATTGCTGCAGGTGGGGGTCGATCAGTGGGAGTTGGCTTGCCTCTTGAGCTTGATGGAGCCATCCATGTTGCAGTCAGCAATGGTCGCTTCCTTCTTCTCCTCCAATTGGCCTTCACCTGGTTGCATGGACGTCTTACGTGCATCGCCATCCACGTTAAATTCAGAAAACGTTTTCTTCTTCTCCTCCAGTTAGCCTTCATCTGGTTGTATCGACGTCGTTGTTGCATCATCATCCATGTTGCACTCAACAAAAGTAGCCTTCTTCTTCTCCGCCAGTTGGTCTTCATGTGGCTGCGGTTATTTCTTGGTAGAATCACAATGCACGTTGGACTACGCAAACGCCGCCTTCTTCTTTTCCTCCAGTTGATCGTCTTCTTGTTGCAGTGAGGTTGTGGTTGCATCGCTCTCTTGTCGGTCGGTACTGAGGACAGCCACTTGACACATGGAAAGGTATAGGATGTAAGGGCAGGGATTACCAAGATTGTTGACCAAAGAGGTGGCTTCATAGGGCTTTGCGAAGAAGGACTGGGATAGGCTTCAAATCCACAGGACAGGGAATTGTGGGACAGGTCATCATCTCCAGCCTTGTCTGGATGGCATGCTTGTGGGGCAGGTTGGTAACACTCCTCGTGCAAAGGTCCCTCGTCTTCGGCTTCAGGCTCCATTCGGCTTTCTTCACCACCATCAGGACCTCTCTCTCTCGTCTCAGTATCGGGACAATCGCCTGTTGGTTTCAGACCTGGTCGATGACTTTCATCGTGCGAATGTCCATCAACTTCAACGTCAAGCTTCCTTGGATTCTCTTCACCACCATCAGGACTTTCATCTCCAGTCTTGGCAGCTGGACCAACGTCTTTTGGGTGCAGACCTGGCTGGTATCTCTCGACTTGTATATGTCTCTCAACGGCTTCGTCAGGTTTCAATGGGTTCTCATGATCACCACCAAGGCTCCTCTCACTGGTTTTATCATCTGGACAAACATCAGTATTGGTGATTCTCTCCTCCACAGCAGGTATGCGTTGGTTCAAAGCCACTAACTCGGTTTTGATTCCCGAGACAATGACATCTATCTTGGCGGCTACCTTGGTGTCCATGGCATCTATCTTGGAATTGATGTTTCCTAGCATTGAGCTCAAGAGCTCCTCCATATCTGGTTCTACTTGAAAAAGATACGTGTCTGGATCTTCCTCTTCTTCCATTATGTCTTCCCGGAGGCGTGCTTGTAAGGTTTCTTTGTTTCCACTTGTCTTCAGCCCTCGATCACGTAGCTCTCGCTTCAGTTCTTTCAATTCGAGTTCGTACAGCAGTTTCAGACGAGCCATAGTAGATCCGTTCCTATCCGTTCCGATCCGATCCCACTTCTGACACCAGTGTTACGAATCTCACTATCCAGGCTCTCTGCAAACTGCACCATACACCACCAACTTAAAGAACTTGACAAGTCAGGGCTCCAAAATAACGTAAAGGTTTAATGTCCATAAATAACAGCCAATACTGTACAATTGGCAGCACGTAGAACAGTACAAATAGCTCTGCGATAACAAATATCTCTCCGATAACACGTTCCGCCGTATCAAGTCTTGCACTGGCCTCTCCGTCTCGTTCCGGGCTTGCACTGGGTTCAACAGTTCGGGACTGACTTAACACACTTGAGCTCGTTGTGTCGGACTCGATCACAGACCAAGATCAAGACGCCGTTCGTCTCAACTGTACTTGACAGTACTCCGCACTGAACCGTCGTAATGCTCCGTACAGAACCACACCGTTGAACTGTGCTGTAGTCGACCGTGTTCTGAACTCCTGTCGTGAACCCGCTTTCTGAACCGTCTTGACTGCGACACCTCCGCTCTTTATATAGGGTCCCTACTGGCATTCTAGAACCGGACAGAACGTCGCTCGAACATTCTGGGACGCTCCTGAGCTCTGTTCACGACGCCGATCCTACTCGAACCTTCATGTTGTTAACTCGTCTCGGCCGATCGTCGTAACTCGTCACGGTTGACCGCTCGTCTAGCGCTGGCCTGGGGCGATTTGCGTCGGCTGACTACACTCACACCACTACCCCCATCTGTGCCACCACCAGGTTTATAACAATATGTTATAAGTTTGGTTAAGGTATGTTCTAAATAAGCTCTAGGTATGTTTCTAAGTTTGTTTACTAAATAAATTGATGCCAAAATTAAAGCCTATCTTCTCTTTAGCTTAAAAAAAAACATGAAAGAAAAAAAGGCTAAAAAAGTTTAACATCAGAAATTCTTTGTTACCTTGGTAATTTTGTGTTGTTGATTTTTCTTCATTTGATCTCTGGCAGCCAAAAACTTTTTGTGTTCATTGTTATATTTAGCTGGGAATTCTTGACCTCGAAGATAAGCCTCATAAAGGTCAACTGTGTTGCCTTCCTGCTGGTTATGACACAAAACAACAAAGTTTTAATTCCCCTATCTATACAAGTTCATTTCAATTTTGTTTAGTTTTTGCTTAAAGACTAAATGTAATTTTGTTTTCAATCCAAGTTTTTTTTCATTTACCCAGTCAGCTCAGATTCTGCTTAGCATTTAGTTTCAGATCAATAATAGAAAAGCTGTTATGGCAATGAGAGAAAATTAAAGGTGCCCCTTTCATTCTCAATAATTCATTTACCTGTGGGGAATTGGATTTATTTTTTCTTTCTAGTACGTACAAATTTTATCCCTAAGTTGCAAAAAAATATTTAATTCCTGGCTTTAAGTTGTAGGAGATTAGATTTAGTTTTTATCTTCATTGATAATAATACTAAGCACCCATGACAAGACTGCATTGATGTGAATACATTTAAGACAGACATAATAATTTAAGAACTGATCCTGCATTATTAAAATACAATAGAGTTGAAAACCAAGTCCGCTTAGTATGGCTTTAGTACACGACACACATCTCTAACATTTCATGAACACATTCTCACAGATGAATTACAATAACATGTACATGTAAACATCACAAAACAAAAGATTAGAGACATGGTTACTGCATCGATTGGGCCCCATGATGACCTGCTAACTATCATAAAAAAAAAAGCAAGCTTAAAATCTATGGCCATATTACAAGATCTTCAGGCGCTCGTAAAGACCTTCCTTCAGGGAACAGTACCAGGAAAAAGAAGAGGCAGACAGAGAAAGCCTTGGGAGGACAACATAAAAGAATAGACGGCCTGCCATTGAAAGAGTTTCTATCTAAGGCAAAGACAGAGAGAAATGGAGAAAGACTGTTGACGAGTTTTGCATGGTGCCCCAAACGGTCCAAAAGACTAAGGGATAGGTAAAGGTAAGGTAAAGTTCATGTAAACATAAGAACGACAGCCGAATACAGTAAATAATTTTCATAACGCCCTGAATCAGCAATGGTATTGATTTGCTAATGACTAGACTGCATTGATTTCAATACATAAAAGACATATAATGAGTTAAGAACTGACCCTGCAACAGCAATGGTATTGATGGGCCATGTATTCTTTTATTTTTTGGGGCTTACATGTCTATAATATTGAATTCTAAAGTGTAGCTAATAACATTGAAGACTTGAAATATAAGTTAAATGCTTTTCATTCTGATAATGTACATTTCTACTTTGAGACAAATACATGAAATTTTGAAAGAAAATACCACAGTTGAGATACAAATAGACAAACACTACTTGCGATGAGATTACAACAGAAAAGAGACAAAAAAGACTTCATATGAAGAACTAATGTACATATTTCCACTGAACATTTTTAGCTAGCTAAAGATAGCGCACACGACTATAAAGTGGGGGTAAACCTAATAGTAATTATAATTACTGCAAGTAAACATTATCCTTAGCTAGCTCTAAAGCAATTTTTTGTTAGTATCCTAGACTTAATTACCTCTTCACTGCTGCCAGCGCTAGCAGATGTTGATTCACTACTGCTACTGGCTTTTGTGCTGTTGTCATCATCATCATCATCATCATCCTTATCCAGCTCCTCATGAGTGTTGATCCAGTTGTCAGGCTTATCATCATTCTGAGGCTCTTGATATTTTGTCTCAGCTGAAAAATGGAAACAAAAAAGAATTTAGGCAAATTTATAAAACCAAAAAGATTGTAAACAAAAACCATGGACATCTTGAAGGAGCAGTAATAAACAAAGTAGCAAAAATGAACACACACACTGTGTGTTCATTTTTTAACTATATTAGAATAGCAATAAGTAAGAGACCTCAAGTTAGAAATATAATAGAGATATTCTAAATTTGTCGAGAATTATCATTAATACAAAAAAAAAAATTGTTAAAAATTGCATTGAAAGTCAAATCTTTACTTTAAAATCAAAAACTGTATTTTAAAATTCAAATATTTGAAATATATTTTTTGCTACTAAAAGAAATGTTTCCAGAACAGAATACTTGTGGGGAAGAAAAACAACTGAACATAAGATGATAGCAATGTTGAATGAAATGTTGAACTAAGACCAACATAAGCTTCAAGTTTTCCTTTCAAACCAGCTGCTAACCAGTTGGACCAGCTATTATTAACAGCTACACCCTGACACAGATTCAAATTCCACACATAGTTTTACTTGAAATGTCAGTAGAAGAGGAAAAAAAAGTAAAATGGTGCTCTCCATTAATTTCTCTTTTAAACTGAAAAAAAAAGGGGGGCTACTTAACAGTCATTCTAAGACATTTATTTTAAACACACTTTTTAGGAACACACAGCTCTCATGCATGTACAAGATTTATCACACTCTAACAGACTGCAACAAAGAAACAACAATGACTAGTTAGTAAGTCAGAGTGGAGTGAAGCTAACAAAGAAATGGACACTAGTACAATAAAACAATGTCAAGAAACAAGTTAAGATTGGTCTTTATTGTTCTTATAACCTGAACTGTCTCAAACTTAGCAAAGCTATGGACCAGTTATTTAAAAAAAACTGCCAGCTAAACTTGCAACAAATAATAGATTCAATAGACTCGCTAAGCACTTCTTTTTAACCAATATCTGAAAGCTGTGGGCAGTACTGTTGGTAATGCTACAAAGAAATCAATTGTATGCTTCACTCAGATTGCTATTTCTATGATTATGAAAGCTCATCCTCTCTGCATTTTGTCAGATAAGAAATGTGTGGATGAATAGAATGAGTTTGTTTGTGTGCATGTTTGGCCAACTTCTGTATTAATAGTATTTAGTATCATTGTAGGCTAATTGTAGCTAGAGTAGTTTAAATTTAATTCGGACATTACATGAATTCGGACATATGCTGTTTTTTGTGGTCATTAAATAATTATTTTAATATTTATTATAAAACTAGCGCGCTGTATAATGTGCTTGTCCATTTTCCAAGGATTCTGACCCAATTTCCTTCCATTTAGCTGTCTTTTTATGTAAGAAAAACGAATTTCAAATTTGTAAGTCAGGTTGTTGTTTTTTCCTATGTTACCCGGATGACTTTACCTCTTCCTAGGATTAAGACTACATTTTTTGATTGGCTAAGTCTATACTAATGAGCCCGGCAATATTTCTTCTGTTTTTGGAGCTGATTTATTTGATTTATAAGCCAAGTTGTTTTGATTCCATAAAAAAATTAATTAATAGCGTGTCCGAATTAAATTACGATTTTCTTACAAAATTTATTTCGGACAGCCAGTTTTGGACATCAATGTTAATGATCTTATATTATATTTGTTCGTTTTTTTGTTGTTTTTTTTTATAGAGAATAAATGGGCAAATGTTTGGAGTGAGCTTGGTACATTGAATGAAGGTAAATGCTTAGATCTAGTAACTAGATAGATCTTGATTTATATAGAGAGAATATAGAGGATTCAGTTAGGCAAGAATGGCTATCCTAACCTGTACTATACTTCAAAAGATCATCTGTATCAGAAATTAATTAAATGAATAAGAAATTATTAAATGAATAAACAAAAAACACAAACATTCAACACACATCTAATCATGCAAACATAAAATTTTATAAGTCTAAAAGTCGGTGTGGATGTCAGTATCCCGGTGACCTAATTTAGGAAGAATAAGAGTGTTCATATTTTTATTTTTTTGTGTTCGTATTTATGCATAATTAGAAAACATCTTTATGATTTAATGTGAGGGGCTATGCCTGGGGATCTTAAAATTTCTTTAATGTTAATATAGAATTAAAATCTGAGTTTATTGATACCTAAATTTAGAAACTGTTCGAAATAAACTATGGCGTCCGGAATCAAATAATGTGGGTCAAATTTGTCTGAATTAAATGAAAACACACGGCCTCTTTGACCTTGAATATAATAACAAATATAGGTGAGGGGTACAAATATAAGTAGTCATCCTTATTCTCCTGTAACTAAAGAAGATTTTGATACTTCATTTTCTTTTCTATGTCGAACCATTGTAGAATAATGCGAACCATTGTAGAATAATGCGAACCATTGTAGAATAATGCGCTGTCAAAGTCAAACTTTCAGATTTGAGCCTATAGTTGTCCGAATAGTATAAACTACTCTGTATAATTTAGATTCAGAGGAAAAGATAAAAAAATTATTCCTACGCAATCCGACAACAAAAAATCAATATGCGTGAACATTGAACAAACCCTCCACAACAAAAAATCAATATGCGTGAACATTGAACAAACCCTCCACAACAAAAAATCAATATGCGTGAACATTGAACAAACCCTCCACAACAAAAAATCAATATGCGTGAACATTGAACAAACCCTCCACAACAAAAAATCAATATGCGTGAACATTGAACAAACCCTCCACAACAAAAATCTATTTAATTCACTTATCAGTGAAGACTTTAGGGATAAACAGAAATGTCCATTTGAAAAATTTAATTTCAAAGCTCTAAGACAAGGCTGTCAGTAAGGAACTGTGACGTAGCGGCTGTCACTTCCGTTGGAAACCGTGTGCAAGAAGGTCATGCCAACTAGAGAGGTGTGAGGGCTGAAATGTGCAGGTCAGAAATGGTGTAGACAATTTGCTTTTAACAAAACTGTGTTGAGAAGAGAAAGCGAATACAAACAAGTACATGGAAAGCTGATCGAAGCAACGTAATGATAGTGTGTTGTTGTAGACGGTGCCCTAAGTGTAGACACATTCCTCAGTCTAGAGCTGAACAACAGATGATGTCATTTATTCAATATTCAAACTACTTTGAAGGTGAGCCACATCGACTGAGTTAGGTCAGAACGCCAATTAGCGACACATACAGAGACAGCCTGTGTGTGTGCTGTGATAGGAAGGGCGGGTGGGGAGAGATTGGTTTGACAGGCGATTGACGTCATGCTTAAAAACAGCCAGTCTAGGCGTTACATCAGAGAATAAGAAACATCCAGTCGAAGTAAAACATTAGGCAGGGGAGGGAAGGAGTGAGATGTTGTCCCCCAAAGCTATTTCGACCTCCGTTGTGTATCTCCAGTTGTTCAATATTACATGCGCCTTTTTTTGCTATGTTGAAGTGACTTAACCCATTCTGTTAGTGCCTGACAACTCTAACTAACATGGTTTGTAGGACAATGTGAGAGAGTGAACTACAAACGATTCTTCTGAAATAATGTAATTGTCCATTATAGGATTAGACAAATAAAATAAAGAGATCCATAGCCTTTATCGATCTCCAATGTTTTGTTTTTTTGTTACCCATATTTCCTGACTCATGCGATCATGAGCGATTTTTAATGTCATTTTATTCAGTTAAAAGATAAGGTTTAAAATTACTTGGATAAATAAAGTTTGTTTGTTTTTTAAATGGGACATGACATAAACACAATCTATCCTGTTGAAAATGTGAAACTTAAGAAACAAGGGAGGATCTCATTTGGTGCATTCTACAAATAGTGTTCGATCAGAAAATTGAAACAAGAGGATAGGAAAGGCAGATCCAGATGAACAGGCAAATCCTAGAGCGTGTGTTGAATTGGGTAGCGTTGTATACTGTGAGAACGAAGAACACGTGACCTGAGCTTACTGGCCTATTACGATAGATGAGTTTCAAAAAATAATTCAAGTTAAAGTTCAACTCGAGAATTGAAGATATGGAGAAAAAAAAAACGCAGTTATACTTTGTGTACTAATGTAGAGCAGCTCAACATGACATTAGTTGACTGCAAAGAAGCTTATCATCGGAGAGGTGTGCTTAATTAGTACAAGGCACATCATTTCCTGTGTGCCATCGCCCCAGACAATACACCTTTGTGGGAGAACTCGACTGTAGGCTCGGCCAGTGTGCGCAGTAGAAATCAATAAGCTTCCGAGTGAGCTGGCCACGCAGCCCCTATCCATCCAAAAGGAAGGGATCGCGAGCCGCTTGGATTGGCTCTTATTGATTACAGCCGTTGTTGTTTTTTTCTGCGCAAGTTGCTTGGTGCTTTGTTCTTGAGTTGTATAGTATTTATTATGAGCAAGTGTCATCACACAAAACTTGTTTGAAGATGTTATTTAAAGAACAAGGACTAAATCCTAACATTATGCCGCAGCACAGAATAACAAAGGTGACTTGAAGCAATCGTGGATTACACAATTCTGACGCCGCTATGACAGACAGAAAAACATTATTACGAAGAGGGGGAGGGGGGGGGGGGGAAATGGTAAAGACAATGTATGTGATTGGCCTGGAGACAATATCCTGCCCAAGGCGACAAAAGTAGCAGACTATCTAATGTACATGACGGAGCCAAGCTCTCACCTAGCACACAGGTGTTCCTGGGATCTACTCATAGGAACAATTTACGGGTGGAGTGTTGCATGAGATACAAGGAGGTATAGCTGGGATAGCAATGGGGCTCCTTGAGACATGACTTGTAGCGGGAGGGAGGGCAAGAAATTGTTACTTGAGACGTCTGTAGTTTTTTGGGTTAGTTCAAACACGTTGGCAGGTTAGTGAACTCGCAGACGTGAAGAGAGAGAGAGTGGAAGAAAGACGTCTTTTCAAGCAAACAATGTCTCTGACCTTGACCAGAAACAGTGCATGAACGACTGTAATAAGTCATAGGTCTGTAACTATCTTGTGTTTCACGATGTGTGTGAAATTATGCTACGATTGCCACACTATAAAAAGTATGTAAGATGCAATTAAAATAAAATTTGCTTGTTTTTATGACGCTTCATCTGATTCTCTTGATAAGTTCGTTCTAAACGTGGAATGTAGTAAAAGGGGATCTGGTCTAACTTCTCAAGCAAGAGAAACATTACGGGAAAAAAAGACCTCTGCATTAGACAAATGAAGTTGATAAAAATATTGACTATGCAAAAACTAATAGTCCAATAGGAATAAGTCAAGTCCCCGAATCATTATCCCATGACTCTTTAGACTTAGAGACATTTGGGGGGGGGGGGGGGGTAACTTGGGAAACAAAAAAATAGACTTGGTATATAAATATCATACTATAAATCCTATATAGTAATACAAGTACATTCAATGTCAATATAAATAAATAAAGAGTGTAAATTGTATGTTTATAGCTTTATATTTTATGTACGTTCAATTGGTAAAATACAGTTTCCATTATTTCAACTACTTGCCTACGAGAAACTCTATTCGGTCTACACCCGCTAGAACATATCTGTTCCTATTATTTAACGATCTGTACGTCAATATGAGGGTTTCAACTATCAGTACCAATGAGTAAACTAACTGGACATCAGTATGAGGCTTTCAATGCTTGTTATTTCGAGTTCTCGCCAACTAGACAAGACAACAAACAAAATATTTCTACTTAGTCTCCATGTAGAGCATCAAGGCTGCTGGTTTCCTGTCCTTTACAAAGGTATGAGCTACTGGCCAAACATCTGCAAGTCAATTGAACACAAGACCTCGCCACGTCCTGCAGGAGATGGGGAGAGAGGAGACAACGGTCGATTGAGTATGTGCTTGTGTGGTTGAATGAGTGAGTGTTGTATGTAGGTGAGTGTACATATACACGAGGGGGGGGGTGAGGTTTAAGCTCGGTAGGAATGTGTGAATCACTCCAACTTGACTATACAATGAAAGGGTTTAGATCTAACTTATTCAACAGAATAAGGCCATTTGACTTTGTCCACGATAGAAAGACAACTATGACCCAGTAGAATTGTTCGTAAAAATGTCAAAGATATCACAGACACACACACACGCCACCACCAATTACACATTTACTCAACAAGTTTAGTGTTAGTCATTCTTATCAATCCCCATTTAATTAAATGATCCCATAGCGTTACGAACAAAAAAATTTTTTTTTGCCTAAGCTATGCAAAATTAAAAAAAATATATTGGACAAGAAATTTTCTTGATTGAGATCGCAGCCATTATGGAGTCATAGATCATCAGAGAAATCAACAAAACAAGACAAATAGTCAAGGGTTATTAGAAATAAATAAACCGTGAACTTAATTTGAAAAAAACAAAACAGTATAATAGCCAAAAGAAAAAGATCTATTTCATCTATACTACAGTGATGTATGATCAGGTTGATGGCGACAGACATTCATCAGGATTAAAGAAAATTGTATAGTGACTCTTTAAGTAGCTTATTTCAAAATGATTCCACACGAAATCTTGGGACTTTTTAACAGTTGATGCTGGATAATAAAACGTTGTTTTTTTTTCTTAACGTAGACATTTTTTGTTTACATTTCAACACTAGTGTTTTAAGGCATAGACACTATTAACAAAACAACAACTTTAAGACATGTATACATGTTCTACATACAAGTACAATATCCGACACTAATTCTACATGACTTGAAAGGAAATAGAACACATCTAAGAGCAGTACTAGCTAATGCTATCAGTGATGCGGCGAGATATAGCGTGAGTGTAGATGTAATGAGTGTACAAGCTAATTATTAACACAAATAAACTTGTCTAAATAAGCTCTTAGCTAAATCAAATGTGTCTTCATGATGAATCAAGAACATACTGTATCGTAGAAACAGAACTAACAAAGCCAAATGTAGAGACTGGTGTGAGTCAGACCCCCCCCCCCCCATATGTCCACTTGACTGATTCCGAAACAGCGAGACAGTGACGTGCCGCCTATGAATCATCTGTATTGATTGTTCCTAGGGGCCGCCACCAGTGGGCGTCTTGAAATAATGAAATAATAAGCAACAAGTGAGAGGCGTCACAGAAGATAAAACGAGCTAGCTAGTGAGCTTCCAATGACGTCTCAATTATGGCGTTTAGTTACTAGAGAGGAGGCAGTCATGTCTAGTGTTGAAAAAAACTTAATTGCACATAGTGCTGGAGTTCTTCCAATACTTCTATCAAAGCAACCAAACCAGAGGGAGTGAGTGTGTGTGTGAAGCCGGGACGGTCAGGCTCATAGTGGGAAATTAGATCGACAAAGAAAGGGGGGGGGGGACACACACACACACACATATATAAAAGGAGAGGGTTAAAATGACATTTTTACAAGGCTGTAATATTTCGTCCCGAAATGACATTTTAAAACTTGTAGAAGTGTTTTAGTGTAATGGAAAAGCAACAACAACAATTTTTTTATAACAGGTGGTTATGTGCTTTGTTATATGAACAGGTCCAGGCTTTAGAATCATGAACTAGTTGGACATGTTCGTGCAATGGTTCACTAGTTGGACATGTTCGTGCAATGGTTCACTAGTTGGACATGTTCGTGCAATGGTTAATTAATTGGACATGTTCGTGCAATGGTTCACTAGTTGGACATGTTCGTGCAATGGTTCACTAGTTGGACATGTTCGTGCAATGGTTCACTAGTTGGACATGGTTAAGACAATGATAAATATTTGAACTTTTGAAGTGTTTCTTCTTATTATTTTTGAACAATACCTCTATTCAAGTCACAACTTAATGGAGTGTGGAACCTGGAAACGGATCTCAAATACGGCTCTAGAAATTTAACAGCTGATGGATATAGCTGAGAAAAGAATTACTAGCTAGTTGGCCACACAGGGAAAACTGTAGTTTGGCCATTATAATATTTCACGGTAAAAAGAAATTAATTTAAAACATGGCGTAATTAGCCGTAGTGTAGCGATAACTGAGTAGTTGATTCAATTTTATGTTGTCCACTTAAACATTTGCCACTAGAACAATAATAACATAGACGCAAACAAACGCAACATACACACAACCACACAGTAACATACACACAACCACACAGTAACATACACACAACCACACAGTAACATACACACAACCACACAGTAACATACACACAACCACACAGTAACATACACACAACCACACAGTAATATCCAACGCTGATGAAGAAAACAAAAGAATTTTACAGGTGCCACACATCAAACATAATAAGTCTTCCAATCGTGTCATGTGATACACATCAAACATAATAAGTCTTCCAATCGTGTCATGTGATACACATCAAACAAATTAAGTCTTCCAATCGTGTCATGTGATACACATCAAACATAATAAGTCTTCCAATCGTGTCATGTGATACACATCAAACATAATAAGTCTTCCAATCGTGTCATGTGATACACATCAAACATAATAAGTCTTCCAATCGTGTCATGTGATACACATCAAACATAATAAGTCTTCCAATCGTGTCATGTGATACACATCAAACATAATAAGTCTTCCAATCGTGTCATGTGATACACATCAAACATAATAAGTCTTCCAATCGTGTCATGTGATACACACCGGACATAATAAGTATTCCAATCGTGTCATGTGATACACATCAAACATAATAAGTCTTCCAATCATATCATGTGATACACATCAAACATAATAAGTCTTCCAATCATATCATGTGATACACATCAAACATAATAAGTCTTCCAATCATATCATGTGATACACATCAAACATATTAAGCTTCCTAATCATATCATGTGATACACATCAAACATAATAAGTCTTCCAATCGTGTCATGTGATACACATCAAACATAATAAGTCTTCCAATCATATCATGTGATACACATCAAACATAATAAGTCTTCCAATCATATCATGTGATACACATCAAACATATTAAGTCTTCCAATCGTGTCATGTGATACACATCAAACATATTAAGCTTCCTAATCATATCATGTGATACACATTTAACATAATAAGTCTTCCAATCATATCATGTGATACACATCAAACATAATGTCTTCCAATCGTGTCATGTGATACACATTTAACATAATAAGTCTTCCAATCATATCATGTGATACACATCAAACATAATAAGTCTTCCAATCGTATCATGTGATACACATCAAACATAATAAGTCTTCCAATCGTGTCATGTGATACACATCAAACATAATAAGTCTTCCAATCATATCATGTGATACACATCAAACATAATAAGTCTTCCAATCATATCATGTGATACACATCAAACATATTAAGCTTCCTTATCATGTCATGTGATACACATCAAACATAATAAGTCTTCCAATCATATCATGTGATACACATCAAACATAATAAGTCTTCCAATCGTATCATGTGATACACATCAAATATAATAAGTCTTCCAATCATATCATGTGATACACATCAAACAAATTAAGTCTTCCAATCGTATCATGTGATACACATCAAACATAATAAGTCTTCCAATCATATCATGTGATACACATCAAACATAATAAGTCTTCCAATCGTGTCATGTGATACACATCAAATATAATAAGTCTTCCAATCATATCATGTGATACACATCAAACATAATAAGTCTTCCAATCGTGTCATGTGATACACATCAAACATAATAAGTCTTCCAATCATATCATGTGATACACATCAAACATATTAAGTCTTCCAATCGTATCGTATCATGTGATACACATCAAACATATTAAGTCTTCCAATCGTATCATGTGATACACATCAAACATATTAAGTCTTCCAATCGTGTCATGTGATACACATCAAACATAATAAGTCTTCCAATCGTGTCATGTGATACACATCAAACATAATAAGTCTTCCAATCGTGTCATGTGATACACACCGGACATATATTTAAACTACAGTTATGTCTCAGCATAATGTAGACCAGCGTTTCCCAAACTTGGCTAAGAGGAACACTGATTACTTTTGAAGTTAGATTATTTCCTATTTGTTTAAATAAAACAACAAACCTTATTCTAAACTTAGCCTTATTAGTTTCCTTATTTTCAAGTATAAACATATAATAAAATATATATATGATGAACACATTAAAATAATCTGGCATAGTGACAGTGATGCTATTCTTTATATCAGACATAATAAGCTGAATTGTACTATCTGGTGTGGGGTCAAGCCTGTTTCTAGACTTTAACTTGGTTGTAACATAATAATACAAAATCTTGCATTGCACAAATAATTTGTAGGAAAACAGCATCATGATGAAACTCGGGTTGAGAGGTTCGAACCTTCTCAAAGCGAAAGCTCTGGAAAGAAACCCTGTTGTTATGCGTACAGCATGTATGTCACCATACCTGCCCTCTGGTAACTGGGGTCATTTCCTCCTCTTGCTCTGAAAAGTGCTGATGTTGCTGGAACCTCCGACTTTTCCTGGCCAACTCTAACGCTCGAAAGGTGCAGAGCTCTGCTGGTTAGGGGTCTGGGTGAAACGCTGAGCTCTGGCTGATATGGTTTGTGCCCGCTCGTGTGGTGTAGGGACTGTCTCTGCAGAGCTTAGAGATAATGCTGAAATTGATCAGTCGTCGCCCTGAAGACCGGTAAAGGGTCAAGCCCTTTAAAATCTTCTTAAAATTTTCAGGCTCTAAACTGGTGGGTTTTTAAAAAAAAAGGTCTCCTGCCTCACTCCACTTTGGTGAATTAAATCCTGCCCATACGAGTAAAATAAAGATATCTTGTTTTTTGAAATACTCTAGACTTCTAGACAAACTCGACCAGAAATCATTGAATGGTTGATGTTGGAGTCAGAATACAGTGTGTGTGTGGGGGGAGGGGGTCCTCGTTACCGAGAAGAGCTAATATATTGTTTTCTTGTCTAATTACTCCAATAGTTTCCTATCCAGGAAGCACTGACAAAAGGGGCAGAGGCAGCCTTTGGGGGTGGGGAGTGATGTAACAGTTACAGGCCTCGCTATAAAGATATTCTTTTGTCAGCGTCAGCCCATCGTACAGATATGACATTCGCCCAGGGCCTAGCGAGGTCGCCTCTGGACGGGGAAAAAAACTGATTGCGGCCTTCACTTGATACGCTAGCGCAGTTGGCATCTAAACAGAAAGAGCAGAGAGCCTTACTCTATTGGAGAAAATAGACGTCTTCAGACGGGAAAGGGGTGGGGGAGTCATCGATAATTGTTTTCCTGTGGTGTCTGGTATTTTAAATTGGTAAAAAGACAAAAATAATTTGGAAATCTAATTGCATATTGAACCCTTGGAATGACGCAGCTCTGTTATAACGTTGGCAACTCCCTTATGCCGTTGTGTTAGGACTATTTCAATATCTCAGTGACTAAAAACCATCAGGCTAGTATAAGACCCAATCAGATCACATAGCTTTATTTCCTAGTTTCAAATGTGCCTTTAACAATTTTTGTTGATTAGTAAATAAGAAACTAATAGACAGAAAAAAAACTCCTGTTTCGTATATGTATTTCCCTTCCCAAAAACAGACACATAGATATACACAAGACACAAGTGGTCATTTCCTGGCTATTCGAGCAATCCACTTGAAGTGCAGTGGCGACCAACAGTACGACATCTTAGGACCAAGCAGTCAATTACCGTAAGTCCTTCGCACCCCCGACAGAGAGAACAGGACTTTCTACTGGATGATTCACAGACCCTGGAGTGGCCAAGGTTTATTGGCGAACCCGCAATTGGACTTTTTTAAATGGAAATCATAATACCATTCCTTTCGTCTCTATTCATTTCGCATTGAACTTTCCCCCCTAAATATAATGCTGTCTACATTTTCAATATATATAGCTTTAAAAAATTAGGGGATAGGTCTCACTTTCTAGTCTTGGCAGGCAGCCATTTCAGTCTTTGGTTTGACACTTATGCCAAGGCGGCAACAGTGTTACTGTGTAACGGCTCTTCCAGTGAGATATTAAAGTGTGTGTGTGGTATAAATTAGACCAGTCTTCTGGCAATATGAGCCTGCGTGTGCAGTCTGGAATCTTCCAATGTATTCTCGAGTCACACTGACCTTAACTTGACCAGGTCCCCGAAGACTAGGTGATAGTATTAATCAATGGCTGTGACATATTGCTAGCTTGTCACCTGTCCGATGTCTTGCTGGACAGAACGTAGTCTGTGTCACTTTTGAGTGCAAGCCAAACTTGTCATCTCTTTCAGTCCATGAGAACTGAGTGTATATGGAATATTTGTTGATGACTCTAAAGCATACCCTTTAGATTCTAAGGTCTATGTGTCACATAGGAGCACTTAATGGCTAGTGTCTTATTCCCCTTTCTACCCTCCCCCCATACTCTTTTATTTCTCCACTGACTCTTTGCTCTTTCCTTCCTTTCTTTGCTAAACCATAATTAGGTTTCAATAATTACAACAGGACTTGTAGACAAGAACTACAAACTCTTGATTGGGGGACAGATTGTGTGAAATAAGTTGTAAGTCAACTATTTTAAAACACATAGATCAACTTCAAACACAAGTACTTATGATTGTATATGGTGTAGATCGGTACGTGACGTTTTGGCGCCGCCGTTTTGGCCCCGCCGTTTTGGCGACGGGACGTTTTGGCGCGAGCCGTTTTGGCGACGGGACGTTTTGGCGCGAGATATCATTTGACGATAATTTAATAAGCACGTAAATTTTATAATAATGTTTATTTCACTCTACCATAATATTGTATGTATAGTATAAATTCTCACACCGTTCAGCGAATTTTATTTTTTTTTATTATAAAGGTTTTGCTTATTTCATGAATATAGGCCTATAATAAGTCAGATTCCTGAATGGTAATGACATGCTATATGTGAGTTCTGCTAATCGCACTGGATGACATTTTTGGATTTCTTTCCAAAAGATTTTGTTTTTTATTTGACATTAGTGTAATATACGAATTAGCTAAGTGTCACACTTAAATATAACAAAAACCATGTTAACATCTAAAGCTCTATTACGCTAAATGATGACAATAACTCCACACATAGTAAAGATCAAGACACGGAATGTGGTCAGTACAAAATCTAACGTGAATCCACCAATGTAAACATTACATTTAGTACGTGAAAACACGTAACACAAACACTCATGCAAAACATAGATATGAATAATTCTTTTAAAAGAATTAATACAATAAACGTACATAATGTATATCGCGCCAAAACGTCCCGTCGCCAAAACGGCTGGCGCCAAAACGACCTTCGCGCCAAAACGGCGGGGCCAAAACGGCGTCGCCAAAACGTCCTGCTTCGGGTGTAGATATATTCGATTGGCCATCTCCTGTAAGTCATCGTTATCCAAAAGTGGTTTTCAAAGCTCCTTTCAACTCACTCTGTCTGTCTGGTACACATTTGGTGCCCGCCATTTCCCAGACTTCCCATCCTCGGATCAAGATGACACACTGCACAAATTAGTTATTGCTTATCAATCAAAACATTGACCAATTATGATATCAATTAGACGTAATTAATTCATTTTGTTTTTATATAAAATTTATTGACAAAAAACAAACCAAACCAAACAACTCACCAAGCTTGAGATAAAAGATTTCTTAGATAAAGGGAGATAAGATAGGGGGTAGAGAGACGTTAGTAAGACTTGTAAGATAGCTACAGTAAAATAATACTCAAATGTTAGTGTTAAAATTATAATGAGAATGTATGTTGATGTAAAGATTATACCTAATACTATAATTATATTAATCAATTATTAAGAAAACTTTGTGTCGGATTTGTTAATGAAAGCTGTCTCAATCACCATAATATTCACAAATAAATTCATTTCTACAAAAACATGTTGACTTGCATTACCATGGCATAGCACCACAATGCCCTAGCAAAAAAAAAAAAAATTAAAACAACGGTGTATGTAGCAGTCTTCTTTAACACTATAAGAATTGTTTGTAACAAAATTATTTAAATATTTTGCTTGTATTTGTACAGACTGAAGACAGGCAACAGAGATACCGTGACAGCCGTGACTTCAATACGACCTACTTTACAACCAACTCTTACAACTGGGCAAGTATGGAACTTCTAATATTATAGATTCATTGAAGTAGAAGAGGGAGGTGTCTATGTCGAAGTGCCAAGTCACGAAACTGAGAATAGATTCTTCCTCATAGTACGATAGTAATTCAATTTTTCCTTCCAATGGGAGACTCGAGGTAGGAGAGAGAACCTCCCAGCTTCCTGGCTGGCGGATAAGAGCTGGCTGGAAATCGATGGGTGTCAAGGCGATGTTACAAATATAATCGTTGTGTTTCCTCCACACACACACTTCAAGTAGTAAGAACAGGAACGTTACAAAGGACAGGCTTTATACGTTCTTAATTCTCAAACTCAGAAGAAGAATTTGGACAAATACAAATTTATTCTTACGGTCGATGTACTCAATAGAGATAAGGTTTAGTTGTTGTTGTTTTATTCCTTGTGTTCTGACATGAACTATGCCTAACTACGCATGCACACACGTTACTGAACATTTCCTTGCACAGTCGTCTTGCTGGAACTGGGAACCAATAATGGATTATGGCTTATCTCCCTTTCCTGTCCATCGTGTCATGTCAAAACTAGGTTCATGCATACAATAATTGCTTGAGTTTTGTTTCTCTCTTAAAATGAAGTATGCATAATATATATAACAACAAATATGTTATATCTAATCTTATATATTACAGACGTTACTTCAAAAAAAAAAAAGAGATAATATTGTTTAAAGGGCAATATCTGGTTATTGATATCTTAATTCCCCTATCAGCCACCTGGGGAGGCGCTCGATGGGAGATCCAAAACTCTCAAGGTTCTGCTAATGTGAATACAACTTGATGTTATCAACTCTGGTCTGGTAAAACGTTAGAACTCGTTTTTTTTTTTCACACACCCATTCTCGGTTTAAGTTGAATTTTCAAACATTTATTGTACCTAACAAAACATGAATCACTAAAAAAAAATTAACCAATTAGTTAATTAATTATTATTAATTATTTTGTTTGAATATAGAAAAATTTTCTCCAGTTAGCTTAGTACTCTCTCCATATAGAACAAAATAAAATAATTAATTTACGTCTAAATGATTATGTAATTTGTTAATAATTTTTAAATTCCTGTGTTGTCATCGACAAAAAATAATTGTGTCAACTTGATCCACCACTGGGAAGTGAGAGAAACAAACGTGTCAACTATTTGGACCAGACAGTCCAAGAGGGAATCAGTAATAAGGCTAGCAGTAGTCCACCGTGTAAACAAGTCTATAAGGAATTGTGTGTTTTTATCTGACTTTATAGCGAGGGGACAAAACACACAACTCATCCCACAGTTCAATCCTTCACCTGCCCAGTCCAAGCCAAGTATTTCTATGAAACCAGAAACATTCCACAGTCCGGCTGTTGTGATCACGTCTTTTTTTCATCTACGCAACTGAAATGGCATTTTACCATTGAACTTTGAAAGACATAATAGTGTGCGTCGCTGTTGAATGTGTAATACAAGCCATGATCAGACGTTCATGTACACATAAACTTTGGATAGCTAATTGAACAACAGGAAGCTTGGAAATACTTGCAGTCAATGCGTGTTGGTGTGTGTTGTGTGTGAGGACAGAGAATGAATGCGACCACAGCACAGACAGTAGCCAACATAACCTTTTTTTTTTCTCTATGCCCACATGAATGTAAGAAAGATGAATAGCTAGCAGTTAATGAGACAATGCGGTAATATTTAGAGTTGGCATTTAGAAATCATGTCCACGAGATAGCACCATTGCGTTGCTCATTGATCGACAAGTGTAACAAGCAACCTTAACATTCTCTTCAACAAACTAGTGGAAGAGGGTACAATGAAATGTGTTGGTCACTTGGTATTTTATATACAGATAGTTTTATAACATGCTATTAAAACACGCGCTTAATGGAAGAGCTGCCGGGAAAAAAAAGCTTTTCTCATTTAATGGCTTTGCGAATAAGCGGCACGTAGGCATTATATATTTGTTGTTTTTTTTCCATTAAGTGAATCGTGCAATTAAGCGGTATGCAATTAAGATGGTTCAACTGTATTTTAAAAAGGATACTTTTTAATTATTTATCGAAGTGTTTCACTCCTAACAGTTGGCTGGTGACAGAATCGATAGTAGAAAAAAATAAAAGTGTGCCTCCAATGACAGGATGATTACTGCTGCTTGACAAGAGAGAAGACGGAGAAACTGTAATGACAAACTACGTCGCAACTCCAACCATTAAGTGTGGCTCAATACCAAGACTTAGTTTTGAGATGTTCAGGAATAGCACTAGAACTGGAGGATGTAAGAATAGAAGTGTGCAGCAACTAAAGGTCAAGAGAAAACAACAAAACAAAAAGACATAAACTCGTTACGAAAAAGTGGTTGTAATGAAAGTGTTATGCTATCGTTACGAAGTAGTGTTTGTAATGACAGTGATATGCTAAACAAACGCTCGTTGTGAAGAGAACCTATTAAACTTCATATTTCTTGAAGAACTTCATGTGAGAGCTGTACATTTTTGTTTCGACACATTTATTTGTATTTATTCAAGGGCCCCAACTTAGTACAATTCGACTTCAGGCCTTTCGACATAGATCAAAGTGTATCCGATAGAAACGAACGAATCTATTGAAACTCTGAGGAAAGATATTTGCAGATGGGATGGATATGTTGAGGGAACGAGTATGGAAGCATCAGGCTGTTGTCAATATGATAGTATGGAAGCATCAGGCTGTTGTCAATATGATAGTATGGAAGCATCAGGCTGTTGTCAATATGATAGTATGGAAGCATCAGGCTGTTGTCAATATGATAGTATGGAAGCATCAGGCTGTTGTCAATATGATAGTATGGAAGCATCAGGCTGTTGTCAATATGATAGTATGGAAGCATCAGGCTGTTGTCAATATGATAGTATGGAAGCATCAGGCTGTTGTCAATATGATAGTATGGAAGCATCAGGCTGTTGTCAATATGATAGTATGGAAGCATCAGGCTGTTGTCAATATGATAGTATGGAAGCATCAGGCTGTTGTCAATATGATAGTATGGAAGCATCAGGCTGTTGTCAATATGATAGTATGGAAGCATCAGGCTGTTGTCAATATGATAGTATGGAAGCATCAGGCTGTTGTCAATATGATAGTATGGAAGCATCAGGCTGTTGTCAATATGATAGTATGGAAGCATCAGGCTGTTGTCAATATGATAGTATGGAAGCATCAGGCTGTTGTCAATATGATAGTATGGAAGCATTAGGCTGTTGTCAATATGATAGTATGGAAGCATCAGGCTGTTGTCAATATGATAGTATGGAAGCATCAGGCTGTTGTCAATATGATAGTATGGAAGCATCAGGCTGTTGTCAATATGATAGTATGGAAGCATCAGCCTGTTGTCAATATGATAGTATGGAAGCATCAGGCTGTTGTCAATATGATAGTATGGAAGCATCAGGCTGTTGTCAATATGATAGTATGGAAGCATCAGGCTGTTGTCAATATGATAGTATGGAAGCATCAGGCTGTTGTCAATATGATAGTATGGAAGCATCAGGCTGTTGTCAATATGATAGTATGGAAGCATCAGGCTGTTGTCAATATGATAGTATGGAAGCATCAGCCTGTTGTCAATATGATAGTATGGAAGCATCAGCCTGTTGTCAATATGATAGTATGGAAGCATCAGGCTGTTGTCAATATGATAGTATGGAAGCATCAGCCTGTTGTCAATATGATAGTATGGAAGCATCAGCCTGTTGTCAATATGATAGTATGGAAGCATCAGCCTGTTGTCAATATGATAGTATGGAAGCATCAGCCTGTTGT
Organism: Biomphalaria glabrata; assembly: GCF_947242115.1. NCBI lineage: Eukaryota > Metazoa > Mollusca > Gastropoda > Planorbidae > Biomphalaria > Biomphalaria glabrata. The sequence continues at coordinate 21,388,728 of NC_074724.1, forward strand.
CAATATGATAGTATGGAAGCATCAGCCTGTTGTCAATATGATAGTATGGAAGCATCAGCCTGTTGTCAATATGATAGTATGGAAGCATCAGCCTGTTGTCAATATGATAGTATGGAAGCATCAGCCTGTTGTCAATATGATAGTATGGAAGCATCAGCCTGTTGTCAATATGATATAGTAGATTTAAATCTTCGTATTGTTATTTTAACATTTTGAAAACCAGGTTGTTATTTCATCCATGTATTTAGAATCTTGATGTTAACATGTTGTATTCAAACCTGAGTTGAATTCAACAACTTTGAGCTCTGGTGTAATGTCACATACTGTAACGTAAACGCATAAGACTCGACTTCCAAGTCCAGAGAGACTGATGTACTTTTACACTTTTACTCACGGAAAATATACTAAGTACTTTAAAACTTAGATTTGTGTATCTTGATAGCGTAAATCAATACTACTTTATGGAGCAGGGACCTGGAGAACCACCATCACCACCAGGAAAAAAATCCAGGTATTCATCAATACCTGCCTAATAAGAATCTTATGATCCAAGGGCCGGATATCGAATGAGGAACTGTGGCAAAGAACAAAACAGCAGCCCATTAAAGTAGATATCCTTCAAAGACGCTGGAGATGGATGATCACACCCTTTGCAATCCTGGATCCAACATAACAAGGCAAGACCTGACATGGAACCCCCAAGAAAAGATTTTTTTTTTTTTTTTTTTTGATTTTTGATTTTTGATTTGAGGCACATCGGCACAATTTAGGCCATGTAGTCCCTTAAGGACTACTCTCTCTCTCTAAACAACAAGGGCCAGATTCTATACAGTCATATAATTAAAATCAAGGTCTATTCACAGTTAAAATAGTAAAGGTAGTAAAAATTTAAATATTTGGTAAAAATCTAATGTAAATAGTGCATGTTCACAAATTCAGAAATCAGATCTTCGTAGATAGCCCCACTTCCCGAATAAAGCCCAGTACCTTCCAAGGGTCGACATCCCCAGGAAAAGAGGAAGGGGGTACGGTCCAGGAATACATGGCGCCGCGATTTGGAAGCAGATGCCAAGCAGATGGGCAAGACATGGGGACAGTTGGGGACACTCGCCCAGAACCGAGATGCCTCGAGGAAGCTGGCTGGTGGCCAGAAGGGACCACAGGCAGAGATGAGAGATCACGGAAAACGTACAAAGTACTTTAAAACTTAGATTCGTGTATAGCGTAAATCTTGAGATAAGAGACGAAGTTCAATTCAAACAATGCTTATTACGATGCTTGATTACAGATGAAATGTGCTCCCATCAAAAGTGCCTGAAGAGATGATTTCATCTGGAGAGACTAACAACGTTATACCCTATGGCTGACACATAACTAAAACGAGTAAGTGGACACGATATTCGAACGCAAGAACAGAGCAGCCCATTAGTTGTTTTCAATTAGAACCACCACCCTACATACATACACACACACACACACAGAGAGAAAGAGGAACAGCTATTGATCTGTAGGGCTACACGTATGACATGCTATCTGTCTATTTGCGTGGACTGGAACGATGCTGAGAGAATTGCGCCAGACAAAATGATGGACAGTGCGACGCACTGCGAGTCAAAGACAAGAGATAACTAAAGGGAGAAAAGAGAGGAGATGAACGACACAATGCCCTGGAGATATTGGCTTGTTAGTAGCAAGAGGCGGTTACAGCAATCGTCTTCAAGAAAACTGTTACGTTTAGAATTGTGAGCGTCAACCTATACTAGACAGTAGAATGATAAAACATTGTCCATGATTTACTGTATACTAGTCAGTAGAAGGATAAAACATTGTCCATGATTTACTGTATACTAGACAGTAGAATGATAAAACATTGTCCATGATTTACTGTATACTAGACAGTAGAATGATAAAACATTGTCCATGATTAACTATATACCAGACAGTAGAATGATAAAACATTGTCCATGATTTACTGTATACTAGACAATAGAATGATAAAACATTGCCGATGATTTACTGTTTACTAGACAGTAGAATGATAAAACATTGTCCATGATTTACTGTATACTAGACAGTAGAATGATAAAACATTGCCCATGACTAGTCAGTATCATCATTCTCATTGTCCATGATTTACTGTATACTAGTCAGTAGAAGGATAAAACATTGTCCATGATTTACTGTATACTAGACAGTAGAATGATAAAACATTGTCCATGATTTACTGTATACTAGACAGTAGAATGATAAGACATTGTCCATGATTTACTGTATACTAGACAATAGAATGATAAAACATTGCCGATGATTTACTGTTTACTAGACAGTAGAATGATAAAACATTGTCCATGATTTACTGTATACTAGACAGTAGAATGATAAAGCATTGCCCATGATTTACTGTTTACTAGTCAGTATCATCATTCTCATTGTCCATGATTTACTGTATACTAGACAGTAGAATGATAAAACATTGTCCATGATTTACTGTATACTAGACAGTAGAATGATAAAACATTGCCCATGATTAACTGTTTACTAGTCAGTATCATCATTCACATTGTCCATGATTTACTGTATACTAGACAGTAGAATGATAAAACATTGTCCATGATTTACTGTTTACTAGACAGTATCATCATTCACATTGTCCATGATTTACTGTATACTTGACAGTAGAATGATAAAACATTGTCCATGATTTACTGTATACTAGACAGTAGAATGATAAAACATTGCCCATGATTTACTGTTTACTAGTCAGTATCATCATTCACATTGTCCATGATTTACTGTATACTAGACAATAGAATGATAAAACATTGCCCATGATTTACTGTTTACTAGACAGTAGAATGATAAAACATTGTCCATGATTTACTGTATACTAGACAGTAGAAGGATAAAACATTGTCCATGATTTACTGTATACTAGACAGTAGAATGATAAAACATTGTCCATGATTTACTGTATACTAGACAGTAGAATGATAAAACATTGCCCATGATTAACTGTTTACTAGTCAGTATCATCATTCACATTGTCCATGATTTACTGTATACTAGACAGTAGAATGATAAAACATTGTCAATGATTTACTGTATACTAGACAGTAGAATGATAAAACATTGTCCATGATTTACTGTATACTAGACAGTAGAATGATAAAACATTGCCCATAATTAACTGTTTACTAGTCAGTATCATCATTCACATTGTCCATGATTTACTGTATACTAGACAGTAGAATGATAAAACATTGTCAATGATTTACTGTATACTAGACAGTAGAATGATAAAACATTGCCCATGATTTACTGTTTACTAGTCAGTATCATCATTCACATTGTCCATGATTTACTGTATACTAGACAATAGAATGATAAAACATTGCCCATGATTTACTGTATACTAGACAATAGAATGATAAAACATTGCCCATGATTTACTGTATACTAGTCAGTAGAATGATAAAACATTGCCCATGATTTACTGTATACTAGACAGTAGAATGATAAAACATTGCCCATGATTTACTGTTTACTAGTCAGTATCATCATTCACATTGTCCATGATTTACTGTATACTAGACAATAGAATGATAAAACATTGCCCATGATTTACTGTATACTAGACAATAGAATGATAAAACATTGCCCATGATTTACTGTATACTAGACAATAGAATGATAAAACATTGCCCATGATTTACTGTATACTAGACAATAGAATGATAAAACATTGCCCATGATTTACTGTATACTAGACAGTAGAATGATAAAAAGAAAGTAAAAAAAAAATACTTTAAAAAAAAAACACAAAAAAAAACACAGCTTACATTGAGCGTATCAATTAGTTCGCCATGTAATTAAATTTGTAATAGGTCTAGATAAACTATTTTTTTTTTTTTAAAAAGCATTTATAAAAATAAAAAATGGGAAACAACCTGAATTGGAACTCATGGCTCAAACCTTTTCAGGCTTCTCAAGCCAACACGGTAACCTCTCGGCTAGTGGAAAGCTTGTGAACATGGAAGATTGTATCTATTGTTTCTACAGTTTCGACCTGTTTTTCAGGTTTGTGTTCACTAAGACTCAGACAACGACCTATAAAGGGAACTAATTCAGCATTTACAACCACATCAGTCAATTACAATTTCTTTGCCTTGTTCGAAATACCAAACAAAATAATTTATTAACAATAATTAATTATAATAATTGGTTAATTTTTTTTTAATTGATGTCTTGTCAAGTAAAAGAAATATTGTGCAAAATTTCAACTTGATCCGAGATAGGGTGTGGGAGAAATCACGTGTACAAACTTCTTACCAGACAGCCAGAGTGAGTTGATAGAAGATTAGTAAATACAATGTGAATGATGATACTTTGACCTAATTGAATCTTATGCCCAAGACAAGAAAAGAAAATGCAAGAGTTATGAAAAAGCAACGACTTCAGTTAAAACAATTGCCACTGAATATGTGTACGCGTGTAATGTTGAAGTATAATACAAAAAGTGTGAGTCGGTGTGTAAATTATGTTTATTTTTTTAATTATACATTGCGTACGAATGTAAACAAATATATATGCTACTTCATTTGTGTTCCAGTTATAATAACCGATGTAATATAATATTCTTTACACTCTGGAAATACTTGAATGATAAACACCGTTTACACAGAGTTATAAATAGTATTGTACATATCGGATTTCGTCTGAAACCAACCAATGTCCTCAAAGTTCTACTTAAAAGTAAACAGAGCAGAACGAGGTCTCGTATCGGTTACAGTAACACCAGATGAATGAATTGTTACGTGACATCTAAGCTTTAAGTTCTGTTATCAGACCAAACGGTAAGCTGTACATTCGTCTCCCTTTGGAGGCATACTTTTCAGTTGTGACATGAGTTCTTCTGAAGTAAGATCCCAGAATACATTCAATTCCAAATATGTACTAGGCCTCACCTGGGAAAGTGGAGGAAGTGGGCCCAGTAACAGGTCCAACAGCAGTGGGTTAGGATGTAACAATATCAAATTGAAACAATAGACGAAGATTTAACAAAGCAACATTTAGCATTAAGAGCATTAAAAAAACGCTTTTAGTAAAAAAAAATAATAATATGTTAGTCCTTTAGAATATAGAACGCAAGAACTTTGACTTAAATGTTTATTGAGCTGCAGACATGTACAGGATGCCGCAATATTCACGTGGAGATGTTGAAATGAAATAAAAACATGCCAGAAACAATTAATTGTATTTGTTTGAAATAATGGAAGAGCTAAGCATCCTCTTGACTGCCACTTAACTACCGGCTATGATGACACTTCACAACACAACGATTGAAGTCGACCTCTTGAAATTCAATGTTTCGACACGAATGCAGGGAATATGACCAAAATAAAAACTAAGTGCAGCATCATGGATCAATTGCTTTTACTAGAGATGAAAGTTCTAAACAATACCGTTCTTCAAGACTACAGAAGATAAAACATGCTTAAGACTTGCAATAAAAAAAAATAACATCGAGAGCTTTGATTTTGTTTAAATTAAAGTAGAGATGTTGGTTTGGAAAAGATAACATACGTATCTACAGTATAAGACTTAAAGTATATTAGTACAATGTACACATTGTCGTCAACAAAAAATAAAATATCTATAAGCGAGACTTGAAGTTAAAAAAAAGGGGGTGGGGGTGGGTGGGTCCTAAACGATTTGAGGCCAAAGGACAAGGCAGGTGTTCACGGGTCATTCTTAAATTGACCAACGAAACCTTTTAACAAAGAGCCCAGCTGAGTGGTCTGAACACACCTGTCGCGTGACAAGGGCTTGTGGCCAACACAGTTTCCAACCCTTCGAAAGTTGAGACTTGCTAACTTGTGGCTTCCAGCAGCTGGGAAATGGTGAAATGGGCGCTCTGAAACTATCGATCCACAATTATCAGAGATGACATCTCCAGACTGATGAAAAATGTCTTCCGTCTTGTCAATATTGACTCATTTAAAACTGCGAGCCCACAGACTGTCAGAGGAAGATCGTGTCTGGTGGCTGTTCATATTTTTATGTATCAGCGGCTTGAGTGAGCATGTCAACATAACTCAAGTTTCGTTTCCTTCCGGAAGCTTGAAGTAGATTCTGTTCTCACTGAGACCCATAATAAGTCAGTCTCTCTTTCAATCCTAGAGTGAGACCTGAGTCCATAGCAACAGTTTCGATATTGAGAACGGCTGTAATAATGCACTGTTTCGCTTTGTTGTCTATAAGGTAGGGTAGGAAGTGCGTGTACAATGATTAAAAAACAAAAAACAACTGGTTTACTGTAAAGACATGCTACTCATAACTAGTATTACTCACACAGCATTTACAAACAAACAAATGGCATTCCCGCTAAGTTCTATTGATTTCTTCATTTGGCAACCAAAACCTTAAACAAATTTTCTGCTCAGAGTATTTCCCCAATAAACTTTCCTGGTCCTTCTTAACAATGAAACAGTCACCGGCCACTGAATAGAATCTATTTACAATCGACCAAATCTATATTTAGATCAGAATGAAGCACTCATTTCATACGCCAATACCACGCGTGTATGAAAAATGAATTCCCACTAGCCAGTTTCTGGTTAAATGTTCAAATGAAAAGACATGATTCGCTTTCAACGTAGACAGACGATCAAAGGATTTGCTAGACACACTTTAACGTCATAAGCTATGAAATCTTAGAAACAATGAGTTAACTAGGAAATAATTTGAAAAAAAAAAGTAAAATAGTTCATGCTAAAATGTTCAGGACAAAAGTTCAAACAATAACCATACAGCGAATTTCTTCTAGTACATGAGTTTTATTAAGCAGGGTTGTTACTGAATCGCTTGTACCACCTCGTTATTTGAAAGCACATATTCGCCAATGAAAACTATCCCTCCCTCAAACTGTCACCATTGTTCTTAGGTCATTAGCAGCCAGTTTGGCCCAGACAGCACAGTAAAGCAAGTACCGAAACCTGTTGCCAACTATTAGCTCGTGTATCATAATGAAACTAAATGGTTCTGTGCTTTCTGGTGTATTAGGAGTGCAGTTTGCCCCCTGAGCTGATTAGCCAAAGAATCAAATGTCATTGTCCTTAAAGCACTGAAACAAGTAATTGTCTACGATGCACAAACATTTTCTTTTTCCAATACATTTTTTTAATATTCTAAATGGGGTAAGACTGAACATAACAGAGAGTCCAGCATTCAATAAGTGTTGAGAGACTCGAGCTCAAACCAATGATTTCACTGGCTATCTAATTAAACAATAGAATAGGGGAATAAATCAGAGTCATTTCTAGACATCTTTCTTTTTATACTCCAACATATCGACTTACACAAATGATTTGTAGAAAGTGATTCTTATTGTACAAGTCTTTGCCTTTCACTCAAACCTCTGAACATGAAACAAAAACCAAAGGTTTTGAGAACAAAACAAAATGGTGGGCAGATCACCAAATATGGAACTAGAACGTTGTCGTTGTTTTTCTTCTTTACAAAAATCTAAAACTCATAGAAAGTGAATGAAACAAATGTGACAAAATCTTGGCAAAACAAACTCCCACACAGCTGTACTTGGATTTCGTTTCTCTCTCAGAGTTTCAAGTACATCTAATAGGCAAGGCCCAAAACAGTCACAAGATCTACTTCTCAGGTTTCACTTCACAGTTAATCATGTCTGCACAACCTTGCTACTTTCTGGACTAAAGTTCACGTTCATTAACAACTTCTAAGAGACGGAGAGGGGGGAAAGACAGGAGATGGAGTGAGAGTGAGACAGAGATAGGGGGGAAAGACAGGGGATGGAGTGAGAGTGAGACAGAGAGGGGGGAAAGACAGGGGATGGAGTGAGAGTGAGACAGAGATAGGGGGGAAAGACAGGGGATGGAGTGAGAGTGAGACAGACGGGGGGGGGGTGAAGACAAGGGATGGAGTGAGAGTGAGACAGAGAGGGTGGAAAGACAGGGGATGGAGTGAGAGTGAGACAGAGATAGGGGGAAAGACAGGGGATGGAGTGAGAGTGAGACAGAGAGGGGGGAAAGACAGGGGATGGAGTGAGAGTGAGACAGAGAGGGGGGAAAGACAGGGGATGGAGTGAGAGTGAGACAGAGAGGGGGAAAGACAAGGGATGGAGTGAGAGTGAGACAGAAAGGGGGAAAGACAAGGGATGGAGTGAGAGTGAGACAGAAAGGGGGAAAGACAAGGGATGGAGTGAGAGTGAGACAGAAAGGGGGAAAGACAAGGGATGGAGTGAGAGTGAGACATAAAGGGGGAGACAAGGGATGGAGTGAGAGTGAGACAGAGAGGGTGGAAAGACAGGGGATGGAGTGAGAGTGAGACAGAGAGGGGGAAAGACAAGGGATGGAGTGAGAGTGAGACAGAGAGGGTGGAAAGACAGGGGATGGAGTGAGAGTGAGACAGAAAGGGGGAAAGACAGGGGATGGAGTGAGAGTGAGACAGAGAGGGGAAAAGACAAGGGATGGAGTGAGAGTGAGACAGAGAGGGTGGAAAGACAGGGGATGGAGTGAGAGTGAGACAGAAAGGGGGAAAGACAGGGGATGGAGTGAGAGTGAGACAGAGAGGGGGAAAGACAAGGGATGGAGTGAGATTGAGACAGAGAGGGGGAAAGACAGGGGATGGAGTGAGAGTGAGACAGAGAGGGGGGAAAGACAGGGGATGGAGTGAGAGTGAGACAGAGAGGGGGGAAAGACAGGGGATGGAGTGAGAGTGAGACAGAGAGGGGGAAAGACAGGGGATGGAGTGAGAGTGAGACAGAGAGGGGGGAAAGACAGGGGATGGAGTGAGAGTGAGACAGAGAGGGGGGAAAGACAGGGGATGGAGTGAGAGTGAGACAGAGAGGGTGGAAAGACAGGGGATGGAGTGAGAGTGAGACAGAGAGGGGGAAAGACAGGGGATGGAGTGAGAGTGAGACAGAGAGGGGGGAAAGACAGGGGATGGAGTGAGAGTGAGACAGAGAGGGTGGAAAGACAGGGGATGGAGTGAGAGTGAGACAGAGAGGGGGGAAAGACAGGGGATGGAGTGAGAGTGAGACAGAGAGGGGGGAAAGACAGGGGATGGAGTGAGAGTGAGACAGAGAGGGGGAAAGACAGGGGATGTAGTGAGAGTGAGACAGAAAGGGGGAAAGACAAGGGATGGAGTGAGAGTGAGACATAAAGGGGGAGACAAGGGATGGAGTGAGAGTGAGACAGAGAGGGTGGAAAGACAGGGGATGGAGTGAGAGTGAGACAGAGAGGGGGAAAGACAAGGGATGGAGTGAGAGTGAGACAGAGAGGGTGGAAAGACAGTGGATGGAGTGAGAGTGAGACAGAAAGGGGGAAAGACAGGGGATGGAGTGAGAGTGAGACAGAGAGGGGGAAAGACAGGGGATGGAGTGAGAGTGAGACAGAGAGGGGGAAAGACAAGGGATGGAGTGAGATTGAGACAGAGAGGGTGGAAAGACAGGGGATGGAGTGAGAGTGAGACAGAGAGGGTGGAAAGACAGGGGATGGAGTGAGAGTGAGACAGAAAGGGGGAAAGACAAGGGATGGAGTGAGAGTGAGACATAAAGGGGGAGACAAGGGATGGAGTGAGAGTGAGACAGAGAGAGGGGGGAAAGACAGGGGATGGAGTGAGAGTGAGACAGAGAGAGCATTCAAGTCTCAGTCCTAGCCTATAAAAAGAGATGTGGGTGCGACCAAAAAAAAACAACCAGTCGTTAGGGTAGTCCCCAATAGAATGTAAAGTGTGCTGAAGTAACCCAAACTGAACCATGCCTCAGTCCTGACCAAACCAAATGTCAGACCATCATTATACACATTGGCAGGCAAATGTTGAGTGTGTGACAAGACCAACAGTTACACCCCTTGAGCAATTTTTTAATTATTTTTTTTTCTCTAGATGGGTCTCAAATCTGTATAAATGTAGATCTATAAAGCGCCTTACGGGATTACTGCTGGCATATCAAATCACGGGGTAATTGTCCGATTATTTAGGAGAACTCACTTTGTTCTCTCCCTGATTAGACAAAGTTATAGGCAGGCCCCTGTGTGTGCTCTAAATTCCAATATAAGATTAGCACCCTTTTAGTCTAAACGAAAATTTTGATACGAAACTATTGATAACTTGAAGTGCATTACTATTCTTAAAAAAAAGAAAGACATAACTTTATAAACCACAAATACTTGTGGAGAGGGTGAACATTCTCTAAGATTTTATTAACAAATAATTCCCATTTCTCCTTTCAGATCCAATCACGTGGAATTTTACAATGTTACACTGAACACGTTGAAGCTATTGTATTTTATTTATTTGAATTGTTTACTTGCTTTTACTTTCCAGTATCCCCAAAGTAAACTTTTGGCACCCTCTAGTTCCTATCTCAGTGAGTCAACAGAATTAAGTTAACAAATAGGTATCCAGTATGCTACCGTCAGGCCATCAAATACTAACGGAATCACCAACAACCAAAGTGGTAAGAGATCTCAATGAGGACTCAATGTAACTGTTTAAACGGCCAAATAATACACAGAGACAAGGTCTTATCTTGAATGGAAACATTTCAGTCTACTAATGTGCCCATCATTCTTGCGTTGCAGACATGGGCTGGTGAATGTGAGAACGGAATATCTGATGCTGTTGGGAGAGGGGGAGGGAGACGGTCTGCCAATGGCAAGCGTTAAGATCGATAGCCAAGATTGTAACTGTGCATAAATGTGTATCTCCAGCTTGTATTTACACAATAGGAAAAGACCATATCGTGGTCCCCAATAGCAAGGGGAATAAACAAGAACTTTCAAGCTGTGGTATAGTTTTAGATAAAGCTCTTGAAAACTTCACTATGAACAAGATCATTACTAAATAATCAACCGATAAAGCTTTTAAAAATATAATAAAGAGTCAACGTATTAAGATGGATTTTAATTCTTTTAGTTTAAAAGCCTTTAAAAAAAATATTTTGAAACATACAAGTCCATTGTAAAGTTATCCGTGGTTTACTTGCAGTTACAGGTCAAGAAGCCCCTTGTAATATTTCTAACGTTGCTGACGCCAGCTCTTTTTAGTATTTCCATCATCTAACCATCCTAAACAGGGCCCGGTTATATGCAGTGAAATCACAAATAGCGCCAAAATTTAAACCTTTTAAGGTGCCCAGTAGACCACCCTCTTAAACACTCAGCCGTTCATGTAGCGTTTTCCTTCCTTGTCTATTAGCATTAATATTTTATTTGCTTCGAGATAGACAATGCGACAATCCAATAATAATCTAAATTTGTAAAAATAATAATTATAATAATAATAAATTTTTTAAAAATAAGGAAACTAGCTAGTAACATCCCTTGGGCGTGTGTCCACAAATACCATCGGGTGTTGAGGAATTAACCCTATCATTAAGTGTACACAAGAACAAATGTATAGGCAGAAAGAAAGCTATGTGCAGAATAATTGCCCCCGACAAAATCAGCTATGTTGGCAGGAAATAATACGGAGGAGAACATTATTTCTGACCTTTAAGTGCAGACAGAAAGGAGCTGGAAGCGTTACAGCAAATAAATCTATACACACGATACATGGAAGTGTGGGTGTGTGTGTGTGGGTGTGTGTGGGGGGTTACAACTACAAGATGTGCCTGTATGGAAAGAGGTGACGTGAATGTAGGCCACAACTTGAACACAACAAAGTAAACGAGTCTGTAACAGTAAGACTTTCTCCTTACATTTAACAAGAATGGAGTGGGGCAAACTTTTGAAAACATTATGGCGAAAGAGTGTGTGTGTTGAAAAATTAAAAGGGGGGGGGATAACAAGTAAATGAAGGTTGTATATAATGTACTTAAACAATGGCAGACAGTATGTAGCATACTTAAACATATAACATAATTTTACTGTTGAAACACTTATAGAAGCTTCTTTTTCAAATACGAGCAACCCGCGCGTGTTGAATCATAAATATTGGAGCCATGCATAAAAATGTGACTGTGCTAAATGAGGACTACATTAAGGAGGCTGGCAGAGAGAGCTTCCTCCCAGCACATGAGAGGTCAGACATGGCAGGATCAATATTCTTCTAAACATCTCATTGTTTGGCTCAGGGCTAACCAGAAGGGGAAAAAATCAACTCCTAACAACATTATGCTTCAGCAAAGAAAGTCTAACTAAACACTTGTATGAAAAACAGTGAAGTTTTAATTGGTATTGTAGAAATTAATATTTCTTTTTATAGTGACATGATAAACGGATGTTATTTTTTTCTAGGTGTTTTTCCATTAAAAACAAACTTATATTAAATGATCTCAAGGGAAAGGTTCTAGTATATTTATGACCTATGGTTTACTAGGGAGCTAAGTGACCAGCACAATGACATTTTTTTCCAAACTGTAATTTCATTTAAGTGGACACAATGACAACTTCAATCTAGAATTAGAAAACAATGTCTTCAACAGAGCCCATGACACTGAACTCAGTAACCAGCTACTCTAGTATTGTTTCTAGAGGGTCAATAAACTTAGTAGGTTTACTTTTGTTTAAATAGAAATAAATAGCAATTAACTAAATAAATAAATAAACTGAAGTTAACCTTGGAGTTAAAGAAAACTAGGAGACATCCTGCAATCATGAGCCCAGAATAAAGATCTTGAAATAGAAGTGTATTTGAATGTGTCATGGAGTTAAATATAAAAAGAAAAGGATTTAAGAATCAAAGGAAGAAAAAGAAATCAAGAAACTAGGTCAGGCTCAAGAAAGCATTACAAAAAAAAAAAAAAAGCATAAGAGCCTACACCTTTTTTTAAGCTCTAAATTTTAACAGCTGGTGTTGTAAAGGAGTGAATGGGAATGAGCTGATGCATCAGTGTGTATTTTATAACATCATAACACACATTTCATACAAGTTTCTCTTCCTTTTTGTTTTTTGTCACTAAATTTCTTGCTTTATGTTCAGGTGGATAAAATTTAATTTCATTGATAAAATTTTGTTTGAAGCTGCTAACTTTACAAGCTGATGTAAATAATAGCTATTCCTTTTTTTTGTATACTTTGTATCTATATGCTAACACAAAACTTGTTTGTAATGTTTTAGTTTACACAGAGGAGATAGATGTACTGTAGCAAGCTATGTGTTTGTCAAGGATAAAGTCAAGTTTAAAGTTTTCTTTAAACTTATGTTTAAGTAATACTTGTTATATCAAATGTTCACTTAATCCTCTAGGACTCCCTTTCAATAGACAATTTCTTAATGTTCACTTAATCCTCTAGGACTCCCTTTCAATAGACAATTTCTTAATGTTGACTCTTAGTGATATGTTGATTCCCTCAAGTTTCATTTGCCTAGTTATAACTTTATAATTTGCAAATATATTACAAAAAAAATTTAATTAAAAAAAATTAAAACTAGTATATCTAATTATAATAAAGTTCTGTACTGTAGTGAATATATATTTATAAGCGAATTGTTTTGTTGTTTGCATTTACAAATGAAATGAAAAAGAAGAAGAAACTTTGTTCATGACACCAGGTGGAAAATGAAAGCTCTGTTTAGATTTAAAATTAAAAAGTTAAAAAAAGGGTAACATTAGCAAAGAATAACAAATATAATTAAATACTCACTTTTGACTGGACAGCAGACATATTCCACTCCACTGAACTTTCCTAGTTGACAGTTTAAAAGCATGCCAAAACTCTCCAGGTGCATGCCTTTCTTAGCACAAGCTTCATCTGCTACTGAATTCCAGTGTGAGAATCCTTCACATTGTGACTGGTCATGACGATGATCAAACTCACAATGTTGAGGTACCAATAGAGCATCTGATTGAAATCCTCCAACTAGAATTTAAAAAGAAAATTTATTTTTCAACATTTTAAAAACTTAATTCAGCTAGAAGTAGTATTGAACATTTGTCTTTTCTTTCATCTAAACATTCGCTAATTAATAATGTGCACAAGGAAAATGGACTTTACATGAGATTCTCTCAGAGGTGAGTGAATACAAAGAAAACTCACCTAAACACCTGAATGGGCGTACCCTGTGTGAATGTTGGCGGTCAGATTTGCCCATTGGCCAGTCAGAGATAGTCACAAGGTAGGATGCCTCAACAACATTTGTAATGTTATGATCAGGATACATCTGAAAAAACATTAATGAAGTTCGTGTTGATTTTTCTTATTGGATAAAAGGATTTAATAATCTTTTTTTTAAGGGTAAATTTTGAAATATAAACTTACAGATTTGCAATAGGTCAAGATATCCTCCATTCTATCCAAACAGTCTGTTGATTTATCAGGGATCCAGCCATTGACTCCACGATGCATGGCTGGCCTCTCACAGATGAATGCAACCATGGGTTCATATTTGTCTTCAAGACTTGCTGCTAACAAAACCTAAAGAAAGTGTATATTTTTATTTCAATTCAGGTTATTGTCTATTAATTATTATTAAATTAGTAATAAAGAAAAAAAAAAACAAAGCTAACTAGTAAGATGAGAGGATTTCAAAGAATGAATATATAAAGAGCTTCAATGAAAATTGATCTGTTTGTCTTAATCAAAGAAAAAACATTAAACTACACAGCTAATAAAACTCACTTATTTATTTTTTATTTTATGGCTTTATTATATCACTGTAGATAACTAGTTGGCATAGATTTTCTCACTCAAGCTATTGATTAAATAATATAATGTCAAAACTTTTCTCACATTGTGACAATCATTGACCGAACTCCCCATAAATAAAGTGAAAATATCATTTCAAAAGATTATTTTTTTAACAAGTCTTTTATACTTGACAATTTACTTATCAAAGGATCAAGTGTATGATATATATATATATACATTTGTAAAAGACATATTTTCTAAATTAATACAATCTAATAAACATTTTATATGTTTGTATAGAAATTGGAAATACTTAAGTACAAAGGCAGAATTCTAATATAAAAAGGCAAAAATATTTTCCTAAGTGAACACAAAATCTCCCCCCCCCCCCCCAAATTATCATTTGTTTTCCTTGGTGAATACAATCTCTCCCTTTGTCAAGTTACAATTCAATTTACATCAGTACATAATTAAAGTTAATAATATCTAACTAATTGTACTCAACACTGTGTTTACAAATAAACTTATATAGACAACAAATTTCAATGCAAGTATTTTGACAGAAATGTATACACTGCTACCAAACATGCTAGATTGTTTTATTATTATAATATTTTTATTTATAATTATATAAACTTTAAAATAAATGTACATGCAGTAATATTAAAGAAATTTTTCTACAGTAAAATATGCATGTTGAACACAAGCTAGATGTTTCCCATTATAGTTTATCAATACAAATCATGTATCTTTTATATTACAAAGTGTCTGAATCAACCAGGAAAAAACAATACATTGTTAGAGTTTCATCAGATTTAACAAAAGCTTAACATATGAATAAGCCTAGAGACATCTGACAGCTGTAAAGTACCACTTCTTAATTTTATAATTTTAGTAACTGTAAAATTGTCAGATGATGCCTGCCAAGGAAGGTTTGTAAAAGTTTCAAAAAACCAAGAGCCCCTAATGACTTAAAACTATAATAATATTTTAAAAGTATCCAATTATAAAGACAACACTTTGTTTTTAATAATATTTTGCGAGTAAATCAAAGATGTATAGGAATTTATTGTTTGTGGTATTTATTTTAATCATCTGCAAATTTATTTACTAAGTAGATTTTAAAATGTTTAACTAAAAGAAAGTACCAAGTAATTCAATTTTATCAAATCTTGAAATTTATAGAACGTCAACTTCTTCTTATGAGCTCTACAATTGGGAAAATTATAAAATTTGAAAAGTAAACACTGCAGTTCCCCATTATAGTATGACCTTGTAAAAAGTTGACATTTGGTCTACTTTCTGTGACAGTAGAAATAAAGATCAGTGAGGAGG
Organism: Biomphalaria glabrata; assembly: GCF_947242115.1. Classification (NCBI taxonomy): domain Eukaryota; kingdom Metazoa; phylum Mollusca; class Gastropoda; family Planorbidae; genus Biomphalaria; species Biomphalaria glabrata. The sequence goes on from NC_074724.1 coordinate 21,404,669, forward strand.
AGAAGAAAAAAAACATTCTGATAATAACACTGTTCCAATCTAATAAAAAAGGCCAATAGTAATATTTTGAATAACTATTAAATATTCTATAATAACTTTAATTACATGTATAGTATTTATACCCAATAGCAAAAGCATCATAAGTTAAAGAGAGAGATTATTTCTTTTTAAAATGTGTTTAAGTCTAGCAGTGTGAAGAAGTAGGTGGTGTGTAGGTGTGTTTGACTTAACAGTTTTCAGTAGGAACATTTTCAAAAGTTAAACAAAATGGCAGCCACTCCTAGACACATTTTTAAAACCAAGTGTAAAAAAATTCAGTCAACTTTAGGTTTAGAATAATTTTTATCAATATAAGTAGATTTTTTTAAATACATTTGGTAGGCCTAGAAAACATCACAGCTCTGTCACTGCATCTATTAGTCAGAAGATAATCCTTAAATAGATTTTATATTAATATATATAGATTAAACAAGTTACACGAACTAGTGAAAGGACATTCCTTTCTGTATTGATTGATGCAGCCTATTAGTCATCACAAAAAAAAAATATTTGGGACATAAGACATTTTAAGAGGCTAAAAACAATATAAATTAATATTAAGCATACTCTTACAATAAAGATCTAGCAAATTTTTTAAAATACAACTGAAAATGTTGAACCCAAAAAATAATTTTAAAATCTCAACTCAAGTTCAAGGGCATGTAAAATAGTAGTGTCTATTTCTATCCAGTTAAATATGGCTTCAATGCTCTCCACAGATATATACTATCATACTTGAAATAGAGACCACCAAATTTCACCATGTTGGAAGCAAAACTAAAACTGTTAAAATCTTGACAAGTCAACTGTCGCCTAATTTGAAAGCATACAAGATTTAAAAGTGGTAATCACTTTGAAAACACTACTGACTTATTCCACTTTTACTATTGAAATAACTTTGCAAGTTATTGATCTACAATATAAAACTCTTGGTCCTGACCACTCATTCATTCATTCACTCATAATAAGGATCACTATTTCTCCCACTTGCCATGGACGATAAAAATACCAAAAATTAACGTAGATTCTTTCTTTTTTTACTTAAGCCTTGGACAACTTTCCATTTTCAAGACCAAACCCACAATGGTTAAATTTAACAAAACATATTTTATTCACAACTCCTACCAACTATGTATTGAATCTAAATGCAACATTTCAATGTCTAAAGTACAAAACAATTTATAATTCCTTCAGGTTTTAAAAGCACTTATTCATATATAACACTTTTTTATGCCTAATTTCTTTCATTTTATTTCACATTCATTATGTGTGTATATATATATATATTTCTTCACAGGTCTGGAACTTTAATGTACTTCTCCCTCTAGGACACTCTAGGTGGAGATAATTGTCAGAGTAAATGTGAGGAATAAGTGTGAATCTCAAATGATTTTTACATCTGCATGAAAGTGTGTGTGTGTGGAGAAAATTACATTTTGACATTTAAAAGATGTGGTTAATGATAAATGTATAGAAAACAATTTTAAAACAGGCAGATCTAACTCTACAAGTATGCCTCTTTTCTAAAGCAAGAATTTAAAATCCAAAAAATGATCACAGTCACTATAAAAGGTCTTAAAATTAAAAATGTAAGTGAGCGTGCATGTGTTGTTTTTTTTTGAGGGTGTATATAATAACGGGTTTGTGAAGAAGCATTATTTTAAGTAAGGTGCCTCTCTAGATCATTCCATGACTGACAAAAGAAAAATAATATATATATATATAATACATATTATATAATGTAAAGACTAGAAAATTGTGTTAGCTGTGGTTTAGCGTTGTAATGCAGGCCGTTTTATAGACTTCCAAGTGTTCAAGGCGATATATATAGACATATCACCAACTATTTCAACAGTAAAGTGGCATGGGTATCGGGTATAGTTATGCACTCTTAAAATTCAAGGATAACCTTTTCATTAGAAGAGATAAAGATATAAAGTGTGAACTAAGTTGTAAATAGTGACATTTCTTCTTTCAAACTGTTCTCTGGAAAGTTGCATTTCATTTCAAAATAGTGTGGGATATTTGGAGGGCATTAGACCTATAGTGCAGGAAGTTGAAAGGCTGCAACTGATGGGCCTAAGAAGTGTTTGTGCTTATTCTTTTGGGAAAGGGGGGGGGGGGGGGGGGGGTGTGCAGGCCATTCATATGTAGGATGAAAGGGATGAAAGAGACAAAAAAGGACATGTATATAAACATATATATATATATATATATATATATATATATAGAATTTGAGGACTAGAAAATTGTGTTTGAGGCTTGGGGAGCATTGTAATGTGGGATGTTTTATTGATGGGTTTCAGAGCATTTTAACTATTTCAAATGTTGTGTAGCACAGGCATCAGCTAGTCTCGAGATTATCTAATTAATATACATGATTCTGATTCATGAATCACACTGTCACCACTGATTATCAATTTATCACACATGTATTCAACATAGCCTTGACAGTGTGAGTGTTTGATTAGATCTATTTATATATAAATATTATACTAAGAAAGTTTTAGATAAAAAAGACTTTTTAGATCTAGAGTAATCTAGACTTAGATTTATAAAGTTATGGAGATAAAAAAATAGAGTAGAGGTAGACATTTACTTGTGTCTAATCATAGTGATTTAATAAATATTATAAAATACTATCAAACTATGTATAGGCCAATAGGACAATAATTTTATAATATAGATCTGGTGAAGTTGTGATATAGTTATAGGTTAGGACCCTAGGTAGACATAGAGACTAGACATCTTCTATATATAAATAAATATTATAAAATACTATCAAACTATGTATAGGCCAATAGGACAATAATTTTATAATATAGATCTGGTGAAGTAGTGATATAGTTATAGGTTAGGACCCTAGGTAGACATAGAGACTAGACATCTTCTATATATATATATATATATAATATACATATTATAGATCTATATATGATTTATAATTAATTATGATAAATCTAGAACCTTCAATTTAGAATCTAGAATTAGATCTAGAATCTAGATTAATCTAGAATAGTCTGTCTACTCTAGATTCTAGATAATTAGATATTATATATAATATAATTTAATATATCTAGAATCTAGATCTAGATATGATTATTATGATGTATTCTACTTCTAGAATAGATTTTAGATTGACTCTAGTCACGCTAGTCTAATGGAGCCTAGAGTTAGAGTCCTAGAGACAAGCTAGTCGATCTACTAAATCTACTTTGATCTAGAAATCTAGATATATATGTATTCTATATTATATAAATAATATTAGACTATTAATATTACATTATTATGATTATTACATGTACACTTACAGTAGTTACATTAAAAAAAAAATAATTATAATAATAATTACTAAATTAGACTACGTCCTAAGCCTAAGACTCCTTAAAATAAAAACTAAGGCGTTGCCGCGTTGGCTTTCCAGGCTGATTCAGGCAACCCATTCATTCCATTCTAATGACACGAGCCTTGTGACTAGCGAATAAGGAGCACTTGTCTAGTATTTTGGTACGAATTGAATATAAGACTGTGATGTGACACTGCTGTCACTGTTCTAGTTAGTTAGTACCCTGAATCTAGAATAGAGATCTATTTTATTAATATTATAAATAGATCTAGATGTATATTGGAGAACAAACCTGCAGCAATGAGAAAGAAGCGCAGATAAAGCTTAGACGCTTCATTCTGGTTAGATTGAGTAGTAATCCAATTTAGTCTCTTGGTATGTTACTTGCTATGTAAAGGCACCGCTAGCACAGAATATGTCTGGTCTACTAATTTTCTTTCTCAAAATGTCTATGTGACGTCATAGAGTTCATACACCGAGGGCTGTGCGAGTGCCGATTGGTGGAAGAGAAGTTGCTTTATATCATTATGCTAATTCGTTGGGAATTCTTGTATTTTAAATCTAAAAATAAGGTTATATAATGTTTTATTTGCAACAGTGAAACCCTATATAGATATAGATCTAGGTGTAATGTAGGGATTTTCACAATGTGAAAATTTGTTGGGGATAGATTTTTCTTTAATTGTTTAGAAAGCAAATCTCGAATCCAGATCAATAGAGCTCTAAATATTTTTTAAAAATGAAACCAATGATGCGTTCAGTCTGGTTAGTCTACATACCGCGCAATGCATTTCTTGTCTTTTATACGTTTACAAACATTACTTCAAAAAAGAAGATAATTACGTTCTACGCATTTCATTTCATCTAGTCATGCATGTTAATCAATGACTTTAACTCTACTAAGTCGTTAATTTTCCTGGCTGATTCAGGAAACCCATTTATGGCACTAGGAAAGAAGGAGCACTTGTAAGAATTTGTTATGGTTTATTGTGGAATAAAGAAATGTGCCTCTAGTCTATCTTTGTGTCGTTCTGAATTAAATCAAATAAAAACTTATAAAATTTTAAAAATTTGTGCAAAAAAAAAAGTTCCATAGGTAAAACTGTCCTTTTCATATTGGGGGCGCACCACCAAGTGTACACAAATTCATTAAGTCTTTATGACGGGGAAGAATGCAGTACCGTACACGTGGCCGTACTGCCGCCGTACTAGGCCTACCTAGGTATTTGAAGGCTAGTACAGCAGCTTATACAATTTAAAGAAAAACAAATCAAAGAAAAACGAAATAATTAATACACCGAACAAATTTGTATAGATCAAAACAACGTCCTATGTACTTCAGGCGTCGCTGTTTCTCAAAATGTTACTTGTAACACTCCTATAGGCTACTAAGAATAATATATATTTTTTTAAACATTTAGTAATGATGCCATTTTATTATGTTAGTTTTCCTTAAACTAAATGTTAACTACAATGAAAATACATTTTTTAACGGCTTCGCATTACCCAGCATCCCACCAACAGCTTTTGTCAGGACGTCACGCGCCAGATTGAGAAATGCTGGATTAACTAGGGTCATTTTACGCATCGAGAGACTATCTTTTCCCTTTGCAAATTCTTGTGTGACTAAAGATGTCTATCCTTGATGCACAGCTGCGGTCACAGGATGGGCATCTGTAATCACCAGGCGCCATTGCACTTTCACCGTTCTTTCTACTACTGTTGTGTATGGCGTTTGCAAACCGGGACCCGTCTTTTATGCTCGCTCTCCATGCGGATCTATCCAGTGCCACCTTTTCCCAGCTGCTGGTGTCGATTTTGAAGAGTTTCATGTCTCGTTTACATACATCAGTATACCGTAAAAGTGGACGACCAGCGGCTCTCCTGCTTTCTGTTAGATCACCATACATCTTGTGGAAGTCGAACTTGTGGCATTCTATAAACGTGACCTGAGATGAATTCCTATTGAAAAAAACAGAGCAGGAAGGACTATTCCTCCCGTAGTACTCTGGGAGCTGAGAACACTCGTTTTGACGTTCTCTCCACAGTGACTGCATCGGGAGTTCGGACGGAACCGGGCAAAGTATACCCCAACAGGACAATGTTCCGTCCTACACTGTGCAATAATTGCTGCTTCTGACCTCCTCAACCGCCACCACGGATCGTTGCGATCTGGGTGACGCATATGCTGCCAGACACCACGGGCTCTGTCGAATTCCTCCCAGGGCTTTAACCACTTCTCATAAATGAGTGCTCGGATTTCTGCCGTATCTTGTAGAAACGTGCTTAAATTGGCGCTTCGAGGTTAGTGGCTGCCAAAGCTCCCTCACGTGCGAGGATGTCTGCCGCCCCATTGCCCCTCACGCCGCAATGTGAGGGCGCCCACTGCATGAAAACGACAGCTCCAATAACTCGGCGGATGTTATCTGCGGCGCCGACTGCCTCTGCCCGCCGCTAGAGCGAGAGTCCGTTACCAACACGACCGTAGTCGTGCTGGTTTCGTTTGATAATAATTTTAAGTGGACATGTTTAAAATTAGAAAATCACGAGAATACTAAAGAAACTTTATCAGACTTTAAGATTTGGAAAACTTACGCAAAAAAACAAACAACTGTTGACAGGGAAGTCTTTGCTATGATCAACGTAAAGAAAGAAAAAAAAAAGAGGAACACTTTGCACTGTCGACTGCTTGACATAACAATGTTTCTTGCGAACATTGCAAGGCAGTGATGCGCACTAATGTGTTACTTTCCAGCCCTGTATTAAAATTTACAGAGTTTATAAATGTTTTAACAGAAGCCCTTTAGCACCGCTCTGAAAATCTATATACTAGATGCGCAGCTCAAATACCATTACCAGCTTTCTATGAATACATGTATTATCTTTTATTGCTTTACTTTTTGGGGGAAGATGTACTTGGTAAAAGGCAACACTACAGAATAGTTACTTCAAATTAAAGGATTAACTATTGACGTAGAGGTTGCTAAGCTAGTACGTAAATATTCTCTTCGAAAAGTGTGACTCATTATCTAAAAATGCTATCAAGACACCTCTTGTCAAAACAAACTAGCATGTTATTGCAACAGAAAAATAAGTTTAAACAATATAAAAATGTCAGAAGAGTAGTCTCAAGTTGCCGGACTCACTTTTCAAGTAGAGAAAGTAAAGTTCCATTTTCAGAGCTTGTGATCTATAGGGCAGAAAATGTAAAGGTCATCTGTTTCTGTGGCCTACGGTTCAAGTAGAGAACAAGAGGTGAATACTGAAGTGCATTGGTCCCTTTTATGCTGAGCCAGACGATAAGATATTTTATTAACAGAAATATCAAAACTAGAATACATCTACAGGCAGCAAAGTTTAATTTTGAAGAATCTAAAACTGGCAAGTACTTGCATTTTACACTTCAAATGGAATACCAATGGGACTTAAGGAACATGTACACGCCCTTTGATGAAGCTGCCAAATGCATGTCAACGTGTTGTCTTTTGAAAGAAGATTTTCAAAACTAAAGTTAATTAAGAACTTTTGAGACATGAATTTTAAATCGGGCAACTCTGTCCATTAAAAACGTAATCGCAAAAGATTTTGACTTTAAAGTTGTTTATAATTTTTCTAGTTTTTTAAATCATTATTTTGTAACGATTAACAACTATCAACGAATGTAGGTTATTAGCGCACTGTATTATGGGTCAACAAGAAGAACTAAACGATACGTTTTTATTGGGAAGATTTGAGGGGAACACGGGGGGGGGGGGGACACCCTGAACTTACCGCACCGGGTGACACTCACTCTGTAATACTGAAGCCACGAGTGATATTTTAACATTAAAATGTCACCTAAAACAAACAAAATTAAAGCAAAAAAAAAATCAGTCACAAAATTCCAACTCCCAAGGAGGGGGAATCTCATTTCTGAGGTGGGGTTGAAACCCAAACCCCCCTGGCCAAGTGACCTCCGTGACCGTGTCGAAGGTGCCGCCTGACTACGCCCATGATTGTTACAGCAAGCATGTTATTTCTCGCTTTGCCTGTGACATCTTGTTCAGAATTTAAGAGCAGTCATTCTCAAAGTTTCGATTTATATAAAAGTATTTAAGATGTTGTATGACACATAGCAAGTTGGCTTCACTTAATGTTCTTTCCATTGAAACAGCCAAAAGTTTAGAAATAGATGCACAGACTTCCACTTTGCTTATCAAAAGGCCAGAAAATTTTTTTTTTTTAGAAAATCAGTATGATATCTAGGCCTATTCACTGTTAACTGATTTACATAGAATTAGAATATAGTTTTTGTCAATGTTTAATACTATTTAATATTTTGACATAGAAATCTTTTAGGAATGAAAATGTGTATAATGGGAAACAAGAATTAGAAAAACAATTATTTGTTCATTTGAATTTAGTCGTTTAATTAATACTGTTAGAAGTATTACTTGTACGGAGTCATAACTGAATAACCAAATCAAACGTAACGACTTTATTACCTGAAAATGTACCGATACATAGGCCTACGGGCCACTCGATATTTTATGTCACACACTAAATTTTTCTTATTGGAAAGGAAGGGGGGGGTGCCAATATATTCTTGAACCCGGGCACACGGGTACCTTACTACGCCACTGATCCTATCATTTACCTGGACCAGTTGGGAAAATAGGAAAGAAAAAAGGGAATGGGTGAGAAAGAAAGGAATATCTGGGTGAATTTTACGGTAATTGGTTTTTAAAAGCATTTTAAAAAAAGGGAAAATATCTGAATTCGAACTCTGGCTTATTATCTGCTAGTGAGAGAATATTGTATAAGTTATATTTTTTTTTTTTCAGTTTTGAGCGGCGACCTACAAAGGGGATTAATTCGAATCAGCTTATGCCACCACTTCAGTAAAGTACGATTTCTTTCCCGTGTTTAAGATACAAACAAAATAATTAATTACCAATAGTTAATAAACCAATTGGTTATTTTTTAAATTGACTCTTGTGATGTCAGGTAAAAGAAATAATTATTCGAAATTTCATCTTGATCTGAGATTGGGTGTGGGAGAAATAACGTGTACCTTTTTTTTTTACCAGACAGACAAACTGGCAGAGTGAATTGATTTAAGCTTTGTAATGAAATAGCCTACTCAGAAAGAAACAAAGCTAGAGGCACAGACAAGATAGATAAGAGCCAGTTCTGACGCCAATTTTGACGTCATGTGAACGAAATGTCGGGTGAAGGAATAGTCAGGTTTCGTAGAATCCACCATTACAATTTAGGATGACGTTCTGGCTATTAACGTATTCTTTCGGAAATAGCCTAAACTATACTATAGAATTATCAATGCTAGACCGGAAGTTTCAGGAGATAAGAAATCAAAGCAACATACTAACATAGAATAGTTCTAACCGTCTACAGTCTACTGTGCTACAGTCTCCACTGACTACACGTAACATTATTATTAAATTAAATTTTAAATGGTCTATCTAGATCTATACTCAATAGATCTAGATATCTTTTCTTTTACATCACAGTGACTAGATTCTATCTAGATCTAGTAAAACAAGTTTTGTCAGTTTTGATAGCTTTTCTTCAAAATAAACAATGAATTTAAACGTTACTTACATGAATTAGGCACTTCAGCAAAAAAATTTGTTTTGATCATATTGTTTTGTAATTGATATCATTAAATAGAGCTTGGTGTCCCATTTACAAAAATATCAAATTTATGTTTCTATGATAAGTAGGAGCAAAGTTATGATTTTTTTGTATTTATTTTTTTTCCTTCTTTGGCTTTGTATTCAAAAAAAATTTTGGTACCCGAATTTTGACTTTTTGTTATTAAAGCATGCATATCTTTCTTATTATTCAATATTTTTGGTTTAAATTTTCAGAAGACTTTATGCATATTAAAGTAGGTAAATCAATAAAAATTTCAAAATGATCACAATGCAATGGAACCTATTTAGTTAGATAGAGCTTGAGAAATGCTTTCCAATGATACCAATTTTATATTGCTGAGTTAATTGTGAGGGAAGTTATTACATTTTTAGTGGCCAAAAATTAGCCTTCTTTAGCCTTTGTAAATAAAAAAAAACTGTGACCGAAACAACTGACAGTTGAACTTAAATTAACTGTATTATAAAAAGTCTTAAAGATATGGGGTTGAAACTTCACACTCTTTTACATTAACCAGTATTCTGTTAAAATAAATTAAAAAAATAAGACCAAGCAATAAAATCTTTGAAAAAAAGTTAATTAATATATAAAAAAAAGCCTTCGCCTTCGACAAAAAATAAAAATATATGTGATTTTGTCATCATATGAGCCCAAAAATCACAAATAAAACAAATCAGAGATCTGTATTGTATTTTATTTTGTTTAATTATAATTCTACTGTATTTAAATAGCTATTTATATGCATCAGATAGATAATTCTTATAAATTATAAATGAAAATAGCACTGCGCAGAAAAATATTTCCTAAAATTTAATGACTTTAAGTTTCATAAACTTCATAAAAAAACAGTTTTAACCTTTTTGTAGAGCACTGGCAATTAATCATTTTAAAATGCCTTAATTTAAATGCTTTAAAAATTAGATTGTAAATGAAAAATTTCTTGCTTCGGACAATAAAATAAAAAAGAAACCTTGCGATTTTTTTAGAAGTTATTAAAAGATTTTTTACTTGAATTTTTGTGCAATAATAGTTCATCATTTTAAAAATATAATGTACTCATTTATTAACTATTAATTTACATGTATATTAATAGAAAAAAAACAACACACAGAAAAAAAAAATTATTAGTTCGCTGAGTTAAAAATATGAAAAATAAATTGTAATATTTAATATTATTTTTTAAAGTAATTAAACTTTTACTTTAAAATTTGCAGATTACAAAGTCATTATAATAAAGACACATTCCCTCTCCATAATCTAGCATTCAAACACTATAAAAGTTAATCTAAATGAAAAATTCCTATGTGCTTCTAAAAATAGCTTGTGATAGACAGAAGTTGACCATTTCCAGTAAATCACAGTGTTGGTTGTTACTAAAAATAGATTTTAACCATCAACTTTGAAAATTAATATCTAAAGAGTGCGCCAAGCTACAAAGTTCAAACTTAGCACACATATATATTAACATGCTAAATTCAATAGAATTAGTGAGATTGTTGTAACCATAAACACTTTTATTTTATTTAAAAAAGAAAATTTTACCCTTCTTTGTCTTTGTTAATTTTAATATCAAATATCTTTAAAGTGCGCCAAGAGAATTTAATGAAATTTGAAATATACACATTTCATAATATGATAAATTATTGTAGCAAACAGCATTGTTGTAACTTTTATAGGAAAAAAGTTTTAAAAATGTCAACTTTCACATAAACTTTTGTTAAGAAAAATTTAACAGATTGGCTTCAAAAGCAAATAAAAATGATCTCTGATATCTTATGTTTACAAAAAGTAATCATAATTAGTCCTCAAATCAAATACAATATGCTAAAACTTTGATGGAAATGACCACCCCTAAAAAAAGGGTAAAATGTGCTGACACACTTTTCAGCCATTTTTTTGGGAGAAAAAAAAATGGATCTAGGTCAGTTTATCGAAGTACCTATTTAAAGTGTGATATAACCCCAATCTTTCATCTAAGCCGATTTTTCATACTTTTACAGCCGGGCGAAGCTGAAAATAGAGACGTCAAATTTGGTCGAAATTGGACTTGATTCAAGCAAAACTTTTTTATTTGTCAATATTTCCATTTCAAATTTTCAGGAGACTTTACATGTTCTTTATATCATTTTATAACCCCCAAATCTTTCATCTAAATCTATTTTTTATACTTTTACAGCCGGGCAAAGCTGAAAATAGAGACGACAAATTTGGTCGAAATTTGACTTAATTCATGCACAACTTTTTTATTTCTCAATATTTCCATTTTAAATTTTCAGGAGACTTTACATGTTCTTTATATCATTTTATAACCCCCAAATCTTTCATCTAAATCTATTTTTTATACTTTTACAGCCAGACGCAGCTAAAAAAAGAAAAAAAAAATTTGGTTGGAATTTGACATTCATGCACAACTTTTTTTATTTATTAATATTACCATTTCAAATTTTCAAGAAACTTTAAACATGTTATTTGCTACAAAAATAAATATTAATTTTAAAGAAAAATAGCAATTCAAAATTGTGACATTTATTTTTAATAATTGTACAACGGGAACCGCTAGATTTTTTTCAAATATTGACGAAAACTTGTTTTTATTTCTTAATATTTAATCATAAAATTAAAAGGAGACTTTAAACAGCTGGAGTATGAAAAATTAATCTTTAAAAAACATTTCTAAAATATTGACCTTTTTTTTTTTTACCAAACAAAACAAAAAACGCAGATGTAAAATTACAAAATATTTGGATGGGGGGGGGGGGGGGGAGCAAGGCAAGACGCAATAGAAATCAGTACTATTAGTCAAATTGCCAAGATTAGATATCAGAAGGTCTCTTTTATAAAGTTAAAACATATATATACAGACATAATCTAAACAAACTTATAACATCTAGATCAAATTTATATATATATTGAAAAGCTGTTTTAGTTTTTAGGCTATTTCTCAGATTTTCTCCCATTAAATTTCACATAAAAAAAATAAATCTAAATTTAGTCCTCACATTCTAGATCTAGAAACTAGTATTAGTTTATTAAGACAATTAAGTATAGACTAGACTAGTATATTATATATCAAATCAATAATCATGAATAATCTTATCTATCTTTATCTAATTCTAGATTTCATTCTATGCATCTCTGTTCCTATTCTAGAAAAGAGATCTAAGCCTAAATCTAAGTATTAGACCTAGATCTACACTCTAGTGTATGATTAAAACAATAATTTGATTTTTCTACATTATCTGTTGCTTCTCTAGATCTATTACTAAATAAATCTAGATCTACATTAATACCAGTTTTTTTGCTTCATTATCTATATTAATAAACAAGGAAACTTCGCTTTAATAATCTTTTATAAGTATTTTATTACTACTTCCGGTAGAATTGATAGCAAAATGGCTACTTTCAATTTGGTGGTCATTTTGGCATTCATATACCAAGAGTGCCATCCAAAATAGCTTAATAATCACACGTGATTCTTATGTAGATATGGATACTACAAATTACTAACCAATATAAATAATTACAAAACAAAAATAAAAAAGTAATCATAGCTGGAACACACCCTAATTTTGGAAACTTAAAAAAAAAAGATCTAGTAAACCAATCCCGTCAAATTTGGTATCAAAAGAATCGCCATTTTCTCCCCCACAAAATGATACTCTAGTCTAGAAGATCGGTTAAAAAATAATGACGTTTTACGCACTTTTCCGGCGGTAACTGGGGATGCGACCGAAACCATGAGGACCAGTTTTTAAGCAGACTTCCGGCGCACTAAAATAGCGATGTTGAAGTACCTACATGAATCATGATCCCTCAGTCAAGCCACTCAAGGCTCAGGCACTGACCCTGAGACTGAGGCAGGCTCAGGACTGCCAGTGCCAGTGTGGAGGGGGTAGGGGGAGTGGAGTGGGCATTTCTTTACCTTTTCAAATTGTTAACAGTGGATCTACAGACAGAGCAGCTGTAAACATAACCACATCATAACATTATGAGATACTTCCTATTTTTAAGTTCTAAGTGTTGTTTAAGATTCAGACGAGCATGTTCACCCCCTAGCCCTAGTTAAAGTAGTTACTAGTTAAAACTTCTATAGGCAGGACTATAAAAAATATAGAGTTACCTTGTTTGTTAATCTCCTAGACAGAGGTTTGAAATTCACAGAATCACAGTTTAAGGTTATAATTGAAATAAGTGAATCTATGATGAACTTTGTGATGACATGTGATGAATTCTATGTTATAAATACAATGTCACACTATGAACATTAATGACATTATGAACTTTGTGCCTTGAAGAAGAAATGAACCTTACCATGAACTATGGACAGTGAACTATGAAGAAAAAGTGGCATTTTTTATGTTTGTTGTCTTCCCCATTTGATGCTCATTGTCCATTGTAAAGACTTAGACTGTTTTTCATATTTTTTTGAAGGAAAGGGGAGGAAGAACTGTTAGACAGCTAGTTTAGTTAGTTGAGTTGCGCACTTTGTTAGACGGACAGTAAACATACATTTTATAGTGACGAGCACTTCAGTTGCGAAGTGACTATAGAGATCATCTCATGAAAATAGATACTGGAGTGCTTATAGCCATAACCACTTCTGATTATGACAACCTTGGGGAACCATATATATTTATTTATTTATTGTTTTATTATTAATAATCTGTTACTGTAATTATCAATCGTAATAAATGCTTTCTATTTTTTTAACGTCTAGGTCTGATAGGAAAAGATGGACAGTGAACACCAGCCTTTGGCATCCTCTACAGCTACTGAATTGTACACTGAAGATGCACCACCTCCAAATGCTCCTGCATTTAGCCATGAGTCACTGGACATCACAGGCAAAAGCCCCCCTCACACCAATGCCTGGTACCTGCCACCAAAACGCTATGTCATAGCCCTGATGACATTCCTAGGGTTTGGTGAGATTTGGCTGTGCCCACGCATTTGATATTGTGGTGATATCATTGTTGTTCTTTTTGATGGTCACTTTGATCTTTTCATTCATGAACTTCAGTTTTGATGGTGCTGCCAAAAGGTAAATGTTCTTAGTTCAAGTCTAGTAATTGATTTGCTTTTTAGCACTTGACAAGTAGTTTCAATCAATATTAAATGAAGTTCCCATAAAATAATAAAGAAAATTTTATAATTAGAAGTAGAAAGAAGGATGAAAATGCTGTGGCAATTTACAAATTGATGCCCAACCTCAGGCAACCTGTGACTGCAGTTGTATATTAGATGTCAAGGATTAGTTTCTTCAGTCACATGGGGGAATTTGCAAATGGAAAAAATCTCTTGAGATGAAAATGACACAGACATATATAATATATATATATATAAACATCACTTGATAATACACATGTTTATAGTTTTCTGTGATGTTCACAACTGACTAGGAAGTTTTATTGATTTTAAAAGGAACAATGATATTAATATATCAGAAGTATCCTGGTTCAAATTGATAGAAAGTCAAATATTTTCTTTTATCAGTCCAATTTCCATTACTTTGCTTGATCAATGTTCATGTCACTAAGAGAAAAGAAATGGTTTGTACTTCATCAGTCCAATACCTAGCTGCTTTTTTTTCCTTTTGTTTAGAGGCATAAGTTTATAACACTTATGTGAGATTTTTTTTTTTATAAATAAAGTTTTATTTCCAGATGTTAACGAAAGTATGTTAATCTGCTACAATTCTAGTATTATTGTTAGCCTTTAATTTCTTTTTAAATATTTTTTTTTAGCTGTTATTGGTTTCATTAAATAATGTAAAAAGTATTTTAGATGATATTTGAATATCTTTAGCTTTGATGTTTTTTTTCAAATCTTACTGATTCTTTTCCTTGGTCTATTCCTTTCTTTTATGTCCTGTTAATCACTGATTATGACTTTCTTTAATGTCAACGTTTTCTTACCTTGCATGATAACATATAACTTTCATCATTGCTTATTTATTTGTATATTTGATTCTATTGATGTACAGATAAATGTGTGATTTGCATGATGTTTTAGGAATATATTTTAACAATTTAGCACTAGTTTAGATGTTACTAGAAATCTTCTGCCATACCTCTTAAGATTTTTCAAATCACACCTATTTTAATCTACGAAAAAATCATTTAAACACACATGATTATGTCTTAAATGATTTTGCAGGCAGTCTTTCTTTACTAGTTGTGTTTTTTTGTAAAAAAAAACTGTATTACATTTCTTCACTTAATAAAGCTGAGAATATAGTTATATATATATCTTTGATGACTTACTGGAAAGTATTTTTTTTTTTTTTTTTTTTTATGTTACATTGGATGTTCTTTTAAGAATGGAGATTATTTTCAATTTTCATACATATAAACTTTAATACAGAATATAAAATAGTAAATATAATAATGGTGCTGTGTATTTTTTTTTGTTTAAACATTTAAAGTTTTTTTTTTTATAAATTTTTTTCTTAACAGTCCATTTTAAACTTGTATGAACACTACAAGTTCTTTAGATATAAAAATAAAGTTATAAAATAAATGTCTTTGAGCTTTAATGTCTAATGTTCAGCAGAAAAAAAGCAATAAAAACAATGGTTATTTAAAATATTTGAAAGGAAACTATTGATCATGTTGTGAGAGCTAGGTAAAACTTAGTTTTTAAATTCACAGCAAACCTCTATGCCTTGAGAGTGAACCTGAGTGTTGCTATTGTAGCTATGATATCCAATAGGACCATCATTGTCAATGGAACACTTGAAACGGTTAGCTTGAAAGTTACTTAATATTTAGCTTCTTGTTAACTCTTAAATAGTATGTACTATGACTTGTTAAGAAAATGGCTTCTCAATTCATTATTAGATAAATGATGTATTTCAAAATATAAGCTTCTTATAAAATTTTAATACAACAAATATCTACAGCACTGACAGTTTTAGAATGAAGGATGAATCACTCAGACATATCTAACTAATAAGGAGAATGAAATTAATTTGATAATATCCATAAACATTTTGATCTTGATGGAGAAACATACTTTTCCAGAGCCATTCCTATTGCAGTGTTGTCTGCACTAACGAATATTTTAAGTTTCCCTTTCAAAGCTGTCACAGTATCAGCCTGTATGATAAAAAGCCATCTTTTTCCGGGGTCATTGGTTATTGTTTTTTTTTTAGAAAGCACAACTACCAACCACTTCTTACACAGGAAACAGATCAAATATCTTATAAACTAATAACTGAAAATCAAAGTTTTGTTTGCCTATCTTTATATTAAAAGTTCATCAAGGAAACAGATCAAATATCTTATAAACTAATAACTGAAAATCAAAGTTTTGTTTGCCTATCTTTATATTAAAAGTTCATCAAATTTGTCTACACTTTGAAGTTTCAGCATCAGGTGAATAGGGCTTATTATTTGCCCCTAAAACTTTCACAAAGATTATAAAAATGCTCGTCCAGTGTTCCAATTTGGCAACACAATCACCAATTTTGTGCATATAAAAACCATTCAAATGTTTCAGTTGTAATTTTCCTCTTATTTTTGCCCATTAAGTTCACATTTTATATCTAAATTGTTTGTGAATTGATATTTTTTTAAACATTTTTTTACAATCAGCTTTCAGGTCCAGAGTTTAACTGGAGTCAGCAGATGCGTGGACAAATTTTAGCCAGTTTTTTCTATGGTTATATTGTAACCCAACTACCTGGTGGTAAGAAAGTCTTACAGTACCTACTAGTCATTGTGTCTTACAGTACCTACTAGTCACTGTGTCTTACAGCGCCTACTAGTCACTGTGTCTTACAGCGCCTACTAGTCACTGTGTCTTACAGCGCCTACTAGTCACTGTCTTACAGCGCCTACTAGTCACTGTGTCTTACAGCGCCTACTAGTCACTGTGTCTTACAGCGCCTACTAATCACTGTGTCTTACAGCGCATACTAGTCACTGTGTCTTACAGCGCATACTAGTCACTGTGTCTTACAGTGCATACTAGTCACTGTGTCTTACAGCGCATACTGTCTTACAGCGCCTACTATTTACTGTGTCTTACAGTACCTACTAGTCACTGTAGATAGTAAGGCAGTTTATATGCAGAGAAGTAGATGTTTTATAGTGAAGCATGTAGGTCACAGCTGGGTTTGCATATAATGCTAATAATTTACTTATCTTGAAACTTTGGACTTGAAGACAAAGCTTTATTATTATTATTATATCAGATTATGTCTGCATACTGGAAATTTGTTACCTTAGACAAACCACACACATCACTACTATGAAGAAACTTAAGGTCCACCTGTTCAAAATTTGACATAATTATTTTGATTAGTTTGCAATTTTTGTTTTAACTTGTATCTATTGTTTTATAGCTACAAACAGTTTTATGTACATGATTAAAAAAAACTTAATTTTATGATGTACAATCAACTAATTTATTCTATTTCTTCTCTAGGCTTTCTCTCACACCGTTATGGTGGCAAATATGTGTTTGGTATAGGAATATTTTTGACAGCATTATTCACACTCATTACTCCCTTAATGGCATCATGGAGTCCTTATTTATTGATTGGCTGTCGAGTGATTGAGGGTCTTTTTGAGGTAAGTCTCAATTCATTTGTTATATTTTAAATGTTTAAAATTATGTATTCATAATTTTTTTTTAATTTTTATAATTAGGTATACCAAAAAATATTTTAATTTTAAAGAGATGTACTTGATAAGGAAACTAATGGGTGAACATATGATGCAACTGGTGATGGGGGAGGGAGATCTTGAGAACTGAATCTATAATTGTCTTTTTATTGACAGTTTTATTTTATCACTGAGTTTATTAATAAATATGTCTGATGGTTTCATTATGTTATCTAGGGTGTAACATATCCTGCCATCCATGCTATCTGGGCCAAGTGGGCTCCACCTGTGGAGAGAACTAAACTAGCAACATTTGGATTTTCAGGTTTGATCATCTAAGCTATAAGCTAATTAAAATTGTTTTCTTACAAATCTTTACAATATGAATGTAAACGTCTAAAATAGACTTTTAAAAAATTGTCTGATGTTAATTTTTGTTCAATAGTCATTTTTGTTTGTTTCCTATAAGGTTCATACATAGGTACTGTCCTTGCTCTGGTGATATCTGGATCTTTGGCAGAGAGTACTGCTGAGTGGCAATCTATATTCTATGTCTTTGGTAAGAGCAAAGAATATCAAAGAAAAAATTTTGTTACAAAGTCACTATTTATGTTATTCTTCATCAAGCTCAACTGTAAATATATAATTTTCTTGAACCTATCAATGATTTGACACCATTCTTTCAGCTGATTAATGATATCATCGTTGATGCTTAAAAGGTCAGATGTTTTTCTTTCCTCAAAAATGTTTTTTAAGGGCTTATAATTTAATCTTAAATAGTTTCTCTTTGGAAAACACACAGATGTTTTTCAATGTTTTTAAAGAGTGGGGGCTAAAAAGAGGCTCTATTTTTCTTTATTAAATTTCTGTACTATAGTTACATAGAAGAGTGAGCTTAAGACAACTTAGTTATTGGTTTTATATATTTTATACATTAAGTTTCGTGAAAATATGAATAACTACAGAGTTGCCTACTAGTACGCATGTTGCGAATTTTGTACGCAAATGGACAAGAAAATGCATGAGTACGGTTTATCATCTGAAAATATGCATTTCCCCCTCTAAAGAAAAAAATAATAATATAAAAAAATATATAGTTCCTGCTAATCACATGTAGATCTATAGATCAGTATGTCAATGTCTGGAAATGGACTATTCTTATTAATCTACCACGAGATAGTATCGCTTTTTTTTTTTTTCACGCCCTCTGATGCGCGAAGATTTAAATGTTTAGACCTACTAGATCTTACTGATTTAAATAAAGCGGAGTTCCTTTCAATGTGTCAGTTTAAATGAAGTCTTAAAACTGATTTGGAATTACATCTAAGAGATATTTTACGATGTTAGGCTTATATATATTTAGATCTAGATTCTAATAGAATTTACATACATCTAGATTTGGATCTAAAATAATAGATATAAATTAGATTATTCTAGATCTATATATATAGTTCCTCCTTCATGGTCGAAGATGAGCACATTTCTCATTTCCTATGGACTCAAAGATGGCTGTTAAGTCCAATCCTCGCTTTGAAAAGCCGGCCGCATATGTGGCATGGGTGGGTCAGGTCAGTTTCAGATAGGCCTGCTTCTTCTCTCAGCTTTTTGTTGATTCAGCACTCTTTCGCCCTGTCTACGCTTCTTGCTTCAAATCTTGAGACTCCGTGACTCACAGCTTCACGCCATGAGGAGCGATGGAGAGCTAGTGTTTCCCAGCTGTGATTGTCGATATTGCATTCCTTGAAGGAGCTCTTGAGAGTGTCTTTGTAGCGCTTGTATTGGCCTTCTTGGGAGCGCTTTCCTGCACACAACTCCCCGTACAGAAGTTGCTTGGGAAGGCGATTGTCTGGCATGCTACTACATGTCCCGTGTACTAGACTTTGATTTAGAACTAATCTAGAGCAAAGTAATCTATAGATTTAACTACTGACTAGATCTAGATCTAGTAGCTCAAGGCTCTAAATCTAGTTATCTGTATCTATCTAGATCTATAATCTATTCAAAAGCAGCATTTTCTGCCATCTTATAAGAGATTTTTTGATCTCCTTTCTTATGCTTTATGGAATCTAAAATTTAAAAAAAAATTGTCTCCTATTTTTTTATCTTTGTATAGGTCTAGATCTAGTTTTTCACATTCATGATAGAGCCTTCAATTCCGTGGGACTGTTGAAATACCTTTAACTAGTGCTATGCTTATTAAAAATCAATCAGCTACTAATGAAGCTGCCTACAGATCTAGATTCATTAAACCACCAAATTCAGGAGAGAGTTCTTTTGAGATGAAAGTGAGTAGGGCAGAGGTTTTAATAGAAGAAATGTTGGTTGAGCTTATAAAGGGAATCAAACTTGCAGAACGTATCTTCAGTGGCAGATTGAAATCAGCTGTTATAGTCATTAGTGACTAGATCAAGCTAAGTTTCATTACTTATGAAGGCCTAAATTCAAAGAATGAAATCAGGGGCATTTAAGGCTTAGTATGTTTGCAAAAGAAAAGCTTTAATTATGTTGATAAAACTTATTAAATTCTTGATTCCTTGCACCCTCCTTCAACACATCTGTTTGTTTTATAAAATAACTTCAAGCATCAGAAACCTAAATAAATAGCTTTATCTTACAACAGCTACTCAGCTGACTCAACAGCCCAGCTTTTATATTAGAAACAAGTTCAATGACTAATTAGGATTATCTGCCTGAAAAAAAATCTTTCAAATGTTTGTTATTAGTGATTGTAGAGGATGCCAAATTGTTCATATCTAACTCTGCAAAGAATGGTGTGAAAGAAGAAAATCTGAATTCTTTCAAACTGTGATAAAAAAATTTTCTTTGTCTGGATACCTTGTAAAGAAATTGCCTATTAAAAACTGCATTTATAGAATTAGATGTCACTGATCCAGCTAAGCAAACCATTATATCTGGTTCTAGTGTAATTTCACTTGTAACAAAAATTCAAATTCTTTTCAAAACATTTTCTGTTGCCGCTATAATGGAATGGGGAATACACTTAAAGTATTATAATCATAAAATCATTGGCAAGTGACAAAAAAAAGCATCATTTAAACATTTTCTAAAAGTCTATGACAAATTCTAAAAGTGTAAATATTTTGACGAATGTACAAAATATCTTATAGAACTTTATGCTGTGTTAAGATTATAATTTCGTGTATGTTATCTGCTAAGTTTATTTCTTTTTATTTAGGATAATACACATTAGCCCATCAAAATACACATTTCCAGGTCTTGGGATACACATTTCCCTTTTGGCATGTAGGCATCTCTGTAACTATCATAAAAAATACATTTATTTTTAATTTGTATAAAAAAATATTGTCTAAATCTAGTCTAGATCAAGTTTCTAAAGAGACTTTTACACAGTCTTTAAGTTTTTATTTTAAAATTGCATTATCCATAATTGAATTTCATTTTGGATTTATAAACATCAATTTGTTTTATATAAAACGAGTGTGCATTCTCCTAAAATTCTTTATCAAATATAACATTTTCTGATAAACAAAAAAAGTTGTGGAAGTTTATATAATCATAACAGGGTAGCAAAATGGATAATTCAGTAGGAACTTGGACAATAATTATGGAGAGAAAGAGTTAATAGCTTTGTGATGTGATTTTCGCTCATGGCTTTTTTTTTTTAGTACACAGACCAAAAATTTTGAACTTGCTCCAAAAATGAATTCTGACACCTTTTTAAAAAGAATTTTAAGATTTATCTGCTCAAAACTTATTCAGATTAGTTTGACCTAGCTGCAACCTGCATATTTCACTATGAAACAGCAAAAATTACTTTATATTTTGTCTGGAATGGCCATGAATTTAACCTCTGTGTTATTCATGCATTCATTTGTGTTAGTATTTGTAATTATGTCTGTGTTCATGCTATAGTCTGTTGATTGTGACACTTCTTGGACTGTGTGTTACTTCTCTGTTGTTATCTTGATTGAAATAAAACCTTATTTATTAGGTAATATGTAGTATATTTCAATCTTATTTATACTTGTTAAGTTCTCAAAGTACCTGGAACCTACATTATGTTTATTCATTAACAGTGCTCTGTAAAGAAAAGTATTATTACTTGTAGCACTAGTATTGCTTTCACTCCTTGAGTCCATTTGTTTCTTGACAAAATTCTTTTATATTTATTTCACTTTTGTTTTAGTATTTTATCCATCTAATACTGGCATCTAATACTTTTTAGTGTATGCACAGTCTGGTCTTTGTTAAAAATGTTTATTTCTTCAATGCCTCAGGAGTCTGAAACTCTTTGATAGCTCAGTAATTTGTTCTTTGTATTTCAATTTATCTTATCTTTGACTTCTGCCTTTTAAATATATATTTTATTTTAAATATTAGCTTTATTTAATTTCTATGGATCTTGATCATTTAATTGCATCTGTAGCATTTACTCTAGGAGTCTACTAAATACACTTATTATCTACAAATTTTGATCACAGCTTTAGTAATGATGACTATCACACATAGAAACCTTAACCTCCATCCCCACAAGGCAGGGTAGAATGCTCGACAAATTCTACGTAAACATTAAGCAGGCTTACAAATGTAAAAGTTTGTTCCCACTTGGAGAATCTGACCATGTATTACTTCATCTTATACCAAATTACAAACCTACTCTTAAAACTACAAAGAGAGTTATAAAGACGGTAAAGATGTGGTCTGAAGAGGCTGTAGAAAAACTACGAGGATGCATTGAGAAAACTAACTGGGAAATCTTTATTGAGAACTGTCCAGACATAAACGAACTAACAGAAACTGTTAACTCATATCTATCATTCTGCGAGGAGTTAACAATTCCAACAAAAACAATACAAGTCTATGGAAACAATAAGCCCTGGATGACCAAAAAAATCAAACACCTTATTACTGAAAAGAAAACAAAGTATAAGGCTAGCAACGAAGAGTTTATAAATGCTAAAAATAAACTGAGAAAAGCAATAATTGAAGGGAAAAAAACATACAAAGAAAAAATTGAGAATTTCTTTGCCAAGAACAACTCAAAACAATACTGGGAGGAATTAAAGAAAATAACAGGCTGCGCCTCAAA
This sequence comes from Biomphalaria glabrata, assembly GCF_947242115.1. Classification (NCBI taxonomy): domain Eukaryota; kingdom Metazoa; phylum Mollusca; class Gastropoda; family Planorbidae; genus Biomphalaria; species Biomphalaria glabrata. The sequence goes on from NC_074724.1 coordinate 21,427,389, forward strand.
ACGAGAACAAATTTTAGTGGCTGATGATGAGAAATTCGCCAACGAACTATATTATATTTATTCTCGTTTTGACAAAGAAGATTTTGTTGATCTACACAAAGAACTTTTCAACACTCTTTCCAAAGGAAAACAAGAGCCCTACGTCAATTTTGTAACTGAGGATGAAGTGACCTTGTTATTTAAAAGAGTAGTCGTAACAAAAGCTTCTGGACCAGACAAAATTAATGGCAAACTGATCAAGCTATGTGCGGAGCAAATTTCTTCTATCTTCTGTCATATCTTTAACTAGTCATTGCAAACTTGCGTAATTCCAAACATCTGGAAAACTTCAGAAATCATACCAGTGCCTAAGAAACCAAAAATAGATTGCTTAAATGATTTCCGCCCAGTAGCACTAGCACCTATTGTTATGAAATTTTTTGAAAAATATATGCTTAAAAAACTTGTAGCAAAAGTCAATAACAGCCTAGACCCTCACCAATTTGCATACAAAGCAGCTAGAGGAACTGAGGATGCCATTCTATTGCTTTTGGACCAGCTTTATAAGCATCTCGATATACCCAAAACATATGCACGAGTCTTCTTCGTAGATTTCTCCTCGGCTTTCAATACCATACAGCCAAAACTGAGTAACTTAAATGTAAGCCCTTACTTACAAGCATGGGTTCTAAACTTTTTAACCCAACGGTCCCAGTATGTTAAAGTCAACAACACCAAATCGTCAACTCGAGTACTATGTACGGGTGCTCCACAAGGTTATGTACTTTCTAAGAAGCATCTGTGACTCAGTTAAACTAATTAAATTCGCTGATGATACTGCCATAGTCGGTCTTATTTCAGGAGACGAAATTCAGTATCGAAGCTCGATAGAAGAGTTTACAAACTGGTGCACCGACAACTTTCTAGAACTGAATGTAACAAAAACTAAAGAACTTATAATAGATTTTAGAAAGAAAAAACAAATTATACGTAACTGCAAATAAACACTACATCTATAGAACAAGTAAAGGCATAGAAATATCTAGGCGTTATCATCAACAACAAGCTTTCATGGGAAGACCACCTTGGAACTCTGACAAAGAAAACAGCCCAGCGACTCTTTTTTCTATACAAACTCAACAGTTTTAAATTAAACAAGAAGATCCTTGAGACATTTTACGGCGCAAATGTACAAAATCTGCTAACATACGGAATAAGTTGTTGGCAAGGCAACGCCTCATCTAAACTGTTGCAACGTCTAGAAAGCATCAAAAATTACACTCACAACATTACCACATTTAAAGGAACTTTTTGAACAAATGTGCCTAAGAAAAATCGAAAAAATCTTGGAAGACAACGGCCACCCGCTCCATCAGAACTACGCCAGGTCGTCTCGAAGTGGGCGACTGCTGTCAGTCAAAACAAGAACGGAGCGGTACAAAAACTCGTTCGTACCTCACTCGGTCAGACTCTATCACCGCCACTCATTGATCAGGGAACATGAAATGCACCAAGATACCTGTGTGTAGTCGCTGAATGAACTCTTTATGTTGTCTGTTGTATTTATGTGTATTTTTCTGTTGTGTTGTCTTTATATGAGAAACGAGTCGTTGTAATCACAACAAATTTCCGTAAGGATCAATAAAGCAGTCTTAGTCTTAGTCTTCTTAGTCTTAACTCAACCTTATACAGCGTTTACACTGCACCACTGAGTTATGTTATTTGTAATCTGCACTTGTAATGTTGCAAGTAAAGGGCGCTGATGTTGTACAGAAGCTTCTTTGTATGTTCTCTAATTATTGAGGCTCTATCTGTTCACCTTCTCAAATGACTTGTCAATATACAAATGTGCTGTGGTACTACCACTTGAACATTTCCTGACAAGTCAAGAATGCATTGCAGTATTGTAAGGTATCTTTCAAGGATACCTTGCTTTACATTGCTCTATCTCAAATATTTAAAATACAAAATGATACTCACTCTTATTCCCTGACAGGTTCACTGGCCGTCATCTGGTTCTTGTTGTGGGTGATTCTGGTTACTGAAAGTCCAGTTGGTCATCCAGGAATTACTAATGCTGAATTGGATTACATTCAGAATTCACTGGGCTATTCAGAGGATCAAACTAAGGTATTTGTTTTGTTGAGCTGTGAAATACATTTTTAAAATATTTTAATTCTATTACTAATGTAATGTGATTTTAAAATGATTAGTATTACTTAAGTTATGATTCCGTTTCATTGAATAATTCATTAAAATATTTTTTTGCTTAAATCAGTATTATAGAATGCTCATTGTATTTCTGCATTAATTCTAGCATATATATAGTCTGAAAGTCAATATTTCTTCTTTACAGCAAGTTCATCCTCCTTGGCTTTCAATATTTAAATCTGCACCAGTCTGGGCTATAGCTGTGGCACATTTTGTGGAGAACTGGGGATTTTACACTTGGTTGACTGAGTTGCCAACTTTCATGACTCATGTTTTAAAGTTTCACATCAAAGAGGTAGCTAAATGTAACAGTTCTCTGTTGTAGTTAGATGTTATAAACTAGAATTTTTTTGTATAAAGTATGTATAAAGAACTGAACTGTTCCAATTAATGTTGTTGTAGAAATTGTTGTCATTTTTGAGTTTATTACACATGAACACAAAGGCTAAATGAGATAAAGTTAACTCTTAAACTCAGTGCATCTCTAGCTGTTTCAAACATAGATACAGATTAAAGATACAGTCAATAAACAAGTTTCATGAAGAGCTTATTCGTTAGCTTTTAGTTTGAGATAAGACTATTGGTGTATTTTTTTATGTTTTATTTTGGGCCAGGTGCATTCAGTTACATACTATGAGTTTGAGATAGAATGTAGTAATTTGTAATAACCTCATTTCCTGAGCAATCTTATAAAACACTTTTGAATGATTCACATTAAAATACTCCTACCTGAACTCACAGCAAACTTTTTGATTTGGAAACTTTTTTATTATTTATAAAGAAAAAAAAAAGTACAATGATAAATCCTAGTCATTAAGTCTGAAGGTTAAAAAGTAATTGATTTGCAGATCTAGCTATGAGCTAAAAAAAAAATACCCATATCTTTAGATCTTTTGCTTCATGTTTATTTTGTTTGCTACTCAACAGGGAAGCTTTCTTTCGGCTCTACCGTATCTTGTCATGGGCATTGTGGTTTTCATGGGGGGATACTTTGCTGATGTTCTGCGTTCCAATTTTGGTGTCCCCACAGTTGTAGTTCGCAAAATATTTACTTGCGGAGGTAAAACCCATTTCTGCTCACATCATGTTGCTATTAACTGTATGTTAAAGTTAACGTTTGTCTTTTTCTTTTATAATATAGTGTAAGTATAATTTTATAATATCTCTTTTTTAAACAGTCTTCATTACTACAATCATTATTTGTTATGTTTTTCTGATTTGATTTCTTCAGCTTTTGCCTTACAAGCTATCTTCATGATAGCTGCTGGCTACCTCATGTCTAGAGTGGCAGCTATTGCCTGCCTGACTGTGGCTGTTGGTATTGGGGGCTTTGCTTGGGCAGGTTTTAGTGTGAACCACTTGGACATTGCTCCACAGTTTGCAAGCATCTTGATGGGTCTATCCAACACATTTGCTACACTTCCTGGAATTATAAGTCCTAGCTTGACTGGTGTAATCGTTTCCAATGAGGTGAATAGAATAACATTAGACACTAGGAAGATTCTATTGATTATTGTGTTGAATGCTCAAAATTTTCATTAAATTAATTTTTAAAATTTACTTTATCATCAGCCATGTGCAGTGATGAGAATTTTCCAAAAATTTCCCCAGACTCATTTTTTTCTTAAAAATCAGTAACATTTTTATCAAGCTTTTGGAGGGAGATCTTGCCATGCCATGAAAACAAAATTCTAACCTGTTCAGACTGCCTGGAACAGCTACTAAGCTAGGCTCCAAGTGCAAGAAGAAGAAAAGCAACCTTTAAATCTCTTTAAAAATATGCTCACAATTATCTGGCTTGCAGTAGAGCACAAGTAGTGTGATTTTCTTTTTCAAATACTCAGTTCAACGTTGTTCTATAAATATATTCATAAATACAATTTTATTATTAAATGACTCTTTCTTTGGGTTATTTCAGCATGCTTGTGCACATAATTTCCTAAAATTATTTAAAAGTCTGTTCCCATCATTGTATGTGGCTTTCACTTACATTTCAATATAAAAAGGTTTTATTAATGTTTTAATTTTTTCTTCTAATTTGATAGCGAGATGATGAATATCTCTAGGCTATATATGTTTTGAGTCTAGTAGTGATTTTAAATATAAAGTTGCCAATGTTATTGATTTTTAGGACTCATCAGGAGATTGGCAGATAGTCTTCTACTTGGCTGCATGTATTTATGGCATTGGTGCTTTGGTTTATGGCATACTGGCCTCGGGAGAAACCCAGAGTTGGGCTACATTGCCAGGAGGCTACCATTCCTATAATGAAGACCCTGAAGCTGACTGAGGAGCACAGCTGATATTAGGCCCAACTTTGACTGACAAGATGCTGACTTGATTTAACTAGATATATGTGTGTGTTGTGAATGGTATTTGTGTTATAGTCATTTCCTAAACCAAAGTTTTTATATTTTAAAGTTTTAACTGCTTTGTCTTGCGAATGACAGAAGATCTTTTCACATACAAATGAGAATTTCATTTTCTTAATTGTATTTGGTTTAACTAGATTTTTACTAATGAGATAGATGTACACATTTTTTAATCCTACCCTGAGATGGTTAACTCTTTGATTTCGTAATTATTTTCCACGTTTGGATGGAATTAAATTTTTGGGCCATTCAGAGTGAAAATATAATTTTTTTGTTTTTTATTAGAAAATGATATATTTAGTATAGAATTAAAAGGAATGCATGCCTTTTTATATAGCACAAAGCAATTGTTATAAAACAAAAAAATATTTTAATGTTTGAAATTTAAAAATAACTTACAGACTGCCAAAAAGCCTTCAGGATCTTGAAAAAATTAGAAAAAATGTATGGTCCATATTGAAAATAACAATTTCCATATAACTTTATATGAAAACCATTTAAAATGAATGTTCTGAGCTCATTATCACCATCATCCAGAACATAGATCTAAAGAAACTAGAGCCTTTTGAAGATCCCACTCTTTCAGAAAATCTTTCACTGTAAAAACACATTGAAAGAAAGGATGTTTATTTAGCAATATTTTAGATAATATTTTAAGTAATCAAAAACATACAGGAGGAAAAAAAATATAAAAAAAAATTTTAAAACACTGACCTTGCCAGCGATGATTACAACTTTATAGCTGGGTAAAATCAACTATGGGAGCGTCTTTCCGAAGTCAGAGTTAATCAATATTTATAACTATTAATTGATAAAATGTACTATTTTTTAATAGTCAACATTCAGTACACAGAAGCAGCATTAAAAGAAATATTTTTTTATGTCTTTTAATTTTTGTATTTTAATACTTACATTTTTTATTCAAGTTATTGTAATGCAACTTTCAGCTTTTATAGTAGATTAGTTCTAATTACCCCATTTGTTGTTAACTCCTAAACTTTCCATGACATGTTTATGATATAACTTTGTTCATTGGACTTATTTCATTTATTTTTAAACCTATTTTATTTGAACTGCTAAACATATTGAGTTTCCAAAAGTCCTAGACTTTGGACAACAAACATGCCATAAGTTCTAGACTTAGGACAACAAACATGCCATAAGTCCTAGACTTTGGACAACAAACATGCCACCCTGTACATATTGTGTTTTGATTTGTCTAAACTGCTCGATGAATTGTCTGTGTTTGAAATACTTTGGTCGAGTGAGTTGTGACACTAGACTGTGATTCTATTTTCAAAGTTTTTAAATCTTATTTGAAAATATTTTTGTTTATCCATCTGTGTAATTGTAATTGTTGTGATGGTAATAATAAATATTGCAAGTTGCATATGGCTTTGTTTGTATTCTTTTAGTCATCTCCTGCTAGCTTTTAAGTTAGACTGTTAACAAAAAAAAAACTGGTTTGAGGTTGTTCAGCAAAAGTTAATTAAAACTGATTCATTTAGAAATAAAAGACTATGATTACAGGAATTGTAACCTTTTGTAAATACTGCTATTATTTTCCAGATAGTATTTAATATTAGCAAAAAGAAATCTGAAACAGATTATTGCATTGAAGACGCTCATTTGATTTTTATTCTACTTGCAAATTGTCCATTTCAACAAAATATTGTTTTAAAAAAAAATGAAGCTTTGTAGATGAAAAAATTGAAGTCTTTATTTAATTTGAATATGTTAATACTGATCATGAAACTATAGCTCAAAATACAATGTTCATTTATAACTTAAAAATAATATTAGCACACATTTTTTTCCAATCATGAAATATTTCAATGCTTTGAGATAGAATAGGAATCTTTTTTATTATATATAAACATATTTTTCGATCTTATCCAGTACCATACATATAGTTTGCACAGTTTCTACAGCAAAAGTTGATACACAGTTGACACCCAAAGTTTTTACAAATCATCAATCTGACACTTTTCCTTGTGAAAACTCAACCATAAATTGGATAAATGCTTAACAAATGTTAATTGACTAAATATTCCCAGCACATTACCTTTTTATTTAATTTACAGCCAAAGCCAATAAGAATTATTGTTAAAGTGTATAAACATTTACCAATCTTACAGACTTGTAGGTATTCCTTCAAAACTTGTTCTCTAATGAAATGAACTAGCATGTAGGTAAATGTCAATAGCAGTTCAACATTTTAATGTCCATCAATTTAAATGCTGCTCAACAAAGATATTCTAGTTAATTTAACACGTCATGTCTTTTGGACCTTAACAAACAGGTGACTTGTGTTTCTAATTATTTTCTACTCAGGTTAGTATTTTAAATATATTTTTACCTTATTATAAGTAGTAGCAAAAAATCTATTTTTATTTAATTGTGAACTTCAGTCTTTTTACAAATTCTGCCGTCTAGCAACTCTTTTTATCAATTTTTGAAAAATCTTTTGGACATTGCATTGTAAAAACATTAGTCACATTGGCCAAACATTGAACAAGATGACAGCTTATTAATGCTTTCATTTAAAAAAATAATTATGTTGAATCAATCTGAAGTAAATATAACGTTGCACTATTCTATGAACTTATACAAATCAATAAGTCAAATATTAATTAACTTGTACAAATCTTAAAGTCAAATATTAACAGCTCTAAACAGATTCAAATTGATAATATAAAAATAGCTCTACAGAAAGGAACGAATTATAAGTGAACACCTCCCTTACCAGACACACTAATAATATATGGCAAACCATAATACAAAACAACACAATGATATAGCTAAACAAAAATATATAAATTAAATTCTAATACATCACTTTTGACTAGTAACAATTTAGTCATAAATTAATTCAAGTAAATACTTGGTTATACTGATATGTTCATTTACATAGGGCCGAACAATATTTTTTAAGTTTTACTGTGCAACACAGTGTGCATATGACTTACTTTATCTTATACTTCTGTCCTTTCAAAATCAAGATTTGTTCATTAACACCTCAAGAAATACAATTGTTAGGCTTATCTTGAATATTTTTGTTTTGAACAAATTAAAATATGATACCAAATTAGAAATTTTCCAGTAAAAATATTAAAACTGAAACAAAAAATATACCTTATCCTAAGCCTATGAATAAAATATAATTTAAAAAAAAATAATTTTCCCAAGGCCTTTTTAAGTGTATAAATATTTGTTCATGTTCATTAGTACAATATTTGAACACTACAAGACAGACCTAGATAATATTTTATTTATAATATATTGGCAGTAACAACAGAATGGGGCACCAAAAGAACAGCTCAGAAATATAATATAATACTCATATCATAATATAAAGAAAAAGCATTCAAGTATTTTTAATACTAGATAGGTTTCCAACAGCTAACACAAGTGTTACAAAAGTTTTGGAGAATAAGATCTACTATCTAACTGCTAGCAAGTTTGTTACACCCAGAACACTGAAGGAGGATTTCCTCTTGTGTTCCTCTTGTAGTTGTGAACATAAATAAGTTTAACATTTTAATCAGTTTTCATTCAAACTAAGAATATGTTGGATAAAAAAAAATCAGTTGCTAGAAAAGAAAAAGAGCATCATTTTTTTAAAATTAAAAAGTAATTTAAATAATGGGCTTATCTATATATAAAATTATAAAACAAATCCTTACCGAGGTATTTAATAAATAACAAATTATTATCCTAACTTTTTTAGAAGAATACAAGTATAAATAGTCCTGTTGAAATAGGAGGCCATGGGGGCTGAGTGGTAAAGCACTTGGCCTCCAAACCGTGGGAACCCAAGTTCAAATCTTGGTAAAAACTGGGATTTTTTATGTCGGGATTCATCCAACGTAAATGGGTATCTGATAAAAGTTGGGGAAAGTAAATCAGTTGGTAGATGTGCTGGCCACATGACACCCTTGTCAGCCATAGAAACAAATGACTTGGACATAATCTGCCCTATAGCATCCCAAGGTCTGACAGAGGTACTCTACTTACTACACAATGTATAGCATAACAAATAAAAACAAAATAAACAATGTATCACATTATGAAATGGAGGTAAAGTATAAAAACAAAAACACTAGACCTACAAATAAAGAACACCATCAACCTGCCTACTCTATATCAATTAAATAGAAAAGAATTCAAATGATATATAACATAAATAGAACTTTTTTTGTAGAACAAACAAATATATTAAAAACTTCAATAAAAATTCTAAAATAGAATCTGACACTGTTTATCTGAAAGCATCAACTGCATTTTTAATTATTGGAATCACACTAAAAATTATATATATTATACTAGAAACATAAATGGATAAAGTGAGAGAAAATGCTTTGCACCTATTACCAGGCTTTCCCTTGTATGTAAACATAACCTAAAGCACCTTCATTATGGTATAAAAAGCTGTGAGAAATGAACACTTGAAAGGCTTAGAGCTTCTTAAAGGTGCAAGTCTATTGGGTTGCATGCACAAAGAGAAAATCAAGCTGGTGTTTTCAGAAGAAAAGAATGTCTTCTAATACTTAAGCATAAAGTGTCATATTAATAATCCTTAACCCATTTGAATGAGAGGCTGAAATGACAAGAATGAGACTCATGCCACTGGGAGTCAGACTATAACCTGTGTAAAATAGCTAGCCTAGATTGAACTGGACAATAATAGCTAGTTCAGGACTACATAACCTCCACCAAATATTTTCTCAAACTCACCAAGTTAGGGCTAGGTTAAATGTATTTGCTGAATCAATTCTTATATTTAAAGTCTAAATATCAGTATTGAAACATTAAAAATTATAAATATCTATGCAGTGTTTTTAAAACTTTATTAAAAAAGATTGGATGACATTTAACTGATAAATGTTTAAATCATTTTCTAATTTCTCAATTCGTCCTATTTTCTCTGATAACATATTTGTGAAAGCTTTAGAGAAGTGAAGACTTACATTTTTGCAACAGTAGAGAAGAAACTAATAGACATAAACAAAAAGGCCCCAAATATATTACATGTCATGTACAATCTAACATTACAATCATGTCAACATGTCTCTGTGAAGCACATACTGTTCAAAACCTTATCTGCTGAAGTTTGTTGCCTGTGTAATACTTTTTTTTTTTTTAAACCAGCAGTGCAGTCAACCTTAGCATGTGTCATCATAGAATAATATAAAGGTTGGACTGCAGTTTCTTTTTTCAAAGAAAAAACACCAAATCTATCTTTCATGAGGTCATCAACAAGATTAATTATATTAGATTAAGATGGCTGATAAAATAGATATTTCTTTGCATTTAAATATTACTGATATTGTTTATTACAAAAATAATTTTATTAATACATGATAACTAGATACACCAATATCCTAACAAGTCGATGGCCTCACAACAGCACAAAATATCAAATAATGTAATAAGTTGATGCTGCTGTAAAAGGCAATAGATCTAATTAATGCTTATAATAATTGTACAAGTGAATAAGTGTATAATAAGCAATAGATCTTCAAAGATCACCAAAGCCCTTCTAGACTTTTTGTATTGACAGCATGGAAGTGATTTAGCCAATTAAGAATTTGAATATCATAGATAATATTAAACAAATACAAGGGACATAAAATGTAGACAATAGATGAATGGTTCTTAGCCTACTAAGACTTAGGATATTATAGATACTTAAATAATACAAGTAACTTAGACTTTAGATACTATAGAAAGAATATATATATATAGCTTATTCTATTCAGGCTATAGTTATCAGTACAGAAAATGTATCAATGAGTCTGTGTACAGTGTGATTCTCAAATTAATGCTTTCTGTAGATTAGCATTAGCTAAACTCAACTGCGTTCACTACTAAAGTCATTGAGCATCATGCATCTCTGAGATTCATAAGTATCTGGTGAGACTTTCATGAGTTCACGATGTTCTTTTAACCGAGGGCCCCATTCATTGGTTGGTTTCATCATCATTTTTATAACCTTTTTAAAGCAAAAAAATAAACAACCAGTGAGTTCTATGCTTTGTGTGGCTTTAAATTTAAATGCCAAAAATATTAAAACAAATTTTTTGGTAACATAATATTTAAAAGATATATGTAATATAATTAGTTTGAACAAATTAATTTTATTATAATAAATCATCACTTACTGCTAAAATAAGTCAAAAAATTTTATAGAATACACTTCTACCATGTTTTGATGTCAAGAAACTTTTAAATAAATTTAATTGTCAGTTCAATGTTTAATTAGATCAAATAACAAAATGTAGATTGTCTTTTCTTTTCAAATCTATATTTTCAGATTGTCAATGAAAATAAAAAGAAGGAAAATTAATATTTGTATTGTATTCAACAACAGAGACACCATTAATTGTCTTTAAAAAAATGTTTCATTTTTCAATGTTTAACAAAGGTTGGACCATGACTATTTTCTGTAATTAACATCATGATAAATTGTAGAATGACTAAGAATGGACCTCATTCACCAATCGTAAACAAACAACATTTTGCCACGTGGTTCTCTATCTCTTCTATACAATCTAATTTTAATACACAGTGGCTGTCACGTGACAATTTTTTAGTTGTTTTATCAATATGACCACATGACTAAATATTGTTTGTTTACGATTGGTAAATGAGGTCCTTTGGGGAGAGCCAGGAATGTGCTCATTGTTGCAACAAACCAAAATGCTAAGTCCTGAGTTTAGATACACAAATACACAAGATGGCCTCAGCATAAATATCAACAGATGAAACATTTAATATGGAAAATATTGACTAATGAGTCAAATGTTTATCTTATCTTCTTTTTATATAATACTTTACTTCAAAAAGAAGATAATTACATCCTGTGTGTCATGCATCTAGTCATGCATGTTAACCAATGACTTAAATATTCTGTTTTGGCTGTACCCATGAAAGAGTGTAAAAGAAAGAGACAACTAACCTCCAACAATCCTATATTTGGTAGTCGTATCAATCCTTGAACCACCTTACATAAGGCTACTAATGGTATGGCTGATATAGACAAAATTGTGATAAAACAGCCAACCACTTCTGCCCATGTTGGAAACACATAATCTCCATAACTTGTGGGATCAAAGTCTACTGCAGTGAAAATTAAGATGGTCTGTAAAAAAACAACAACATTCAAATAATACAATGATTGAACAGAGTTTTGTTATGAAGTTTTATAAAAAAAAATAATAACAATAAAAGGTTTAATAAACAAAAATGCAATGTTGTATAATTTGTAGGCCCTATAATTTATCAACCTACTAATAAGGCTGCAGGAGTTAGAAAGCTCCAACTTATTTTCCACAGCATGCTGGGTCTCCTCCCTAGCATCAGTTCAATGTTATCTAAGAAAGTGTTTGCACCTTAAAGAACATGAAAAACAAAAACTATAAAACCAGGAAAGAAATTATGATACAAGTCAGTTGTAACAATTGTAAAAAATAAACTCAATTCCATTTATCTTCTTCATAGTCAATAATAGGATACCTACTGCAACATTTTAAGATTTATAAGTCAACAAGAAGAAATACACCAGATTGCCTGTATTGGAGGGGATAAATTGGTTGTAACACGTACTACAATGATCTAGCACACATTCATGCAGAGTTTGACAAACATAGTAGTCAAACAGTGTTGATTTCTCTATGAGGCACCTTACATTGAGTTTTATGTATCAGACATTTTTTAACTTGGTATAATTACTTGGTATTTAGTTTCAATGGACATCAAAAGAAAAACTTAAACATTCTATATTTAGGCCTACTAACATTTTAAAATGTATTTTTTTGTTTATATAAATATTTACTACTTGAAGGGCTCAATCATTCATACAAAAACTTCTTGCAATTTATCTGGATTTGTTTGCAATAATAGTTTTCTATATGTCCATATTGTTTTAGCCTTTTTTTTTGGTCATAATCTTAAAAATGTGCAACATAATTAAAATTGAAATATTTTAAAAGCACTCCATTTAGTAGTGCTATATAAATTAAATGACAAATTAACATCATTATCTGTGCAATAATGGTTTTTGATCAGCCCACTTAGTTGGAAGTTGTGAGTATTGGAAGTTCTGTCTATAAAGCCAATACTAGCGAAGGTTAAAGCACAATAGGACAAATAGCAAAACAAAAAGATTAAGGCAAAGAGCTAATGCAAACCAAATCAATTCAAACCCAGCCTATTTAACCCAGCCTATTTATGCCTTAAATGCAATATAATCATTTTTGAATAAGAATACTGGACTTCACAGACATCTTATTTTTTAGATAGAAAATAAGATTATGTCTAACTTTAAGCATGAAGTAGTAGCTCCAAAAAATGTAATCATTTTATTACTTTTATTAGTATTACTATTATTAGTATTGTTAAACGCTATGAATGTGAATATATTCAGAATTTACCTACCATAGGCATAGGATAAGGCTAAACACTCAATCAGTCCTATAAACAGTAATGAATATGTGGCTGCGTAGTTATCAAATAATTGCACAACATACATTCCACCCTTAGAGTAAAATAAAAATTTTAAACAATTTTAAAAAATCATGGAAAACTGGCATACAAAAATAAATGCAGAAAAGTGAAAAAGTTCAAACAAAAAGAATTCCTCCATTTTGATCTCTTCTTATATTATGTTTTCAAAGAAAAAAAATGAAAAAAACAAACTACACACATACTCTACAACTTCACTATTTCAATGTTTATTATCATCAAGCAAGGTCATACAGTGAAAATACTATTCTAGACAAAAATATTATTTGAAAAAAAAAGTAAAAATACATATTTTTGTAAAAAGGGTTGGCTATATTGCTGAAATTTATTCTATATTTCAAACCAAAAACATTCTTAAAAAATCCTTTTTGATCAAATATTACCTGTTATTATAGGTAAAAATCTGCACTTTTAATAAAAAAAATATAACAACAAAATTTCATAATCAGCCTAATAACTAGTTTAAATATTGGTTCCCGGTCACTTCATCCCCGGTCACTTCATCCCCGGTCACTTCATCCCCGGTCATTTCATCCCCGGTCACTTCATCCCCGGTCACTTCATCCCCGGTCATTTCATCCCCTGGTCATTTCATTCCCTGGTCACTTCATCCCCCGGTCACTTCATCCCCCGGTCACTTCATCCCCCGGTCATTTCATCCCCAATTAAATATTTTATATATAAATATGATTATGTAGAATGCTTTCTTTTTTACATTTTATGACATATTACTAATGCGTTTATAGTGTTTCCTCTTCCACTTTGTATTCTTAATGAGAAATCTAATATTATATGATAATCTGGATGTGTACTTATCTATAGCGTAATGATTAAAGGCCAAGGTGTAGTGCAAGTAGTGGGAATCTTTTGATAGATAGAAGTGCGATTAGAATAATTATGACCGTGCCGCTGATAACTTATCATCAAAGGCCAAGGTGTGGTGCAAGTAGAGGAAATCTTTTGAGAGATAGAAGTGCGATTACAATAATTATGACCGTGCCGCTGATAACTTATCATCAAAGGCCAAGCTGTGGTGAAAGTACGACCATGTTTCACTTTATTTGATTTTTCAATCGCTCTTTCTTGAAAATGGGCGAGTCATTTTTAGCCTTGTAATAAGGTTTTAATTTTTTCTAATAAAGGCGGTCTTCCTTATAAACATTAAAGTTACAAATTGTGTTATAGGACTTTATTTATATCGATATTTCATTTCTACATGTATATGTAAGTATGTATTTTGTTTATTGATATTCACTTTAGATATCGAAACTGGTGGGGGGCCTCTAGTTATGTGAACATACCCGTCATGATGAGGTTCCTATAGCCTTAAAATTAATTGTTTGAATGCTTATTGGAAATAATCTTGCATGTATATTTAGGGTGTGATTCTCTCTCTCTCTCTCTCTCTCTATCTCTTTCTCTCTCTCTGTCATTTAAATAAAAAAGGAATACATTAAATATTGCTCATTTAATGCTTTTTAAAATTACAATTTGTTAGATAAAATTATCAGATGATGAAAATATCAGGGGATGAAGTGACCGGGGGATGAAGTGACCAGGGGATGAAATGACCGGGGGATGAAGTGACCGGGGGATGAAGTGACCAGGGGATGAAATGACCAGGGGATGAAATGACCGGGGATGAAGTGACCGGGGATGAAGTGACCGGGGATGAAATGACCGGGGATGAAGTGACCGGGGATGAAGTGACCGGGGATGAAGTGACCGGTCACCTAAATATTAACCTACGTGCCATAATTAAATTAATTTAAATTACTGTATTAAACGTTCATGTCCAGCACATGTCTTGACTAATTAAGCAGTTCCATAAATGTTCACCAACCTGTGTGCAGAAAGATAAACCTATCAGATATCCAACTACAGCAATGCTCAATAGCAGTATAAAGGATCTCTTGCCAGGTCTGAAAAACTCTGTGAAAGTGTCTAGTATAGTGGTATGGACTGTGGTAACTGTTGCAATCTGACATGAAACAGCAAAATGAAAATGATAAATTATATAGAATGACATAAAGTGTTTTATTTCTTTGTTGAAACTGTAAAACTATTTTTGCAGTTTATTTAGAATTGTACAACTTATCTTAACAAAAAAAAAAACATGAGCTATTAAGACTCAATATTTTACAATTTTACAAAATGGAAATGTTAAAAAAAAAATCAAGTGTGTCAATTTGATCTTACACTGTTATGTGTACTGTTATATATGCCTACTGTTGCAGCAAATACTGCAAAATGTCTTTCATTACCAAATGAGAGCTTAATTTCTAAAAGACAGCACAGAGTCCAGTATTTCAATTCTATTGAAGAAACAATGACAAAGTGTTCAGAAGTACCTGTGTTCCCAGTCCGAGAGTTATCAGCATTAAGAAGAAGAGAACTGACCAGAGTTGGGAGACTGGCAGTTTTGTAACCACTTCAGGATATACAATAAAAGCAAGTCCAGGGCCTGTCAACAAAATAAAACAACAATGGTTTAAATTTATATTACATCAAGCACTAGTAAAAATAGATTTTTAAAAAATTAACATTTATTGGAGTTCTTATAATTTTATATAATTAACAATTTTTAAGCTACTACTATATCCTAATTAACACTTAATCAACAAAGTTTTAGCTAAAAATTATACAAATAATTACACATTCAGAATGCAAATGTATCAAATAATGTTACCATCTCTAGCAACATTTTCCACAGATTGATGTAACTCATGGGCCATGTATCCAATGATTGAAAATATTACAAGTCCAGCAAACACACTTGTCAATGAATCAAGAATGGATACAAGCACAGCATCACTACACAGAGTGAAACACATAATAAAATGTATTAGAGTCTTTAATGTATCAGTAATAACCATATCAGTATAATTGTGTTCCCATTATATAAATATAATGGGCAATAATGGCAATTATTACAAGTAAGATAAGAAAATAAACATTTCAAATAATTGTTCAACAAGAATCATCTCACTTTTAGCACAATTTTTGTGATGAAAAAAATAAAAAGAAACACCAGAAACTTACAAAAGACAATTGTTTTTAAATTTGTTGTAGCTGGCTAGAGTAATCAGTCCACCCCAACATGGAGACAGAGAGAAAAATATTTGAACAGCAGCATCTTTCCAGACCTAGAAACACTTCAACAGTATTAGTTTTGCTTTGTCTTTATGAATATTAATGTACATTTCTATGGATTTGTAATTACAAAATTAAACTTTTGTTATTCTTAATTACAAAATCTTATATTAATAAGCAATTTTCAGTGGTGAGGACATTTTATAAGTCTTTCATACTATGATTTTTTGTAGATTTAAGTAAAAATTGAATGACTTTGATACTTTGAAGGCAGAAAAGTTATTAAATCAGTTAGTCTTCAGCCAAAATTTATCCCAAATTCTTAAAATCTATTAAATTTACACAAAATATTTTGTTTTTCAATACAAATAAAATGACTTACCTTTGCATTTAAAAGCTGATCCCATTTTGGAATGAGGTAGTATAGAATTCCTTCTTTTGAACCCGGAAGAGTTAATCCCCTGACCAACAGGATAGTGAGGACAAGGTAAGGGAAGAATGCAGTGAAGTAGACAGCCTGTTAAAACACAATCAAATTAATGACACCTACAGGATTTAATCAAATTTTACACTTATGTTAAGGGAGGATACACTTTAAATTTTGTTGATGCCTAAGATAATAAGGATTTTCTAAAAATATTATACACATGTTGAGCTAGAATAGCAAGTTTCAAATGCCCCCTTCAGAAATGATGATTTTTACATCCTCACTTAAAAATTTATTTGGCATAGCAGTAATGACAGACCACATAACTAGGTGGGGGTGCGGTGGCTGAGTGATTAAGTGCTCAGCTTCTGAACCTGAGGTCCTGGGTTAGAATCTTAGTGGAACGCTGGGAGTTTGACTTTCGGGATTTTTAGGGTGTCCCTGAGTCCACCCAATTCTAATGGGTACCTGATTTTAGTTGGGGAAAGTAAAGGCGGTTGGTCGTTGTGCTGGCCACATGATACCCTGCTCGTTAACGGTTGGCCATAGAAACAGATGACCTTAACATCATCTGCCTCATAGATCGCAAGGTCTGAAAGGGAAACTTTACTTTTACATGACTAGCCAGTCATCCAAATAATAAATTAACCCTAATAGCCCTACAAGATTAAAAAGTTATATTTTTTTAACATATCTTTTATTTTCAATTTATAAAACATTTTAAAACAATTTTAAACATAAAACTTTTTTTTTGCATTCTTAGCAATTATATTGTCAAAATGGCAACAGAAAAAAAAATTCAATGTGTGTAAACTATTTTTCAACAGGGTTACACATTCCTTTGTTTTTATTTATATTATTATTATATATTTAAAAAAAAAAAAGAAAGAAAATGTAATATGACTGGTTATATATAATTATAGCAGGGCTATAAGTTTGCTGTCTGTCTGACAAGCAATAAGACTTGCATATTCTAACCCCAAAAATTGTTGTGGCCTATTTTTGATAGAATACAATGAATACACATAAAATAAAATCTGTTAATATTAACAGTTACAATTATACAAAGAATATTTGAACTGCAAAGTTACCCGCCTTTCCTGAGGACTTGATGCCTTTTGCCAAACAAATGCAGACTAAAGTCCATGCTAGAAGAAGACATAGTGCTAGCTCCCACTTCACACCTCCAATAGATTCAATTCCTTTTGTAATATCTAGAACAACTTTACTGAAATGTGATAGTGACTTAAGATATAAACATGTTTAGAAATATTTTTTTTTAATTTCAATTTGAAATGTAGTGAAAATTTTTTTAAAAGATATTTATAAAAAAATAACTATTTTGGTCAGTATTTTTATTTTGAAATAGCAAAAACAGAAGATGATAAATAGGGTGTACCATCAGACATTAATGACATGATACAAAAGTTATTTCAATCAATGTTGCAAAATACATTTCACTAGTTAGATCTACTAAAACTATAGGCCTAATGCACCAAACAACAAAATATTGATTAGAAGACATTTCTTATCAAGTTAACTATTTTAAGACTCTTCACATCAGAATATTTCTTTCAGTCAAGCTTAGACACTTGACTTTACTTGAAAGAATTGTTTTTTGAGATGAACTTTCCACTGTTATCATTAGAATTCAACACACTAGATCATTTTGTGTTTAATACAAGAATAAACAAAAGGTCTGCAGACTACCGAGGTAAAAAACAAAGACAAAGCCCTTACTGAAAGTACTCATCACTGGAAGAAGTGTACTGGACATTAGTAGAATTGGCCAGTCCCTGGATGTAGTTGAAGTATGATTCATTCACTTGACCACTGTGGTAGCAGGTTTCATTTAACCAGACACCATTGTGAAAAGTACAGTTGTACATGACAGCATGGTCAGCAAGACAGTCTTTAATAAAAGTTAAATGTTATAATAAATGACAGCATAGTCAACAAGACAGTATGTAATAAAGTTAAATTGTATAGGCCTAATTAGTAACAGTAATGCTGTAAACTTTAATGGTAAAGTTAGTACTTGTTTGATTCTACAATCAGAATTTTTTTTTTTTGCAGTTGACTATAGGTTTAGCAAGTAAAAAAGTGTAGTCAAGGGAAATCAGATTCTTCTTCCTTCCTACCATGATGCTTCATTGAGTGGTATGCACTTCTGACTGTCATGAAGTGGCCCAGAGTTTGAAATTTTAATTAAACGTTTTAGTAAGTAACTAAAAAAAAATAATTAAACTACAATTTTAACTATACCTTTTTTTCTAGTTATTATAAACAATGGCCTTAATTTTTTTAGTTGGACTAAAAGTTTCTAACTTTTTAGTTAACTTTTGCCTATCGGCTATCACTAACTGCTACATCACCAATTTCCTTAAGATTATATTCTTTTTTTTTTTAGTAATTTAAGAATCCTTGGACCATTTTATATTGAAGAAATCCAGATCTTGTTTAATTCAACTTCACTTACTTTCAGAACTCCAATCACCACAGTAGCTCCAGGGTAATCTCTCTTGGAATGAGGCAAACAAGTAGTACAGGGTCCAGGCAATGATCATGTTGTAATAGATGGCGATGAGGCAGGAGACAATGAACATTGCCCAGCCGACACCTGGAGTAAGAAAATGAAGAGCAAAAATTTAGCTCCAAAAGAATGAATCTACATTGAAAGACCAGACTTGTGTATGTAAATCTATATATAACAATGTTCATAAATCATTAGTTTTATAGACCTTTAAAGAAAAGGTTACCTTGAAAGAAAGGAGACACCGACCAAATAGAGACGACACCAGAACTAGCAAATTGTCCAAATGATAGCTCCAGAAAAACCATTGGAATTCCAGTTATAAAGAGCATCACTGCAAAAGGAATAAGAAAAGCACCTGGAAAAAAAAAGAAAAAAGAATATTTCAGTTCAATTAAATGTGCAAAGTTGAATCCTTTTTTTTACAAAGCTTATTCCAACTCTTGTCTGTCTGTTAAAAGTTTTAAACAAATTATTCTAACCACACCCATTTTCAGATCAAGTTGAAACTTTACAGTTATTTCTTTTACCTAACAGAACAAAAATCAATCAAATAAATAAACCAATTACTTAATTAAATATTGGTAATTAATTACTTTGTTTGGTATCAAAAAGGGGGAAAAATTGCATCTTATTGAGAGATATGGATGTATATGTGGAGTAATTCCCCTTTAAACGTTTAGTACACTTTTTTTCCTGTTATTTACCATTTTCGAATCAAATTGAAATTTTGCATAATTATTCATTGTCGATGACAATACATGAATTAATTAAAAAACCTGTATTTAATAAGTTAATCACTTTGTGGTAATTGATCAATTTTATCTAATGTAGAAAATAGGAAACTTATCCCTACAGTATTGAGATAGGCCTATATGCCAGTAATTTTTGCTGTTCTTATTTTTCCTTAGACTTAGGGTAAGCTTAATTTTTTTTTTTTTTTAAAGATTTTTTTTTTCAGATTTTTCTTCTTATTTTCTTATAACGCCAAAAGTCTTATGTATGGCTTATATAATGATTCTATTAGAATTGATAAAATAAGATATATGGTATACTATACATTTAACGAACTAACAATTTTTATATTTGCATATTTTACCAAGAATTTTTATAGGCCTAAATGGAAGTACCAATTATGGTTAAACATATTATTATCCTGAATAAATGTTTTACAGTTCAAATCGATAATAAAATAAAACATTAATTAGGTTAAAGCTAACGTCCACGTTACAGATCGCCAGGTCTGGGGAACTCTTCACTAGACGTCACCCTCACCATATTTCGCTTTACTATTGAAAAACAGATTATAAGATGTTAGGAAAAATGAGACCGACCGATTCTGTCAAGAGATCAGTGTTTACGTCATGGTGACTGAGATACTAATACTCCAGTCCAGCGCAGGATGAGCGACCTCTGCACTACTTCTGTTATTAATAATTATTTAAGATTAATAACATTCTGAAATATCTATGCAATAAAATATTAATGCTCTGTAAAGTCTGTAACGATAAATTAATAAGATTTTCTAATGTTTTAATTATGCGTAAAGAAACAAGGCAATAATAGCAAACTACATGAGTCACGTGACGAGGAGACAGGCTATTTAGATTTATGACTATACAATTTCAATAATTCATACCGGAATAGCAGCATCTGTTTTTATTATTTATCAACGAGTTCTTCTTCTAGACCAAAAAAAAAAGAAATTAGGGGAAATATTTCTGTCTGCAGTCCCTCAAGTCTACATCAAGGAGAGAAAAGCAAAGCTTTTAATTCAAGACATCTTGTGGTCAACTTCGTCAGATAGACCTACAATTACTTGTGTATTTGCTTGCTACTACTAGATCTATATGTTTATTGCTTACAGTCATTTGTTTTATTCTGTCTAAGTCACGGATTGTTTCCATCTACTGTCCCGCCTCCCTTTAGTTCAATAACGTCCACAATCTCGACCAACTTAACAACAGTTTCTTCCCCCCCCCCCCCCCCCCACTTCGCTTTCCTCCCTAACGTTTTCGTCCGAAATCCAGCCTTAAGCATGAGTTAAGCATAGGTCAAGGTTCAGAGAGCAAAGTTCACAAAACAACGGAGCCGTGTTGAGTATTATCGCTAAGACCAAGCCAAAACAGATTAAGTTACAAGGCAATCATTATTTCTCTCTTACGGCTTAAGGCTTCAATGGTTCCATAACTAGAATCAGGACTTCTATCTGTTTTATGAGTAGGTTTCAGCTAAAGTGGTTTCGTAGGTAGACTTGGGGAGACTTAGTTCCTTAATTAGGCTGTATAGAGGTTTAAGACTTGGGGAGACTTAGTTCCTTAACTAGGCTGTATAGAGGTTTTATAACAAGACTTCGTACTCCTTATTATGCACCAGTCTCTCAGTAATAGAATGAAAGCTTCAAAGTCGCAATACAAAGTAATCATTATTCGCATTTAGACCCCAATCGCTCTATAATTAAAATATACTCATAGTCTTTCGTACCTACGTTATATATGCAAAAGGCCTGCACTATAACATAACTTACAGTAGCTATGAAAGGCTTGTAGACTTGTGCATTCTTTGGTATACCATGAGCAGGTAGAATACTTTTGTCTCACTCCAAAGTATTAACCCATTCATTTTTTTTCCTGTTCTGGCTTGTAGATACCAGACTATCATTGAAACAAATGTCACAGTAATTTATCGACTTTCACTGGCTTTAAATAAAACAGGCAGAGAGAGAGAGAGAGAGAGAGCAAGAAATGAGTAAATGTATAGATTAAAAGAATATGATACAGAAATATAACTAACAGAATAATAGATACAATAGATAGATACAATAGATAGATACCTAGAGGTGTGTGAGGACAGACGCAGACGGCGAAAAGAAAATCTTAATCCACCACCGGCGGACAATGGTTATGCTGCCATGGATGTGGCAAAATATGTTGATCACAGCTGGGGCTGCTTAGCCTTGGGAAATATTGCATTCCTAATTAATCTTCGGACTCGAAGACAAGCCTTATCATTATATGTGTGAAAGAGGAAAAGAAAGAGAGAGATCACCGAGGAATGATCCCGTACGCGACAGGTGGCAGTTATTGTTTCCCCCATTTCTTATTTTTAACTCACCGCCTCCATTTTTATAGCAGACGTACGGGAACCTCCAGACGTTGCCTAGGCCGACTGCGTAGCTCAGGCAGGACAGAAAGAAGTCCAGCTTCCTTGACCAGTTGCCTCGATGGTCTGACTCTTCAATAACATCGGGCACCTTTTCCGAGTCTTCGTTGGAGCGGACGGGCATGAAACCCTGGTCCTTCTCAGTTTTGACCATCGTTGGACTTGAGGTACGTGGAACTGTTACATATAAGTCTGAAACGATAAACATACACACACACACAACGTTAGAGTGACATGGCGTAGATAGTTTTGTGTACAGTTGAAGGTCGTCAGAGAATTGAATTAAGAATGGAGGTATATCTTAAAGAAGACATTTTAACAAGTAATATTCATGCCACTGAATTTATATGCTTGTAAAAGTTGTTGTTTTTTTGCACATACAACATATACTGCAAGTCCGTTCATTTTTTCGGCGGTTTTTGTACTTTAGAATAGCGTGTTTCCTAAGTTAATGATAGTAGATACCCTTCCATTGCCATCTAGGGGGGAGCGCTGTGAGCTTTGTCATCGGGGTCCAGGACGAAGACCTGGCGCCAAGCATTGTTTCTTCTATTCGAAATTTATTAAATGCATTTTCTGCGGTGTTCACAGAACAATATCCTGCTATTCTAACAAAAAAAAAAAAAACGAGACAAAGCTGCTAATCACTGTACTTTACTAACGGAGCCCAGTGGATGGTCTGTGACTTGAATGCTCCTAGATTTACTTTTTTATTAATGGACTCCAGCAACTAGTAGGACAGATAACAGTGTGAGATATTTGTTTGAAAGGGGGGTTGAATATTACATTGGTCACATTCATAAGATAACTATAGTTTTGAATTAGTTCATTTTTTTTAAGGGAAGGAATGCTTGAACCTCACCCCCGCTACTGTAATTTGGTGACAGTATTTTGTTTTAGTTTTTATCAGATCGTAGCTTGAATGTCTCGTAGATTTACTATAATAACGGAGGGGTTGAATCTTACCCCCCCCCCCCCCCATTAGGAAAGTAAATTTGTTAATTGCAGTTTTGTTTGGGGGGGGGGGGGGGGAGATTGAGTGAACCGTAAAAAATTCTGGATACGATCATGGTATTAGAAAATTGTAGTTTTGCTTTAGTTTTTTTTTTTTTTTTTTTTTTAATAATTTTATTTAAGAGGAGTTAACTTGAACCTAACAAAAGTTAGGCTAATTGGATTCGGTGAATAGAGATTTGGGGAACAGTCCTGCCGACCTCCTCGTGGTGTCCTCTAAGTTAAACTCTTGCTCTTGAGGTGTTCCAAAAAAAAATTAATGTTGCTGGAGCCTCCGACACTTTCTGACTTTTTATCACACTCGACTAGTGCAGAGCTCTTCTAGTGGAGATTTGGAGAAAGCGCTGAGATCTGGCTGAGGTGTTTTATTTCACGCTTGTCTGGTGCAGAGCTTTGCTGGTGAAGGTTTCTAGAAAGCGCTGAGATCTGGCTGAGGTGTTTTATTTCACGCTCGTCTGGTGCAGAGCTTTGCTGGTGAAGGTTTCTAGAAAGCGCTGAGATCTGGCTGAGGTGTTTTATTTCACGCTCGTCTGGTGCAGAGCTTTGCTGGTGAAGGTTTCTAGAAAGCGCTGAGATCTGGCTGAGGTGTTTTATTTCACGCTCGTCTGGTGCAGAGCTCTGCTGGTGAAGGTTTCTAGAAAGCGCTGAGATCTGGCTGAGGTGTTTTATTTCACGCTCGTCTGGTGCAGAGCTCTGCTGGTGAAGGTTTCTAGAAAGCGCTGAGATCTGGCTGAGGTGTTTTATTTCACGCTCGTCTGGTGCAGAGCTCTGCTGGTGAAGGTTTCTAGAAAGCGCTGAGATCTGGCTGAGGTGTTTTATTTCACGCTCGTCTGGTGCAGAGCTCTGCTGGTGAAGGTTTCTAGAAAGCGCTGAGATCTGGCTGAGGTGTTTTATTTCACGCTCGTCTGGTGCAGAGCTTTGCTGGTGAAGGTTTCTAGAAAGCGCTGAGATCTGGCTGAGGTGTTGTATTTCACGCTCGTCTGTGTGACAAGTCAAAAACTCGCTGTCAGAGTCACTCAAATTTATCACAGCATTAATTATTATTTTTCATTATTTATTTATTTTATTTCAATTATTTCCCCGTCCTAACCCCAATTTCTTCACCCGCACCACCTTTTCCTCTCCAGGCTAGACTTAGTTGACCACCTTGGAGATAGGTAAGGCGCGTCCTTTCATTTATCTGCCCTTGATCGGGGAAAGGTAAACACACAATCTCTTTTGTCTTACCCGCCGGATGTCTGAAGGACGGTCGCGGTTCACACCACCTTGGTTTGAACGCAAGCTAATCCCTCCCCCCCCCCCCTTCTCTCACGTCTCTCTTTGATCTAAGAGATTACCCTGGTCAACACACCGCGTGATATTCCAAGGTGCGGCTCCCACCTCGAGTCAAATCCACCCACGTGGAAGATAATGCTAAGCCTAGGACATTTCCGGTTCCCGCCCACATTTTCCGGGCATATATAAAGTAGATCCAAATCAAATCAGGCTCTCTTTCATTCTCATTTGAGCTGAGCTATCGAGTCTGGACTATATCATTTATTCTCCCTCCTAGAGGAATACTTGGTGGTAAGCCGAACTTAATCACAAGTTCCATCTTAATTACTCTGTGTATATTTCCATTGGATTTTATCATGTGTATTTTGCCTAGTTCATTTATATTTAATTAGTGCATTGTGTATTTCTCACTGGCGTAAGTAGAAAACATAAACATGTCCTATGTATTTATTTTGTATTGCATTAATCTATTAATGCTACGTTGCTCAATTGATCGTTGGTGCAACCATGTATGTATATATTTGTACATCCATTTTATTTCCTTTATCTCGGTTGACCGCCTTGATAACTTTACTAGCGCACTGATACTGCGTCTAGAAAAGAGATAGGAATTATCTCCCCTGTAAGGAATTATCTCCCCTGTAGTCATTCTACTCTTATGAGAGTTACCCCGCTTGAACGGACACACTCTCAATTCAAGCGTGCTCCATTGTTCTCGACCCACGGTCATATGTAAACAATCATCTGGGTCGCTGACCACCGCCCAATTCAACCCCCCCCCCTTTTTCTTTCTCTATCCACCTGTGTTGTTTATTTGAGATTATTATTTCCCCTTCTATGTACATTTTATATTATTACCTTCCCTTTTATGTACATTTTATATTGCTACTATCTGCCATCTATTTTTCCAAATCCCATTTGTCATCATTTCCCCTTTGTGCTCTAAAGCAATTTTACCAATCTGACGAATGCACCTCAGTCGAGGGCATCGATAAGATGCATGAGAGACATGTCCTAACTTGTCTTTATTTATCCGCAGCCTCCCTCAGGTGTCTGCCTATTTATCGGATTACTTACCTGCCTATTTGCCTATCACCTATTGCCTATTTAGTTGATATCAAGAATCACCTACTATCTTTGTGCTTAGTGCTATTCAGCACTGCCCTAGCTCACTGACCTGCCTATTTATTCATTGGATCAACGATCTATTTACCTGCATTTGTGCTTAGTGCTATTCAGCACCGCACTTGCCTACTGAGATCTACTCAACTCAACCACTTGGCGCTATCGGCATTGCCCGCCTATTCGACAGCCCACCTGTCAAGCTATTAGGCGCGACGTCCCTATAGAGTCAGATCTGTGCGAGACGTCATAGCTACGCCAACCCTCGGCAACTCACTGGACATATCCTGTCAACTACGCTGCCCACGGCAGATCAGCTCTGCCCGCAGTATCCTTGTGCCCACGGTAGCCGGCCACCCGCCCTACTGTGCCCACTACAGATATTAGATTTTGGGGATTGAGACTCCACCAGAACTATATCCCGGCGTCCCTCTATCCGCTAGAGCGCCACTTCCAGCTGCAGAACCTCAAGCCAGGACACAGCCAGCTGCGACATCAACAGGAATACCAGCTAAGTCAGAGGACAAAGTGACATTCTCTCTTATTAGGTGCAAGAGTGATGATTAAACATAGAATATACTAGAGATAGATGCAAACCCTCCCCCTTTTTATTATTATATGTATATTTATGTAAATAAATATCCTTTATTTTAACTTTTGTATCTATCTTTCATTGCTTTGTCTCGTTGCGTGTCTGCTCCCGATTCATATGCTGATAAGTGGGGGTGTGATAGCATTAAAAATAATCATCCCCTAGACATTAAACGCGCCAAACACACGTCACATTTCCCCACCTGTCACAGTCTGGTGCAGAGCTTTGCTGGTGAAGGTTTCTAGAAAGCCCTGAGATCTGGCTGAGGTGTTTTATTTCACGCTCGTCTGGTGCAGAGCTTTGCTGGTGAAGGTTTCTAGAAAGCGCTGAGATCTGGCTGAGGTGTTTTATTTCACGCTCGTCTGGTGCAGAGCTTTGCTGGTGAAGGTTTCTAGAAAGCGCTGAGATCTGGCTGAGGTGTTTTATTTCACGCTCGTCTGGTGCAGAGCTTTGCTGGTGAAGGTTTCTAGAAAGCGCTGAGATCTGGCTGAGGTGTTGTATTTCACGCTCGTCTGGTGCAGAGCTTTGCTGGTGAAGGTTTCTAGAAAGCGCTGAGATCTGGCTGAGGTGTTTTATTTCACGCTCGTCTGGTGCAGAGCTTTGCTGGTGAAGGTTTCTAGAAAGCGCTGAGATCTGGCTGAGGTGTTTTATTTCACGCTCGTCTGGTGCAGAGCTTTGCTGGTGAAGGTTTCTAGAAAGCGCTGAGATCTAGCTGAGGTGTTTTATTTCACGCTCGTCTGGTGCAGAGCTTTGCTGGTGAAGGTTTCTAGAAAGCGCTGAGATCTGGCTGAGGTGTTTTATTTCACGCTCGTCTGGTGCAGAGCTCTGCTGGTGAAGGTTTCTAGAAAGCGCTGAGATCTGGCTGAGGTGTTGTATTTCACGCTCGTCTGGTGCAGAGCTCTGCTGGTGAAGGTTTCTAGAAAGCGCTGAGATCTGGCTGAGGTGTTTTATTTCACGCTCGTCTGGTGCAGAGCTCTGCTGGTGAAGGTTTCTAGAAAGCGCTGAGATCTGGCTGAGGTGTTTTATTTCACGCTCGTCTGGTGCAGAGCTCTGCTGGTGAAGGTTTCTAGAAAGCGCTGAGATCTGGCTGAGGTGTTTTATTTCACTCTCGTCTGGTGCAGAGCTTTGCTGGTAAAGGTTTCTAGAAAGCGCTGAGATCTGGCTGAGGTGTTGTATTTCACGCTCGTCTGGTGCAGAGCTTTGCTGGTGAAGGTTTCTAGAAAGCCCTGAGATCTGGCTGAGGTGTTTTATTTCACGCTCGTCTGGTGCAGAGCTTTGCTGGTGAAGGTTTCTAGAAAGCGCTGAGATCTGGCTGAGGTGTTTTATTTCACGCTCGTCTGGTGCAGAGCTTTGCTGGTGAAGGTTTCTAGAAAGCGCTGAGATCTGGCTGAGGTGTTTTATTTCACGCTCGTCTGGTGCAGAGCTTTGCTGGTGAAGGTTTCTAGAAAGCGCTGAGATCTGGCTGAGGTGTTGTATTTCACGCTCGTCTGGTGCAGAGCTTTGCTGGTGAAGGTTTCTAGAAAGCGCTGAGATCTGGCTGAGGTGTTGTATTTCACGCTCGTCTGGTGCAGAGCTTTGCTGGTGAAGGTTTCTAGAAAGCCCTGAGATCTGGCTAACCATGTTTTTTTTTCAAGCTCGAGTGGTGTAGGGACTACGTCTATCAGAGCCTAGAACTAATGCTGAAATTAATCAGCCTTGGAGACTATGGAAGGGTCAAGCCTTTTAAAAATCTCCTGCCTCACTCCACTTTCGTGGACTTTCCACTTTCGTGGACCCTGTCCATACGAGTGAGTGGTTGAATTAACCGGTCTTAGACCATTTCTTGCGTCCATTGTTAATGTCTGGACTGTCTTCACTGCTCACTCAAAAGGGAAACCCAAAGCTCCCCTCCTGGAGGAACTCATACTATGTCGAGAAAAAATATCAAGATAACCTACTCTAAGCAGACTCTAAAAGACTACGTTTGCAACAAACTTATTTTAAAACGGCATCCTATAAAGGGGACTAATTCAGCTTAAACCACGACCTCAGTCAAGTACACATTCTTTCCGTTGTTCGAGATACCTTACAAAATAATCAACTACCAAAAGTTAATTAAATTGGTTAATTTTTTAAATTGATTCTTGTGTTGTAAGGTAAGAAACATAACTGTGAAAAATTTCAGCTTGATCTGAGATTTGGTGACGGAAAAATAACGTGTCCAAACTTTGTACCAGAAAGACAGAGTGAGTTGATAGAAGCTTTGTACCAGACAGACAGAGTGAGTTAATAGAAGCTTTGTACCAGACAGACAGACAGGGAGTTGATAGAAGCTTTGTACCAGGCAGACAGAGTGAGTTGATAGAAATTTTGTAAAAAAAATAAAATAAACCAAAGTTCACGTTTTATTGTAGGGGTTTTAACTTCAAAGCCCACCTTGGCTACAATCAAGGAATTTTGTGACTGTAGTTTTGCTTTATTAAAAAAATACTAGCGCAAAATTACAGTTACAGTGAACCCAAAACCTCCCCCCCCCACCCCGCAACACTCAATGAACAAATTACTCTACTCTCTATACAAGGGAAAAAATCCTAATGAGTTTGCAAAGTATTTCTATTTTTAGGTGCTGACTGTTCGATGACAAAATAAACTGGAGTCATGAGGAATTTTTCCGGAAAGTTTTTCTTAGAAAACGAGAGTCCTGGAATAAAAATAATAAATTTTTATTCTTTTTTTTTTTTTCCAACTTTGCTAGACATTGGAAAGTATGAAAACAAAACCAAAAATAAAACTAACAATACAAATCTCTTTATAAACTTGTTATTATAAATGTCACAATGGCATTCACCATATGTGACCTCTATGTTTAAACGACAATGACACCTGTTGTAAACGAATACCAAGGTGACATGAAATCAAAGTCATTGAAGTACAGGTTCAGATTTAAAGCTTCAAGCGTAACATCTAGATAGAATGTTCAATTCAATAAGTCTGATCGAGTGACTACTTTAAAACTATTCAGTGAACTCCTCTTCAAAAGAAATCTTTTACAAAACGTCGACTATGTTCAGGAATGTTAGGGTAAAACTTCCGATCGCAGGTCAGAAGGTAAAATAACACACACACAAATAATAAATAAATAAAGTATAGTTATATGTCTATGGTTGTAAATTCACATTTTTTAGGACAGATGAAAAAAGTTAAATAACTTCCAGAAAACACAAAATATAGGCCTAACTTATGTTACAAAAAAAAAAAAAAAAAAAAAAAAAAATTGAACTTAAATAATGCTATAAAATATTAAAACCAAATGAAAGATTCTTTATCAAACACATAGACAAATACATACAAGTAGTTCTTTCCATGTTCTATCAAGTAAGGATCATGTTAGCCACACATAGAATAATCATTGTCCTTCAATTTCTTTACATTTTCTAAACTAAATACAAACTGATAAAGACATACATTAGACTGTTTATGTTAAATCTCATGTGATCAGTATCCATCAGCCTGAACAAGAAGTAATGAGGTTTTACTGGAAATTTGATTACCAAAGCCAGGTACCGGGTATTTAGAATTTACATGGTTTTTATCTATCTATCTATCTATCTATCTATCTATCTATCTATCTATCTATCTATCTATCTATCTATCTATCTATCTATCCATCCATCCATCCATCCATCCATCCGGCCATCCATCCATCCATCCATCCATCCATCCATCTATCTATCTATCTATCTATCTATCTATCTATCTATCTATCTATCTATCTGCCTGTCTGTCTGCCGGCCTGTCTGTCTGTCTGTCTGTCTTTCTATTAATAAAACATTGCAAATACTGAATAATGTTTAGTATTTGTTTGCTTTCACCTTTTGTCAATTACGTTTGAAAGAACGACCGGGGATCAGACAGACCGAGATGTCTATGGAGGATATCAGCAGTGGCGTACCTAGGGGGGGGGGAGATGGGGAGAATTTTAAGATTCCCGCAGGGCCCCCATCTGGGGGGGGGGGCCCAAATGGGTGTCCGAAATTTATTTGTAAATACATTAATTAATATATTTGATTGACAAATAGTCTCAATGGGTGTCTTTTTTTTTCAACATTTATGGATTAAATTTATAACAAAGACTAAACCTAGATCTAGGTCTATCAGTACGTTGATTTTGTTGACATTTTAAAAATATTTTTTCCCACAGAGATCAAAATTTTTTTTTGTTAAAGTTAGTTTTACATTTTAAACTTTGTTGCCACGAATAAAACTGCATGATATACAGCGAATTCCAGGTATCTTGTTACCTTTACTAATAATAGATCTAAATGGCGAGTATTTTATGGCTACACTAATTAACCTTGAAGCAAAATTTACAGAATCGAGTATAACAGATCCAAAAGTTATTCTTATTAATCCTAGAATAGTCCATTATTCGGGTTTGGTGTCTATAATTTCAGAATTAAACTTCACACTCGAGTTATTACCCCTTTATTCATCTTTCCTCAATCCAATGGAAACTCTCTTTTTATTTCCATCTAATCCTTTTGCTTTCGCACAAAACATAAACAACAAACAATGACGTAATTTCATACAATATTAGCACATCCTTCCTTTTGAAGTTATTATAACATCCTTCCTTTTAAAGTTCTTAAGACTGATATCTACTAGGAACTTTAACAATTCGTCCACTTCTGGTTGTCTTGACTGGCACAACAAGTTCTCTAGACGTTGGTTTATAATTGTCTGTTTCGTTTGTCCTAACAGTTTGCAGTTCATTGTCTTCATCGGTATCATAGTACCCAGAGATGTCTTCATCGAAGCTCTTATTTAAAAAGCGTTGATTTCTTCTGTATGTTTTTCCATCGTTTGTCTTTATGATGTAAGATCTGGGTGATGAATGTTTTTTTTTTATGACAACTGCTTTCTGACATGTTTGACCTAGACTAACTCTCCGACAGAATAATCTTTAGGTAGTCTTACTTTTGCATCGTATTTCACTTTGCTTTTCATCTGTCGTTCGTTGAGTAATGTCTCTGCATTTTCAGCTACCGATGGTTTCAATAGTTTGGGATCAGTTGGAATAATTCCCTGAGTCTTCTACTCGTCAGCAGTTGTGATGGTGAATACGACAGTCCGCTTATCGGAGTATTTGTATACTCGAGCATAACGAGATATGGATCTTTCCCACTTTTGTATGCTTTGAATACTTTTGCTTTCGCACAAAACATAAACAACCAACAATGACGTAATATCATAATATTAGCACAGAATCTTCTCCATGCAGTGGAGAATTAAGAATTTTTCGTCTATCTGGAATTCTGGTCAAAGCTCTTGCGCCCAATTAATATAGTTCAGAAGAGTCTACAAAAGTCTGGACTACATATACGGGAAGCTGCTGAAGAAATTAGTACCTTCATGCTTTCTGCAAAATGATGAGAAACTGACAAAAAACCAATCCATCGAAAAAGCAAAAGAAGGTAGTGAATACTATGGATTCCCTGTAATCAAAACAACCAGTAGAAAGAAAAGACTTGATGGGAAATTGAGTTCTAATGTAGGACTGTCAATAGAACTGCAATTCAAACGTGTTGCGACAGAAGTGCTGGACAGATTTCATATGGAGATGAAGGGAAGATTCTTAAGGCTGGAAAGAAAATGGATACCTTTGGGTTTCTTCTTGAACCTTGCAACCTCCTCCGAATACCGCTAACTCAGGCCACTTCCATTACGTCATGTGAGAGATCATTCTCAAAGCTCAAGTTCATCAAAAACTATCTCAGGAGCACAATGACGCAAGAAAGGCTTATCATGGCTTTAATGTCAGTGAAGTCACAAATACTAGAAAGTATCGATGTAGATGATGTTATAGATGTCTTTGCTGCTCATAATGCACGACGTGAAGCGATATCAATTGAGATTTGTCACGTGTGCATTATTTAACTAATAAACAAAGGTATTATTCATTAAAAGTCTTAATAATTATTTTTTGTTAAGTTTACTGATATACTGAACCAATTTGATTTTGGGCTTATATATTTTTGCCAACATTATCTCATGTCATATGTCGAATGTCAAAATGCAAGGGGCCCCCAAAGAGGTCAATCCCCCCGGGCCCCCAAATCCCTAGTTGCGCCCCTGGATATCAGTTGATCTATCAATTATGGTGCCACCCCTGTGATTCTACTCATTATATTTACTGTCAATTTCAGCAGAGGTAAAAAAAAAAATAAAAAAAAGCTCATGTGAAGTAAAATCCAATAAAAAAGGCGCGGGAAAAGGGCGATACAGAAGTAGGAGAAACGTAGAAAGCACGTGCATGACGTCAGCAATGTGCTTGATCCTAACATCCTCTTCGTAATTAAACAAGACACTTTGTAAGCGGGATTGTCTTTTGGGTCGCGAAAAAGAAAAAAAAAGGGTGTCACTAGAGCAATGTGATTGTTCTGATGTGCAGAAGGATGAATCGTATTGGTGGAGACGCAAGAAGATGTTATGGCAAACGCCTTTTGTGAAAATGGGATTACTTCTTGGATAAACCAAACATTGGTAATACTGTCTCTTAATTGGATTCAAAAGAAAATGTGGCGCTAGTACAGCAAAGCTAATACAAAATAATGTGTGTCCCTTGAACCCCCCCCCCCCCCTTGTTGAGTAACTGACCTTTGTTTATCTACCCAAGGGACATTACTTGCATTTGTTTACTTCCCTTTGTCAGAATACATCGTCAAGAAACTTGTGACTTCATAGAATAACACGACTCTAGACACTCCTATACAAATATATCATTTCTATTTGAGTTTATACAAGATAGATTGGACTACTTACCGTTGAATTATAAGAAAGTGATTAATATTTATGAAACAACGGACTCTCACTATTGAGGGCATTGTTGATCTATAGGATACATATGTTTCTTGTTTCTTGTTCCATTGCCTCTTGTATGTTTCGTGTCGACTATGCTGTGTCATCCTCGCTTAGATTTCTCCGAAATGTCTGATGCAATGTTTGGCTAGCGATATCTATTTTTAAATGTTTTAAAAGTGTTTGGCGGACTGGGGAAATGTATTTGTAATTAGGACAGGTCACGGTTTATTCATATTAAAAATAGTAATGGATGTAGTCACGCACACAGTCAGACTGACGCAGACACACATTTGAACTGCTAGATACTCGTGAACTGCTGATCTGTGAACTCACGCTAAGCTCGCACATCGTGATGTCAACACAAACTCAGTCAAGTCCTGATGGACGCTGCTTGTCTGGTTAGGTCTCTAGCCCTCTCTGCGCGTGAGCATGCGTGCGTGTTTATGATAGTCTGTGTGTGTGTGTTTGTGAGTGCCCGTGATTTAGCTGCATAATTGGAATGTAGTAAACAGTCTCGAAAACTTAAAGGCTAATTTCTTATTCAATATGCTAGAACAAGTGCCCTAGTATTATTACAGCAAGGAGCGGGTTGGCTGAATCAGCTAGGAAAACAAATGACTTAACAGAGTTTAAAGTCATTAATTAACAAGCACGACTAGTTTGACACATGGATACGTGAAGGACATAATCATTTTCTCTTATGAAGGAACGTCTGTAATGTATAAGATAAGATAAGAAGATAAAGCGTTGGGTGAGGATAGTGGTCGAGAAGCGAACGTATTTTCACAATCCCAGTGTGTGTGTTTGTTAGAATTTTTTAAAGCTCATTTTTTAATGCTTTTATTTGTGTGTCGCTTTGCCGAGACCAATCGTTTATACAAGGCCTGAACACTGACCTGCAACGTCACAACCTGTGGCCAGTTTGTACGACGTGACAACGACTCTAAACTGCCACAGGCAGAAAATTCTTGAATTCATTGATGTAATGAGCCAGCAATACTAAAATATTTTAATTTTTTAAGCACGCTATGGTGGTGAAGTTTGTCAAATGCCTTAGAGAAATCTAATAAAATAGTATGTATTGGCTCATTATTAGCTAAGCCTTTTGAAAAAATCATCAATTAGTCCTATTAGTTGTGTTTCACACGATCTATATTTCCTAATAGAAGGCAGGAGAGCCGCTGGTCGCCCACTTTTACGTTATACGGATGTATGCAAACGCGACATGAAGCTCTTCAAAATCGACACTGGCAACTGGGAAGAGGTGGCACTGGACAGATCCACATGGAGAGAGAGCATAAAGGAAGGGTCACGGATTGCAGATGTCATACACAACAAAAGCAGAAAGAAGTGTGCCTGGTGATTATATATGCCCAACCTGCAATTGCAGCTGTGTATCAAGGATTGGCCTCTTTAGTCACACAAGAAGTTGCAAAGGGAAAAGATCGTCTCTCGACGTGAAATGCCACACATGTTAGAATGGAGTGATGACATTATGTTTGTATACTCATGCCTACCAGGATACTTCTCATTGGTTATGTCTCGATCTCGTGACTCTTCCTGCCCCTAGGCATCGTTCTGAGCGACTGCTTAGCACATGAGGATACTAGCCCGGTTCCATTAAGATGTGCCCTAATTGTTTGCCCATTTCAAAGCCTGGTTCTAGACGTACATTTATCACTAGCAGCCAGTTCCTCACTGACCTCAACCTACCCAGAGAAGTCATCATCAGCAGCACTAGGGCAACTCCGTTTTCTTACAACGTTAGAGCCGCCGTCATCTACTTTAAGCCTCTTAGCCCAACTACTTGCCCTAACTACCTGCCCAACTACCTGCCCCAACTACCTGCCCTAACCTACTTGTCCCAACTATCTGCCCCAACAACTTGCCCAACTACCTGCCCCAACAACTTGCAAACTACCTGCCCTAACTACTTGTCCAACTACCTGCCTCAACTACCTGCCTCAACTACCTGCCTCAACTACCTGCCCCAACAACTTGCCCAACTACCTGCCCTAACTATTTGTCCAACTACCTGCCTCAACTACCTGCCCCAACTACTTGTCCAACTATCTGCCCCAACAACTTGCCCAACTACCTGCCCTAACAACTTGCCCAACTACCTGCACTAACTTCTTGTCCAAATACCTGCCCCAACAACTTGCCCAACTACCTGCCCCAACAACTTGCCCAACTACCTGCACTAACTACTTGTCCAACTACCTGCCCTAACAACTTGCCCAACTACCTGCACTAACTACTTGTCCAACTACCTGCCCCAACAACTTGCCCAACTACCTGCCCAACACAAATTGCCCAACTACCTGCCCCAACAACTTGCCCAACTACCTGCCCCAACAACTTGCCCAACTACCTGTCCTAACTACATGCCCAACTACCTGCCCTAACTACATGCCCAACTACCTGCCCCAACAACTTGCCCAACTACCTGCCCTAACTACATGCCCAACTACCTGCCCTAACTACATGCCCAACTACCTGCCCCAACAACTTGCCCAACTACCTGCCCTAACTACATGCCCAACTACCTGCCCCAACCTACTTGTCCAACTACTTGCCCAACTACCTGCCCCAACCTACTTGTTTAACTACTTGCCCGACTACCTGCCCCAACCTACTTGCCCAACTACCAGCCCCAACCTACTTGTCCAACTACCTGTACCAACCTACTTGCCCAACCTACTTGCCCAACTACCTGTCCCAACCTACTTTCCCAACTACCTGCCCCAACCTACTTGCCCAACAACCTGCCCCAACCTACTTGCCCAACAACCTGCCCCAACCTACGTGCCCAACAACCTGCCCCAACTACTTGCACAAGTACCTGCCCCAACCTACTTGCCCAACTACCTGCCCCAATCTACTTGCCCAACTACCTGCCCCAACCTTCTTGTCCTACTACTTGCCCCAACCTACTTGCCCAACTACTCGCCCAACTACCTGCACAACTACAGACGATCTCCACAGAAACTATTCCGTTTAAAGAGCAGCATGGGGGATAACTGACAGGAATTTACAAATATTAGAAGTTAGAATATTTAAAAAACGCGCGATGACAACCAAACTTTAGAGACTGCTTTCTTTGTTTCCTGTACAGTTGCTGTTACGTTATTTTATAGTTAGCGGTCTGTCCGCCTTAGTTTGGTTGGACAAGCGGTAATAACCTTTAACACTCCGACACTAACAACTGACCAATAAAATATAACAATGGCACGTCACAGTCCGAACCTTTTAACCATTTTAATATCACTCTTTCCCTCTTACGAAAACAAAAAGTTTCTTACGAATTTCAGAGACAAAGTAATCTCGGTACATTCATTTCAAGTGCACTTAGATAAGTCAACTTTTTTTAGACCCTCTGTTTCATTTTTCATGAATCAAAAATACATCTTATCAATTAACATTGTTGTTTTAAAAAGCTTTGATTTAAATTAAATAAGTGAAACAATTAGAAAATGTATTGCAACTACTGATCAGAGAAGAGTAGGGTGTTGTGGCCGAGTGTTAAGCGCTTTGCTTCAAACCGAGTGTCTTTGTGGAAACAGACTTTAGGCTTTGTGATTTTCTGGAGTCCACATTGATGGCTACTTGACATTAGTGAAAGAAAAGATTACAGTGGTGATGACTTTGCTTTGTGAAGTGTGGACTTCAGTTTTATATTACAAGCTAATAGATTTTTTTGTTACTTTTTGTAGGCACCTTAAACAAAAGGGAGGGGAGGGAGATGAAGTGATACTTTAAATTATCATATTAGTTTTTATGGCATAAAAAGTTCTGACAGAAACAACGAAACAAAACATTTCTGATGTGTGAACTGAGCTAGCAGGTTAGTGTGACCTCACTTAAGGTCATTCAGACCCTACATTTTCATCTCGCTAAACATTTTGTGTCTCTACGTTAACTTAAATGTGTAGTTGGACGTGTATCTTTCTGTTTCATCTTTCTTGCTTAGCAGACTAAAAATGTAAACACATAGTAGTATCAGCTAGGTATCTTTGAACTCACGAACTTTTTATATAACAAACAATCATTTTTTGTTGAATTTTTTTTTCTGGACTTCGAGTTGATCGAAGTATTACAGTAAAAAGTATTTTCTTGCTTAGCTTTCACTTCTTCTTATCTTATAATTTACAGACGTTACTCAAAAAGAAAAGTATGGAGTAAGACCAATGTGTTAATGTAGTGCTTCACGTTAATTAAAGCCTTCAATTTATTACAAATTATAATTTTACGTCATAAGTTTTACTGGCTTAGTCAAGCAGGAGTGGTTATGGGTAAATAGTTTCTGACGTGAATTGGTCCTAGTATAAGGAATTATTTCATTTTTTCTTTACAACTTATTCGGTTAGGTTGTATTATTACAGACATTTTTTTTTATGTGCGATAAAGTTTCTCACATTAGGAACATTACATCCTTAACCTAATTTATATACTAGATATCTAACGTATATACTAGATATCTAACGTATATACTAGATATCCAACGTATATACTAGATATCTAACATATATACTAGATATCCAACGTATATACTAGATATCTAACGTATATACTAGATATCTATCGTATATACTAGATATCTAACGTATCTTCTCAAGACACGTGAATGTCATTGTGGGTACAGCGAGCAAAACTAAAATGGTTATAATGTAGTTCTGTATTTACACAATGGTAGAAAATAAGTTTAAAATATATAGAGAAAAAAGCAAGAGAGACTATTAGGTTCCACAACAATGGCTTATTTCAAATCACTAACTAGACAACAATAGATTGAAAGATCTTACCGGAAAAAGAAAAAGAAATCAGAAAGTGTTTCCGAGACGTAAGTCCGAGAGCAAGAATCAAGTGAATGAAATAAATGCTGAAAATATATGGGTCAAGGCGTCACCACTTTTTTTTTTCTTCTGACACCAAAAAAAAAAAAAAAAATGGGTGGAGGAATGAAACGGGAATATGCTGGCATAAACTTTGAGAACTAACCCCCATCCGCAAACACGCTCACCTTTTCTAGAGTCACATTGTCTCGTGATACACCCCCTCACAGACCCCACCCTCTGTGTTTCTCTTCACGTTACGTAAGTTGTACTTAGATTACACCAAGAACCAGGACGGGAGATGAACTCTTTAGTTTTTGTTAAGTGTGTAGAGAATTCTTGGGATGGGAATGTTGAATAGTTCTGACCAACCAATGGCTTGTCATTAATCCTTTTTAAACAGTTAAGATTAGAACAAGATATATAATACTAATTGGTTTACATCACATGAATTATATAAAGTGCACGGTACTAAAAGGGTTAAAGCAACTTTTTTGAACAAACAAAGATATATAAACTGTTTAGTACTTATAGGTTTAGGCTAAACTAATAGGATTATAGTAACTGTAGCATAGTTTCTAGAGGATTATATAAACAACTGTATGGTACTAATAGAATTTTACCAACTTTCATAAAATGTTTATATTAACTCAAATTGTCTGTCTGTCTGGGAGAACTCTTGTACATGTTATTCTCCCACTTCCCATTCTTGGATCAAGAATCTTGGATTTTCATTGTCGATAACAATCAAAATTAAAAAAAAAAAAATCTTGTTTGAAAAAGCTGATAACTGTATCATAAGAGTGAATATTTTACTCTTAATAAATGAGTTAATAACCAATGAATGATAGCTTTAAACAAAGACAGAACCATTTTTTTTTTACTCCACCTCAATTCCTCATACCCACGAAAAAACAACAACACCTGGTTATGCGTATGCATGAATCTGCTCACAGTCAGAGTATACAAAATTCTAATGATAGGCCTATGGATCTAGACCAGTGTTTCACAAAATGGTCGATATAGATTCTCAGAAGTGTACAACGACAGCCAATGGATCTACGATAGTGAAAAAATGAATTGTTGGTCTATGAAATGTCAATGGGGATCTGCGATAATGAATCTCATTTAAGCATTTTACATTTCATTTCCCGTTAATTCTATGAATGGGAAATGCAATGTACTTATACACACATATGATTAGTTTGTGTCTACATCAAGCTAATATCAGTTATGGTCGAAGATAAAAAGAAATCTAGAGAGTGCAGTGTTCATTATCTGATCTAGAGAGTGCAGTGTTCATTATCTGATCTAGAGACTTCAGTGTTCATTATCTGATCTAGAGAGTGCAGTGTTCATTATCTGATCTAGAGAGTGCAGTGTTCATTATCTGATCTAGAGAGTGCAGTGTTCATTATCTGATCTAGAGAGTGCAGTGTTCATTATCTGACCATTGGCTTCACTCCTACTGGAAGAGACGGAGGTATGTACAAACGAAGTACAATTTTAAAATGATATAAGCTCCTCTTTCTTCAAAATAGTATACCTGATAATAATAATAATAATAATAATAATAATAATAATAATATAATCTTTATTGTCCGTAAGGAAATTTGTCTTAGAATTGGTGCATTACACCAAACAAAACATTGTAACTATAAAAAAACAAAATGTACATTCACACCAGACTCAATCATAATTTACATGTGAAATTTCATATTAGATTGTTTCTAAGTAATGATTTGATTGCCGGGTAACAAAAGTGTGTTTGTGTCTGTTGGTCTTTGCTATCGGTGTCTTGTGATGGTAAAATCACAAAATACTTATCAGATATTATGAAATATCACCAGAAAGTTTCTTCTTGTTTTTCCATCTTCATATCTAGTGAAAAAAATGTTTCGGCAAGGTTGTCAACATTCTAATAAAAATAATGGTCATCACTAACCAAGTAGTTTTAATATTAAACCTAACTAAATAGAAGCCTATTATTTTGTACATATATTTATTGAATTTCATCAATAAATATTTAGGACTCAAAAATCATTGAAAAAAAAAACACATCTGAAGTTCAAGAATAAAAAATGTTGTTTTTAATCTAACCATGGAACTAACATCCTTTAGTTATTAGGAACAAAATAATCGCTCTATAAGTTGTATAAGTGGCATCTAGAAAAAATAATTAAAATAATTATTTTTTCTAGATGCCAGTATAAAACCTTCTATTTTTTATAATGAACTGTATAGCTAGGCGGCTAACACGTCGGCCTTCCTTCAATGAGGATCGAGACTTAGAGCTCTATAACAATTAATAACAGATAGAAGCGTTGTATAATAATAATAAATTTCCAATCGTACCAATGTTTTCTTGTTACTCTAGATTTCTAGATCTATTACAATTAATTACATGAGTCATTCAAAATAATTGATGCCATTTCACTCATTATAAGCTTTGCTTTTTAAAAAGCATTTTAAAGTATTTCACTTGTACAAAAGGATCAAATGGACTTGACATGTCTAACAGGATAATGCTAACTGTATCATGGTAACAGTAGGATTATACAAAATTTTGTATTACCAGGATCCAACCAACTCTATGGTACTTATAGGATTAGCAATAAGATACACTATATTCGACATGTTAGGAAACTACTACCCCCTAGACCTCATTTAATAGAATATAGCGATGGGAAGGCATTACCAAGAAATGAAATGTCCTGACTTTGATTAAGACGAGCTATATATACTTGACCTCTGTCAATTGCGCAGTGGGGCCATCTGAGCAACTCATTGACCTTGGTTTCCACTAAGAGCCCAGCTGCAAGACTGCAAGAAGTTGTCTGCATTTGGCAACGGCCACACCTCGGCAAACCGTTTCGACTGAAGGGCCAAATCAGGTGAGAGTTTGCCAGAGCTAGAATTTGGTGAAACTATGGTCTCTGTCCACCACCAGCATGTGAAGTCTAGCTGCGGCTGCCTGGCGCTCAAGTCGAATTGGACTACCACGGCCATCAGGCGTCACTTACAAACTGTGGGACATGCAGAGCACACTGATCATCCACTGCACCCCAAACCAGCTACAGTTGTCTGGACTCTGTTCTGCCACTGGATTTAGCTGGAAAGTGAGTCAGGCTGATGCAGCGCAAACCTCCCTCACTTTCATTACGCAAGTCTCATTCTCATCTCCCATGTTCATCAATCAAATCAGATAGGCAAGAGGCGAAGTGAATAACCAAACCTACCCATGCCTCGTAGGTGGCCGGCTTTTTAAAACGAGGACTGGACTTTACTGTCATCTTCAAGTTCATAGGATATGAGAAATGTGCTCATCTTCAAGTTCATAGGACATGAGAAATGTGCTCATCTTCAAGTTCATAGGACATGAGAAATGTGCTCATCTTCAAGTTCATAGAACATGAGAAATGTGCTCATCTTCAAGTTCATAGAACATGAGAAATGTGCTCATCTTCAAGTGCATAGGACATGAGAAATGTGCTCATCTTCAAGTTCATAGAACATGAGAAATGTGCTCATCTTCAAGTTCATAGGACATGAGAAATGTGCTCATCTTCAAGTTCATGGGACATGAGAAATGTGCTCATCTTCAAGTGCATAGGACATGAGAAATGTGCTCATCTTCAAGTTCATAGGACATGAGAAATGTGCTCATCTTCAAGTTCATAGAACATGAGAAATGTGCTCATCTTCAAGTTCATAGGACATGAGAAATGTGCTCATCCTCAAGTTCATAGGACATGAGAAATGTGCTC
This sequence comes from Biomphalaria glabrata, assembly GCF_947242115.1. Taxonomy (NCBI): domain Eukaryota; kingdom Metazoa; phylum Mollusca; class Gastropoda; family Planorbidae; genus Biomphalaria; species Biomphalaria glabrata. The sequence continues at coordinate 21,469,137 of NC_074724.1, forward strand.
ATCTTCAAGTTCATAGGATATGAGAAATGTGCTCATCTTCAAGTTCATAGGACATGAGCAATGTGCTCATCTTGGATCACCAAGGAGGAGCTAAATATATACATACATGAATGTTCTTACATTGTCCTAGAGCTTGAACAGCGATGTTGTCATTAAATGTATAATCTCAGGTAACTCCGTCACCGACTCGTGCGACCACTTTAATCATGAGTTTATATTATTAAATTATCCTACATTGTTTTGTTTTTTTCCTATTCCTTAAGTATTTATTATTAGAAATAGATATAGTAACACAAAATGAAACAACACAGACAGGAAGAGTTTGGTGGCCTTTGACCTGCCCTTGAATTTCATCTTATAAAAATAAGCAATGTGGATTAAGGTGAACCTATATGACCATGTGACTCGGAAAATGGACGTGAAAGAAGGACGGCAGATCTCACACTTGTGTCACGTGATTAATAAGGACATTAATTAGCACATAAACATAAGACCATATTAATTAATAAAGATTAATATATTACTTAACATAGCCATAGGAGCTTGTTCTATCTTAACATACCAATTACAGACGCTCCTCTAAAAGAGCAGATAATTACGTCTAACGCGTATTGTTCATCTAGTCGTGCATGTCAATTAGACTTAGCATCTGCTAAGTCATTGGCTTAGTCGCTACGACCCCATCACATGACCGTATCACATGACCCTATCACATGACCCTATAGTAAAGCCACTCCATTGAGACAATGATGTAGATCAGTGATGCCCAAAATACGGCCCACGGGCCAGATCCGGCCCGCGAAGTGGTTCCATCCGGCCCGCCGAAACGACAGCACAAAGTGTAGAAAATCCCCTCTCCAAAGGGTTGATAAAGTTATTTTTACATACGTTAGCGCCCTTACTTTTTCTCTGATGGATTGATACCATGACCTTTGACATTGTGTTTATGAAATGTGACTAGATGTATAATCTAACAGGAAAAGTGAACGGATCTTTACTTTTTTGTGGAGCATAATAATAAGCCAATGTATTTGATGTGTAAAGAAAAAGTGTCTGTTTAAAAAAAAACAAGAAACAAATATGGCAGCATTCTTGAATTGAGTCGCGAATAAAATATTGTTAAACCACGCCTAGAGATTATAGGATTGAATATAGTTGCCAAAAAGAGACGTTAAGCTAGATATACTGTAGCTCACATTTTAAGTAGAGAAATGAAGCCATTTTTTTCCGAAGGGTATAAAAGAAGATAAAATTCAAACATCTCACTAATTAATGTCAGTGACATCCATGTGCTTCTAATCAAAGAGTTGTAGTTCCATTTCATTTCTTTTTTGTATCTTTTCGGTCATGTGGCCCGCGACACGAGAGTTGGAAATAAATTGGCCCGCAGGTCGAATTAGGCTGGGCATCACTGATGTAGATAAACTTGGTACTGGTTTATTGGATGACTGATCCCTTAAAACTTAAAATCTCGAAGGATGTTCTGAGTAACAACCTAAGACCCCAGACATCAGTATGGAAGGATAGCCTTCCGATTAGTGAATAGTCCTTTAGTATCATATCATGTCCTTTAATTTTAGCATGGCGGAAAGCATTTCTCAGGGCTCCACTCAGAGAAAACGGCCCAAGAAAAGGTCAGCCTGAAATCAGCCTGAAGTCAGCAGCTCTACGTTCATTGAAAGTCCATGTGAAATGCATTTAAAGTCAAAATTTAGACTTTTTTTTTTTTTTGGAAAAAAATTGATGGTAAATCATTTGCAAATTGTAATCATTGCTATAAAATATTTATCATCAAAATGAAATTAATGCCATTATAGAGCTACACAGACATGCTGCACTTATTGCTAGAACTGGTTTCATTGAATTGAAAAAGTGAATTGCTCGGCTTGAGATGCAATGAAATGTAAGTAAGAACAAGTGGAAATCTTACCCGCATGAGTTCACAACGGTTAAGTGTGCCCCCCTTTTTTTAACCTCCCATGAACTTGTGTCTCGTGACTGCATCACGCGCAAAGAAATGTCATGCTTTTTTTTTTATCTGCAATAAATTACCTACGTATTTTTAGACACCATGTTTACCTCTGAAGTTTGCTCGCACTGTACAGTGATAAATGACATTATTTAAAACTTGTCAAGTGTCAATATGAGTTTACAAGCTATCCTATTTAATAATTATTTACAAGTTGTGTTAATAATAGGGTGCAGGCGAAGGGTAGGGCGCTGCTTAACTTTCACCTATCCCTTAGGCGTAGCCGCTGGGGCAGCACAAATGATTAAGTCTTAGGCGTAGCCGCTGGGGCAGCACAAATGATTAAGTCTTAGGCGTAGCCGCTGGGGCAACACAAATGATTAAGTCTTAGGCGTAGCCGATGGGACAGCACAAATGATTAAGTCTTAGGCGTAGCCGCTGGGGCAGCACAAATGATTAAGTCTTAGGCGTAGCCGATGGGGCAGCACAAATGATTAAGTCTTAGGCGTAGCCGCTGGGGCAGCACAAATGATTAAGTCTTAGGCGTAGCCGCTGGGGCAGCACAAATGATTAAGTCTTAGGCGTAGCCGCTGGGGCAGCACAAATGATTAAGTCTTAGGCGTAGCCGATGGGGCAGCACAAATGATTAAGTCTTAGGCGTAGCCGATGGGGCAGCACAAATGATTAAGTCTTAGGCGTAGCCGATGGGGCAGCACAAATGATTAAGTCTTAGGCGTAGCCGATGGGGCAGCACAAATGATTAAGTCTTAGGCGTAGCCGCTGGGGCAGCACAAATGATTAAGTCTTAGGCGTAGCCGCTGGGGCAGCACAAATGATTAAGTCTTAGGCGTAGCCGATGGAGCAGCACAAATGATTAAGTCTTAGGCGTAGCCGCTGGGGCAGCACAAATGATTAAGTCTTAGGCGTAGCCGCTGGGAAAGCACAAATGATTAAGTGTACTGATGTCAATAACTAGGAAACCCTATTTGTTTCTCAGTCAAACATGTTCTCACACCAATTCTTACTGTCTCTCACTCTTTGTCTCTCACTCAATCTCACACTTAATCTCTCGCTCTCTCTCTCTGTCTCTCGCTCTCTCTCTCTCTCTCTCCCCTGGTCTCTTTGGTAATGTTCTCATGTAAAAGCTTTTTCCTGTAAAAGAATCTAGATGTAGACATTTGTTTAAATTCAAGATTTTACACGAGCTGACCAGCCGCATAGAAATTCCTCTCCCCCCCCCCCGCTCCCCCACGGACAAAGAGATTGAATCAGAGCACATTGACATACGCGCTATATTAAACAATAATAATAGAAATAATACGCGTGAAGCAGCTGTGCAATAAAATTGCAATATTCACACTTGTGATGTCAGCCATGATGGCCTGCCTGGTCGTTCGGTATGAGCGATGGTCGTGGTCCCGTGTTCATACCCTGCCCACTGCCATCCCCCGTCTCACGTGTGGGATGTTTGGACTCTCAAGGAACATTCGAAACATGAAGAACGTTTTATAAAGAAACATTTTTTATAATGACCTAGCAGACATCTTCATGGCCCTGAACATTCCTAGGAAGATTCTCATGCCAGACGGCGGTACTGCTGCAGACCTACCATATCGTAAGAAAATTGTTCAGTGGGTAGGCTTACTCTTAAAGGGGAGACTACAAAGAATTTTGTTTTCCTTGAATAAATCTCGCTCCTGACAGCAACAGAATTTGTAACACGTATTATAATAATTTATAATAATAATAAAATCACTAACACTTAGCTTTCAAGAGGACCAGATATAATAAGATCTACAGGAAGATCTACCAATGAAAATCGGACAGTATGAAGACAGAAAACAAAATGTGCACAGACTGGCAAAGTTTTCCGCTCCAAAATTGACCTATTTAGCCATAGCAGGTTTTGCCCTGCCTCGGCAAGAAACCAAACAAGTGATTCATCTCGGACTTTCTATGATCTCTCGAGACAAAAGAAGTCATATTTACATATATCGAAAAGGAGGCTGCTAATAGACGTGCAATTACAGAAAAAATAACTTTTTGAATTTTTCTCACATTATTTTCTACATTATCGATTTAATTTTTTTTTAGTGGTTACAGCTTATTGATTATTAGATCTATTGCTGTTAACAATTATTGTTTTTAATATCACTAGTATTACCTAAAACGTACCTAGTAGATATTACAAAATATATTGATACATCTAGGTCTCTGTCAGATACATACAATGTGGCAGTTGACGCCTAACTTTTAGTTAAATAAAAACGAACTAATAGTTATTGTCTTGCATGCTGTTATGACATGATTAGGAAGTAGTTAGGAATTAGTTAGTTGTTTCGGGAATAGGGTAAAGTTTTAATTAGCGACAAGTGACGTGACAGATCTTTTAAAAAGAAGAACGCTCTAAACGACGCTAGAAGGAGGACGCTTATTGTAGAGTAGTAGACTTGAGTACGACATTATTGACATCGGACGATTCCCTTTTTGAGTATTAAACATATTTGTAGAACAACATATCAGCGTCGACTACATATTTGATTGTTTCGGCCTTTCGCCGGTGTTACTGAAGTGTTGAGTTCAGCGTTACCTACTAGACAGATTGTCAAGAATCAACACCGCGCAGAGGTCTTAACAATGCTGGGATCGAGATTTGTAAAAGGAAACACAATTCACCGAAGTCCTAAAAAGTCAATGCGTCAACAGAGTTCAGCGAAGCAACAGGTTTGTACCGCCCTCTTTTAATAAGAATTTCTTTCGTTTTTTTGTTTCTTTTTCAGAGCTTCAAAGACTTCTGTTGTGTATACTGCCATGTCATCTAGGCTGGTATCACAATATAAAATATTCAAATAGTTTTAATTCTAGTTTCTAAATGTTTGCATAATTTATGAAGAACGTTCTATTCACATCTCACAAATGACAAGTGTCAAAGACCATTCGTTAAGTGTCCATACCTAGTTATACTTTTTTTAAACAATAGTTTACCTTTCCCTAGATCCCCCCACCCCACTTCCGTTTTTTTTTTTGTTCTGACTTTAAAAGATGTCCCCGTTATTATAGCAAGTACAATGTTATAACTAATTACTAAATCTGTGTACATGTATGAAGCTAAGACCTTCATAAGTGATAAGTAATAAAAAGTGTAAATACTACTAAAGCAAACTATAGACATATAGTAAGCAATGAGGCTGACCTAGTTATGGTTCAAGAGGCTAATGTTGATTTGTATTGACAGCCCACTGCTACCTTTCGAAATGTTTGTGACAGCAAAACTCAGGGGCGGAAGTGATTTGACATGCAACCTTACAGATTTACAAGCGATTGAAACAGAAAAGGCGTCCAAAACCTCGTCACCACCCCCATCCCCCCCGGCCAACATATTCTCAAATTGGGGTGGGGGGGGGGGACAAAACATTAAATCTTATTCTTATTACAAAACTTCTATTCTCAACCCACTCCGTAGGTCTAGTACACATCTGGTACACGTTATTGGAATAGTCCACCCGCTTCCCATTCTTGGATCAAGTTGAAACCTTGCACAATTATTCAATACCATCACAAAGTAGGAATAAACTAAATCAATTTATAGATTGCGTTTATTAATTACATTGTGTTTATGTAGAAAAAGTGATATTAATCTTACAGAATTGAGACATAAACTACTGCCTTATATAAGTTTTGTATTGTTTATGCTGTTTTCTGAAACTCTTCAATACTACTCAAACATTGTGATCAGAACTAAGAAGTGACACTGAATAACTTTGAGCTCTATTTATCTGGCCGGTATCTATTTTATGTGCCAGCAATGATAATAAACTCAGGGACAGTATGTATAACAGAACACTAGTTTGGGTTGTGCCTGTGCGGAACTTGTGCCATATATTTTTATAAGCACTAGTTTATTTTGACGCCATGTGTTTTTCTCTAGACTGGATCTTGTTTAATCTTTTCGTGTTTGAAATCTTTCACGTGGACGTCGTACTTCACATTTGAAGGGTTCTGAGGTTGGACTGGATTAGACTGGATTAGACTGGATTAGACTGGATTAGACTGGGTTAGACTGGATTAGACTGGGTTTGGGTTAGACTGGGTTGGACTGGGTTTGGGTTAGACTGGGTTTGGGTTAGACTGGGTTTAGGTTAGACTGGATTAGGGTTAGACCGGGTTGGACTGGATTAGACTGGGTTAGACTGGGTTGGACTGGATAAGACTGGGTTTGGGTTAGACTGGGTTGGACTGGGTTTGGGTTGGACTGGGTTTGGTTTAGACTGGGTTTGGGTTAGACTGGGTTGGACTGGGTTTGGGTTGGACTGGGTTTGGGTTGGACTGGGTTTGGGTTGGACTGGGTTTGGGTTAAACTGGGTTTGGGTTAGACTGGGCTGGACTTGGTTTGGGTTAGACTGGGTTTGGGTTAGACTGGGTTTGGGTTAGACAAGGTTTGGGTTAGACTGGACTAGACTGTGTTTGGGTTAAACTGGGTAGGACTGGGTTTGGGTTAGACCGGGTTTGGGTTGGACTGGGCTAGACTGGGTTGGACTGGACTAGACTGGGTTTGGGTTGGACTGGGTTTGGGTTAAACTGGGCAAGACTGGGTTAGACTAGGTTTGGGTTAGACTGGGTTTGGATTAGACTGGGTTTGGGTTGGACTGGGTTTGGGTTAGACTGGGTTTGGGTTAGACTGGGTTTGGGTTAGACTGGGTTTGAGTTAGACTGGGTTTGGGTTAGACTGAGTTTGGGTTAGACTGGGTTTGGGTTAGACTGGGTTTGAGTTAGACTGGGTTTGGGTTAGACTGGGTTTGGGTTAGACTGGGTTTTGGTTGCACTGGGTTTGGGTTAGAATGGGTTTAGGTTGGACTGGGTTTGGGTTAGACTGGGTTTGGGTTAGATTGGGTTTGGGTTAGACTGGGTTTGGGTTGGACTGGTTTTGGGTTAGAATGGGTTTAGGTTGGACTGGGTTTGGGTTAGACTGGGTTTGGGTTAGACTGGGTTTGGGTTAGACTGGGTTTGGGTTAGACTGGGTTTGGGTTAGACCGGGTTGGACTGGATTTGGGTTGGACTGGGTTTGGGTTGGACTGGGTTTGGGTTAGACTGGGTTTGGGTTAGACTGGGTTTGGGTTAGACTGGGATAGACTGGGTTTGACTGGGTTTGGGTTAGACTGGGTTTGGGTTGGACTAGGTTTGGGTTAGACTGGGCTAGACTGGGTTGGACTGGATTAGACTGGGTTTGGGTTAGACTGGGATAGACTGGGTTGGACTGGATTAGACTGGGTTTGGGTTAGACTGGGTCGGACTGGATTAGAGTGGGTTGGATAGATTAGACCTTTCTTACATCCTCACCCCACCCATGTTCGCTAGAACGTACTGGTAGCCATGTTCGCTAGAACGTACTGGTAGCCATGTTCGCTAGAACGTGCTGGTAGCCATGTTCGCTAGAACGTACTGGTAGCCATGTTCGCTAGAACGTACTGGTAGCCATGTTCGCTATTACGTACTGGTAGACATGTATGCTAGAACGTACTGGCAGACATGTTCGCTAGAACGTACTGGTAGCCATGTTCGCTAGAACGTACTGGTAGCCATGTTCGCTAGAACGTTCTGGTAGCCATGTTCGCTAGAACGTACTGGTAGCCATGTTCGCTAGAACGTACTGGTAGCCATGTATGCTAGAACGTACTGGTAGCCATGTATGCTAGAACGTACTGGTAGCCATGTATGCTAGAACGTACTGGTAGCCATGTATGCTAGAACGTACTGGTAGCCATTTTCGCTAGAACGTACTGGTAGACATGTTCGCTATTACGTACTGGTAGCCATGTTCGCTAGAACGTACTGGTAGCCATGTATGCTAGAACGTACTGGTAGCCATGTTCGCTAGAACGTACTGGTAGACATGTTCGCTAGAACGTACTGGTAGCCATGTTCGCTAGAACGTACTGGTAGCCATGTTCGCTATAACGTACTGTTAGACATGTTCGCTAGAACGTACTGGTAGACATGTTCGCTAGAACGTACTGGTAGCCATGTTCGCTAGAACGTACTGGTAGCCATGTTCGCTAGAACTCACTGGTAGCCATGTTCGCTAGAACGTACTAGTAGCCATGTTCGCTATTACGTACTGGTAGACATGTTCGCTAGAACGTACTGGTAGCCATGTTCGCTAGAACGTACTGGTAGCCATGTTCGCTAGAACGTACTGGAAGCCATGTTCGCTATAACGTACTGGTAGACATGTTCGCTAGAACGTACTGGTAGCCATGTTCGCTAGAACGTACTGGTAGCCATGTTCGCTAGAACGTACTGGTAGCCATGTTCGCTAGAACGTACTGGTAGCCATGTTCGCTAGAACGTACTGGTAGCCATGTTCGCTATTACGTACTGGTAGACATGTTCGCTAGAACGTACTGGTAGCCATTTTCGCTAGAACGTACTGGTAGCCATGTTCGCTAGAACGTACTGGTAGCCATGTTCGCTATTACGTACTGGTAGACATGTTCGCTATTACGTACTGGTAGACATGTTCGCTAGAACGTACTGGTAGCCATGTTCGCTAGAACGTACTGGTAGCCATGTTCGCTAGAATGTACTGGTAGCCATGTTCGCTTTTACGTACTGGTAGCCATGTTCGATAGAACGTACTGGTAGCCATGTTCGCTATTACGTACTGGTAGACATGTTCGCTAGAACGTACTGGTAGACATGTTCGCTATTACGTACTGGTAGCCATGTTCGCTAGAACGTACTGGTAGCCATGTATGCTAGAACGTACTGGTAGCCATGTATGCTAGAACGTACTGGTAGCCATGTATGCTAGAACGTACTGGTAGACATGTTCGCTAGAACGTACTGGTAGACATGTTCGCTATTACGTACTGGTAGCCATGTTCGCTAGAACGTACTGGTAGACATGTTCGCTAGAACGTTCTGGTAGCCATGTTCGCTAGAACGTACTGGCAGACATGTTCGCTAGAACGTACTGGCAGCCATGTTCGCTAGAACGTACTGGTAGACATGTTCGCTAGAACGTTCTGGTAGCCATGTTCGCTAGAACGTACTGGTAGACATGTTCGCTAGAACGTACTGGCAGACATGTTCGCTAGAACGTACTGGCAGCCATGTTCGCTAGAACGTACTGGTAGCCATGTTCGCTAGAACGTTCTGGTAGCCATGTTCGCTAAAACGTACTGGTAGCCATGTTCGCTAGAACGTACTGGTAGCCATGTTCGCTAGAACGTACTGGTAGCCATGTTCGCTAGAACGTACTGGTAGACATGTTCGCTCTCGTTCTCAACCTACCACACCGAGACCTACCGTTCTAGAAGGCCTCAACTCTGACCCGCGACGTTCGCAATCTGGGGGCAGTTTAGACCGACAGCTCGTTTCCACCTCACAGGTCCGACGTCACGACCTACGATGTGACAGGTCAGTGATCAGGCCTTCTAACAAGATTGGTCTCCACCCGAGTCCCCTTTCCACGGAGGTGCCAAGCTGAGGCGACGGGGGCGGTCAGATATATACAAAGTAATCTATACGTGAGTAGATGAAATCCTAGTTTTCAAAAGTGTTCGCATTTAGTATTACTTAGACCGTGATCGCAGGTCATGTCTCAAGCACTGAAACAAAGACTCACTATTTATTGTTAATTCATTGAAATGCTATTTACATTTAAATTTTAGTAAGAAAAGCATAAAAAATGTGAGATTAGAAATATGTTTAGCAATTGTTTAGCGCAATTTCATGATTTTAGCTTTCTCAACGCGTTACGATCCTAGCACTTATCTGGAAATAAATCATGCAATATTGAGATATGTGGGAGTAAATTGAGAGGTTCTATTTTTAAAGTTTATTTTGTCTCTTTTGCTTTCTATTTAAGCACTTCAATTAGAGCTTGTTTGATAGCCAGTAAAGAAAAGATTCCTGACCGTCATGGGATTGAATTTTACACTTTTCTTTTTTGTGCAATGACGTATGCTATTTTACACACAACACTGGTCACGTGCTTGAGTTATAAATAGCTCATAAAATCAAAGCTGCAGTTGAAAGTTTTCTAGCTACCTAATAGTTATATTGGTAGCAGACATGTCATGTGACACTGGTCAGAAGGCTGACCAATTGTCGTGGCTTTGAGGCAACAAGACAGAGCAAGAACGTGCTGAGTTTATTTATAGCCTTGACGGCACGTGCGAGGAATGGAAAGAGCCAGTAAAAAGAAGCCATGCATTAGTCGGTGGATCTAAATAAGGAAATCAAAAGGGGGGGATGACGCAGTAACACTAAGATATTTGAACCAGTTTTATGTCAGATATCGTCAATAGAAGGTGAAAAAGTACATTGTATCATTTCTGGTATGTATATAACGGAGTCTAATGACTCTAAACGCTTATCTCTGAAGATCTGCATCAAATGCATTGGGTTGTACAATGATAAAATCACAGATCTATATAAATCATATCTACACTGGAAACAGTCAAATCGTTATGCTTATTTTTTTTTTCAAGATGTTAAGTGACTTTGCCTTATAAATCTTGGAAATCGCTCTTCTGTCTCAGAAAAGTAATGATCTTTAGTTTTAAAAGTTCAGAAATAATACAACTCCATTTAGAGGTTTTCAAATAGAAGGGGCCATTAATCACAGAACTATATATTCACGCAAATCTATTATATAAAGTTTATTTACTTTTAGTTTCCAATGAGATAACAAAATATGTCGCTATTTCCACAATCCTATTCCTAAATATTTGAAGTCTGTTGATTTTAATCATCTTATGATTTTAGATTGTATATTTAAATAGATCTTTCTATATCTAGTTTGCAAAAAAGTAAATAATATTAAAAGTCAATGCCTTCCAATCTACAAAATTGCACGGTATTATAGTTTTAATCTAATTCTAGTAGGCCTATGCATATAATATGTTAAATAGGTTTGGTATGAAAGAAAATTACTTCTTATAACTACTTTACAAACCAACATTCAGTCAGGGCCGGCCTTAGGCCTAGTAAACTAGGCAGCCGCCTTGGGCCTCCGGTTGGTGAGGGCCTCGCACAGAACTAAAAAAAAATTATAAAGAAAAAAATTGCGAAACTCGGATCCGATCTGAAACACTAGAAGAGCACAAGGACTCTATGTTGACTAGTCGAACACTGTCTGAACTACGTAACTTGGATCTGATCTGAAACAATAGAAGAGCACAAGGACTCTATGTTGACTTGTCGAACACTGTCTGAATTACGTAACTTGGATCTGATCTGAAACAATAGAAGAGCACAAGGACTCTATGTTGACTTGTCGAGCACTGTCTGAAGTACGTAACTTGCGATTTAGATTTAGACACATGCAGGTCTTTAAACAAATTGCGTAATTTTATTTGTTCCCTATTTCTTTCAAATATTTTTATTTCATTTAAGGCCACCGAATTCTCTTCGGCTAGGGCCTCCAATTAGCCAAAGCCAGCCCTGATCCTGTTTCTGGACATTATTGTGCACTGATAATGTTCGGCGCGTCCAGTCTTGATGTAATATTTATAGGTCTGTGGATAAAACACATTCACTGGATTTAGAGACCTGAAAACACTAACTGCTTTACTGATTTGTATTTGAATGCAATGACCTCACGCTGTCAATCAAAGGCTTTTGTTTTATTTTATTTTTACAGAGATTCAGACTCCTTTTTTTAACAACACATATAATGGAAAGATACATTAAAACAGTAACGTGTCACGTGACTGGCTTCGCATGTGCTGCCAATAAGGGGAAATAATGTATAAGAGATCTTACTTTTCCCCAGAAAAAAAAATTCAGTCACCAAGCTATTGACAGACATTCAAAGATTTTCTTTTTGCATCTGTTTTACATTTGTATTGACTTACGGCGGCATATCCTAATAAACCATATCATATCTTAAGAAACAATCAATACAATGTACACTTATAAGAAGGAACTTATCATTGTTTACTTTCTCAGCATGTACTTAGTACACTGGGATTATCTACCTTTGACAATACTTCACGTTACACCCGTTTTTAGCAACCAAGACATTTCCCTGAAAAGTGCCCAAAACGTAACTTGTTTTTTTTTAACTGTAAATAACGTCCACATCTCTCTCCCCCCCCCCCCTTGTCTTTCTGTAAACTCAGAAACAGGGAAGTCGTAGAGTCTTACATTTCTATCTTCGGGTTTTCTTCTCACGTTTTTACTTAGAAAACAAAACAAAAACAAACCTATTAAGTAGCTGAATGAAGCAACAAAGGCGTAACTTGCCGTGTGCGGGTGGTGCGGGCCGCATGGGGCATTCTATAACCAAGCTACGCTACTGTGAAGCAGTGCATTCTTAGTTGATTTTGAATTTTCCAAACACATTTTATTACGCACACTGATAGGCCTACATCTGAAACATTTAGGCACATAGGCACGAAGAAAGAAAAGAAGATGTAGCACTATTCATAGTGATGACACATAGTAGCGAAGCAGGCTCCTTAGATGTAGCACTATTCATAGTGATGACACATAGTAGCGAAGCAGGCTGAGTAGATGTAACACTATTAATAGAGATGACACACAGGCACGAAGTAGGCTCAATAGATGTAACACTATTAATAGAGATGACACACAGGCACGAAGTAGGCTCAATAGATGTAGCACTATTAATAGAGATGATATGAACGGAGAACAGGAAAAAGATTGGGATTTCGAGGTAAGAAGAAGACAAATATTTTCGAGCCGTATCTGAACAACAAGAAATTTCTAATGTTTTACTCTTGATATTACATTGAGATCTTCATGATAAGAGATTACAGAATACGGACGTATTGATCAGATAACTAATGTATGGTTTGTGTATTTTAATGTATATAATGTATATAACCATGTTTGTGTTGTAGCCTACCTCTTACCACAGCTCAGTTTCATTTTCCCAGATCGCTTTCTCTTCATTTTCTCTCTTATTTTAGTGTCGTAAACCGGACACTAGAGATCCAAATGTAAACACAAAGACGTCGTTAAGTAGGACAATACCTAGAAAATACCCGGAGGAAACACAGTTCGATGTTTTATATCCAGATCCAACCCCGGGTTTGGTGGGGTGGGGACAGACAAACAGGACTCTTTTCCGGAACCGAACTGATTTGGGGGGGGGGGGGGGGCTTCACACCTTTTTTTTTTTATTACGCTTCAGCTAAGTATATTGATGTATATTTGGCAAGTTGGGGGGAGCAGAGGGGCCCACACGTACCCATTTGTTTGGGACCCAAATATTTCGATGGGCCTGATGTGTACATACATTCCATAAATGTATTGTCACTTTCATTTTAAATTATATCTCTAGGAAGTCAACCCAACTTCGAATGATAGGGCAATTTGTTAGATTTTATATAAACAAAACTTGGATTGATGTAACAATAGGTTAGATAATACAAACAAAACTAAGACTGATGCAACAATTGGTTAGATAATACAAACAAAACTTGGACTGATGTAACAATTGGTTAGATAATACAAACAAAACTTGGACTGATGTAACAATTGGTTAGATAATACAAACAAAACGTGGACTTCTAATAGCCACTAACTTGATACTAAATGTGTAGACTTGAAAATATGTATCTAAAGAGTAGCACCTCAATGACCTAGATAGCTCCAATCAATACCTAAACGTGTCTTACGGTTTGATCGATAAATTTATTGAACACATGTATATTCATTGTACAGGTCAAATGTGATCCTAATTAGAAATGTATTATGTAAATGATCGGCGGAAACTTGGGCTGAGTATGGTCTCCTTTGACAACAGCCACAACAGATAATAACGATAATTCATGCAACACTTTACGCGTATAGAGTTATCTCTCTTATAACGTCGAAACAGAAAAGCCCAGTAATACTAAACTTCTTATGTTGTTATTGTTAATGTAAATCGAGTACTCTAAGCCTCAATTCATTTGGTGCAATTACTTAAAATGGGTGATTTACGAGGTGTTCTAAAAATATTTACAGAGGGCGTGACCTCTCCCCACCCACCCGCCTTGTAAGCCAATGTTTAAAAATGTCCCCAATTCATTATTTGACATAAATGTCCACTATTTCAAAGTGTGTTATAACAAGATTAGATTTAAACAGAACTTTATGGCCAAATCAATAGGTCCTCATGGCCCGCAAATATCTTCCTTTAGGGAACTGTACCAGGAAAAAGAAGAGGCAAACAGAGAAAGCGATGGGAAGACAAAGTTAAAGAATGGACGGACCTGTCATTGAGAGAGAAGAATGGAGAAAGACGGTCAAAAGATGTTGTGTGGTGCTCAAAAGGTTCAACAGAATAAGGCAGTCATGGGCAAACTACGGCATGTTGGCGAAGTCCGGCCCTCGAAGAAGTTTCTTCCAGCCCGCCACATACTTTGTAATAATAATTAAAATTGACAATTTCGTTAACAATGAAAAAAAGTTTTGAAATAAAGTTTTGATATTAAGTTGATACATTGAAGTGATATTGCGACAAGCGATTGTGTCTCATTTGCACGGCAACCATGGTCGTTCATTAGAACTAGAGTATTTGTCCCGATACTTCACTTCTAACAAAACATCCCTTGTGAATTCTCTAGACCGATGAGAGAAAACAAAAACCCGATGATTTACGAAAAGAATTATTAGGTAATTAATATTTGGTTACAATTGGAAAATGTTAATTAATGCATTAAAATTGTTTCCAATCAATGACAAAATGGTATGACATGACATCATATCGCTTGATGTCAAGATGATAACAAGATAACACAAGATGATATACAGAACACGATCAGTGGACAAGATGATATACAAAACACGATCAGTGGAGAAGATGATATACAAAACACGATCAGTGGACATGATGATATACAAAACACGATCAGTGGAGAAGATGATATACAAAATACGATCAGTGGACAAGATGATATACAGAACACGATCAGTGGACAAGATGATATACAAAACATGATCAGTGGACATGATGATATACAAAACATGATCAGTGGACATGATGATATACAAAACACGATCAGTGGTCAAGATGATATACAAAACATGATCAGTGGACATGATGATATACAAAACATGATCAGTGGACAAGATGATATACAAAACATGATCAGTGGACATGATGATATACAAAACACGATCAGTGAACAAGATGATATACAAAACATGATCAGTGGACAAGATGACCGGAAATCGTGACGACAAATGATATGAATGCAAGATGGCATGTAAACACAAAAACCTAAATGCTAATGTAATGCCATATTTAGTTGTTTATTTTTCGTACGTTTTGACAACTTGATATTTTGGTTGTTCCAATGTCATGGTCGACTCAATCAGATTTCTATTTGTTCGTTTTGAGCTTGAGTTCAGCTTAGTCTTCAACGTCGTCACTTTGTTTCTCAATAAGAAATGTCAACAGTGTACATTCAAAAATCGATAGAATTAATCAATAGGATCGATCCCAAATCAGAGAAGCCCTAGCACTAGATATTGGAGATAGCCCAATAGACCCATAGGAAATACGAGTTTGATTATTGAATAGATAAGTCTTTGGTGTGTCTAATGAACAAAGCAAGCTACAAAAAAAAAAAAAAAAAAAACTAGATCCAAAAAAAAAAAAGTTCGCATGATACGACAATAGGAGGAAGGCAAAACACACAATCATTTTTTTTTCCAGAAAAAGTTAAAACGATTTTCTGGTGAATTTTCCAAATAAATGTTTCAAAAAATGAATCAGAGGCGAAGATTGGCCAAATAAGTTCAATAGCAATGAAGGGACTCTATAATTTTGAGAGAAAGTATGAGGGATTAGCGGGGGGGGGGGGAGGGTTGACAGTCCCTTCAGACATGAAGATGATTAAGTCCTAACCAAAACCTCCCCAAAAATACCTGGGGATAGCAATAGGCAGGGTTAGAACTTGGGACCAACGGATGATAGTCCAAAGCACATACAACTCAACCAGACGGTCATCGAGAAATATTAGACTAGTTTTAAAATAAAGAAAAAACAACTATGTTATGTAACCATCTTATAAAAGTACGTGAGTATCTTTTAAGATGAGATTTTAAGTATGACATACTTTTCTCTCTAGTTAGACACTTCTTTAATAGACTGGTGTGTATTTTGTGACTGAGGCTATTAGCATGTAATTATGGTGTTGATATTAATCACTGTAGTCTCCACAGAGTTTGTTGAGTGATCGCTGAAACAGTTGCGTGTCAGCAAGTATGCAGCTCAACCTTTGACCTCTAAGAATTGTTCAGCTGTTGAATGGGCTAGGAATTACCAAGATGCACACGAAGGTCCACACTACACACAGTGGTATTAACACACTACACACAGTGGTATTAACACACTACACACAGTGGTATTAACACACTACACACAGTGGTATTAACACACTACACACAGTGGTATTAACACATTACAAATAGCGGTATTAACACACTACAGAGATTTTACATTCCTCGTAGAGGTCCTAACACGTTTTCAATGTACCGTATAGTACAGTTGATTCTTGATAGTCCGAAAGTTATCTGGGATGTGTCGAAATATTGAAAATGTTACCAAGGTTAGCTGTAGGTCAAAGAATCTAAACGTAAATGTCCAGAATAGTCTATTTATGATGAAAATAAGATATTCTCGGACTTTGAAAAAAAAACAATAGACAAAAGTGAAAAAAATATTGATTTAGAGGATACACTACCTATGAGTTCATCATTCACATAGTGTACTAAATTACTATTGAAACCTACCTACAGTCTCAAAGTATACGTTCTATAGTAGACAATAATTACAAGAATTTACGTCATCGCAGCGTCGGATTACTGAGTTTGTCGGATTATGAAGTGTTGTACTGTCAAGAGTCAATAGTAGTAGAATCACTTAAACGTTCGTGTAACTAAAATGTACAACATAATTCATAATTATATTATAATTTATATATCGCTGTACGAAAAAAAGAGAGGCTGTTGTTTTGTCACACCAGATAATGCGTACATTACATTAAGCACAACAATCCTATTGAAAGTTACAATCATTGTAAGTCCAATAAAATTTACATTTTGAAAAAGTGACTCTTGATGTTCCCCTTATTGATAAAAAACAACGTGAGTAGTCTGACTTCAGGTCGTGAAGGAAAAGACCCTCATTCCCTAAATACAGTGGCTAGGGAAGGGGGAGGGGAGTATGTATTGCATACCAGTGATGATAACAGAATGGAAAAGAAAGTTGTTTATTTAATTATCTTTTTTTAAATAATTAATTATATTTATTATAATTCGCGAAGGAAAATGAACTTCTCATAAAAGTTAGAGCTTGACTGGGAAACAAATATTTCGGGATGAGTGATTGGGGGGGGGGGGGGCAGGCACCAGCATAAGCTTACCGCACCGGGTGACAGCTCGAACAAGATGGTGACAAAAGAATGAGTTCTCGAAGGAAAGGATGTTTATGTCATCAATTCTTAATCTTAATCAATCCTTGTTGTTTTGGCACTGCGCGTGACAGAGTGACGTCACCTTATATTTAATTACCGTGCTCACGAAACTCTGTGGAGACAACGCCAGAACAATGTCGCAGCATCGCCCCGGATCTAAGTTTACAAGACCGTCGCTAGGGAAGTGTTAGTCTGAAATCATTGCAGCAAAGTGTTTTGCTGTTCAGCTTGGTGGTGGCAGTCAGGACGGAACAATGTGATGTATTATGTATGTGACATGTGTATAGGCCTATAAAGGGAACTAATTTAGTGTACACCACTTCAGTCAATTACAATTTATTTCCCTTGTTCGAGATACCAAACAAAATAATTTATTACCAATACTTAATTTACTCATTGTTTTTTTTTATTGATTCTTGTGATGTCAGGTAAAAGAAATAATTGTGCAAAATTTCAGCTTGATCCGAGATTGGGTGTTGGAGAAATAACGTGTACAAACTTTTTACCAGACAGACTGGTAGACAGACAGAGTGAGTTGAGACCTGTAAAAACAGATGATCAACTCAGTCCACAAATAATTGTACTTAGACTGTTCTGACAATTGGTTTTGGTTACCATGTCGCGTGCAGTCAAATTATCAGGATGTAGATGTGTGGGTCAGCTGAATGTGGATGTGTCTTATATCGGCACGTTTCTATAAGAGATGACTGTTAAGAGAAGGAACTCTTACATTTAAGAAAACATAAACTTTGTCATTTGTATCCCACTCACAGATGATCACAAACACTAACATACAATCATACATACACTCAAACATATACATTTTTTATATGAATAAAAAAAAACAACTTAAGCTTAGATATTATCAAGAAATATTGCCACACTAGATCTAGATCTAATTGGTTCTAACTGTTACGATACATAGATTTGTTTTTCTAGATCTATATGTGTAGCTCTAGAATAGATCTACTCAACTAGGCCTAGATCTAGATCTCATTGTCACATTGTAATCATTGTGTAATGTAGATTTAAATCTGTATCTATATAACTCAATGCTTCTAAATTTTAGACCACATGTAGATCTAGATCTGTAGTTGTTAATATGATAGTAAAACGCTTTGTAAAGAATATTGTTTTAGTGACAATATCAAACAGATCTAGATCTATATAACTACACAGAACTCAGAACCTGTTGACATGTTACCATAACAACACATCATCCATATTGATATTATCAACTACTCGATAACCAAGACATTTGACAAATAGGATAAATATATTAGATCTTTTAAATGAAATTTAGATCTAATTTGATCTGACGTAGTAATCAATAAATGTTTAAAGAATCTAGAGGTAAGGAAAAGAATAAAATATAACATACCAGCTCGAAGGCAATAATGTTTACGTATTTAAGTTCCGTTACTTGAGTCGTCTGCTACGAGCCACGAGCTGACGCAACAGTTCCAGCTTTAGTGGAATTTCTTTTTTCGAACGGGAAGAGAGAGGGGGGAAACGTAGGGGGTAGACTGGTAGCGGCGACAAAAGAATACTGAGTTAGAGCTCGTTTCAGAATCAATGAGAGATTAGCGAATGCCAAACTTGTACGTGGCTAGTCAGCAGGCGACCTGTTTGAAACATAATATTTGGAAAAGAATTACAAAATTTTCCACACTAACAAAGATTCATTAAAGAGTAGATGTGGGCTCTTTGTTTCTCCTGTCTTTACGTTGTCTGCAAAAATATGTTGAATCAGCAAATACAATTAGATAAGACTTATAGTCCTAAACATACATATTAAAATGAAAAAAAAAAGAATGTTCTAAATCATTGTATTTTTCAATTCATTAATTATTTGTTTAAAATGTGTATAAACGAGCTGAACAGTTTGTATGCAGTTCCACGGTTCCATCTCGATATTTACATCTATTTACTCATTATATTCTTAATGAATTCATATAAATCTATATATTTAAACAAAAAAACTTTCTTCTTATCTTAAATACTAAACCCCCGAGCAATACTTCTCAGCCTGGTCGTTTGAGGACTAGATTAGACCAATAAGGGAGCAAAAAAGAATCCCCTTTAGGGTGCCTAGAGCTAAGGGCGAGTCCATTGCACTGGCGGGGATAGAAGAAAGTCCAAACAAACATGCCACTATCCACACACCGTTCCTCAAGGGGCCTACTTTTATGGCGGACACATGTACGGTTGCAGGGCCGGTCTTAGGCCACTGCTACCTATGCGGCCGCAGTGGGCCTCTCACTTTCATGAGAGTCATTCGAGGCAAATGAGCAGTGTTTCTCAAACTTTTACCATTGGCGCCCCCCCCCCACCCACTAAACATTAAGTTGTTTTTTTTTTTTCAAAAATAGTGTTATGTATATAATTGTAAACTGTTTTGTAGAACTGAAAGAGAGGCATCAGCACTGTCAGGTTCTCTATCAATCCAGCAATGTGGTCTGTTGAAGCGCCGTTAGCTCCTCCAAGTGTTTTCCTTCGTTCTCATCTTGTGTCGTCTTCAACGCATGTTTCTTGCCGTAGTAAGAAGAGCCCATGTCAGTGTTAAAATATAACGGGGTGGGACATCCCTATAATGAGTGCAATATTAATACTAGTTTTAAAAAAAGTTGCTCAAATTAAGTCTAATAAAGAAGGAGGCAGCATTGGCCAATACTGTTATACGAGGGATGTTCGAGCTACATATAGCGCACGTATGTCTTAACATCATCTTCGTGTTCAGTAAGAAGCCTTGCTGCGAACTTGTCGTTTTTTGTCACAAAAGGCGTCAACATAGCGACGTTAAACACATGAGAAAATTTGGACCATTCTGACCATTCAAAAAGAATCACGTCAACAGAGACGTTTTTAATAGCTTTTTTTGGAGGTGCCTCACACAAAATTGGTATACATTTGAAAAGATCCCTATTAGTAGTCTTTATCTTACAATATTTTAACTTTTAAAACTTTTATAATGCCATTTCACTGGGTTAATATTCAACATTTGAACAGACAACTTTTAAATTGTACCCGTGTAAAATAATTTGAATTGCGTCACCCCCTCCCCATTGGTTAGCACGTCGCGCCCTCAAAAGAGAACGTCGCCCCCCTCCCCCATGGGGTACCCCCCCCCCCCCCATTACAGCTTGAGGAAGGCTGCAGTAGTTTATACGAGTTTCTAATGGGCTTGTTGTCCTAGGATCATCCTCATCTTTAGAAGGTGTCTTGAAGAGGGCCTGTTCTGTTATAACAAAAAAAAAACGTCAATAGTAGGATGGTACGTTGGTCGGGAGAAAACGGGTTAGACTCTAGAATCATATTGAAGAGGCAATAAAATGTTTTGTTTAAAACAGACTTTTGAATCGATCTTACTGCTGACGTAGAAAAGTTCAAATTGAACAATAAAACGATGTCAAATAATAATTTAATTTTTCTTAAGATTTGGTAACAAAGTCGCGTTCGCCTAAATCCTAATTTATACAAAAATATAAAATAACTATGCAGATACAAAAATTTATCTTTAAAAAAAATAGATTGCCTTTGCCTTGCTTCTGATCGGGCATCTTGGGATACAAGCCATCGGTAATAGGGATGTAATGACATAAAAGAATAAAAGTTTGTTCAAACAGGCAGGTGGAGGCAAGCTTCCATAGGCTTAGAGTTCCAAGAGTCTTAGACTCAACACTTAGGACAAGCTTCCATAGGCCTAGAGTTCCAAGAGTCTTTGACTCAACACTAACGACAAGCTATCATAGGCCTAGAGTTCCAAGAGTCTTGGACTCAACACTTAGGACAAGCTTCCATAGGCCTAGAGTTCCAAGAGTCTTAGACTCAACACTTAGGACAAGCTTCCATAGGCCTAGAGTTCCAAGAGTCTTAGACTCAACACTTACGACAAGCTATCATAGGCCTAGATTTCCAAGAGTCTTTGACTCAACTCTTAGGACAATTACAACGAAGAAGAAGAAAAACAATGCTGCTACCGCCAGTGAAACCGTTGACAATGAGAACCAGGGCGCAGAAGTCAAGCAGGTTTACACATGTACATTGTTTGAGAGCCTCAGTCATTGGTTTTCATGGATGATGTCAAACCAGTGTTGTCCAATCTAATTCGGTCCTCGGGCCATTTTAATGTCCAACACTCGTGTCGCGTGCCATATCACCAAAAAAGTGCAAAAGCGAAATTGATTTGACCTCATAATATTTTATTAGAAACCCGTTGAACTAGTAATTACATTGATTAGTGGGGATAGTTGAGGTCTATATTGGTTTACGCCTCCAAAAATGGCTTCATTTCTCTGCTTCAAATGTGAGCCACATTGTAGCTGGCCTTACCATCGACTCATTTTCATTTTTTTGGTTGGGGGGATTTCTACACTTTGTGCTGACTTTTAGGCAGGCCGGATGGAACCACGTCGCGCGACAGATCTGGCCGCGGGCCGTATTTTGGGCATCACAGATTTAAACAATCTGTGCATTGGCATTTATGAAGAAAAATTTGACACGATTTTTTTTCTGCTAGTAGCCTATACGAAACTGAGAAATGAGGTTTTAACTTTGTGCCTTTCAAATGTAAAGTGCAAGGATTGGGTTTTTTTTTGTGTGTGTTTTTTTCAATCTGGGGAAATACACATGCACCACAATTGTCAACACTCGTTGTCTTCTAACTCTACTACATGGGATGCGTGGTCGAGAGGCTAAGTAAGCTTGAACTTGGCTTGGCTTGGTTACCTATAAAGGGGGCTCGAGGCTCGATATCCGACTGGAGCAGAGTTGTGTTTACTGATCGCCTAGAGGCAGCAAGGAAAAACCTTCTCCTAGATACTCCCTCCCTCCCCCCACCGGTCCTCAAATGAGATTGGGCCCATAGCGCTCTGAGCGTGCCATAAATATGAAAGTAGCGCTATGGAACAGCTCTCATTTAATTTATTTTATTTTACACGTGAGATAGGAGAGAAAGAGAAAGTGGAGAAGTGGAAAATATTACCTAATAATTACTGAGGTCAATTATATATACATGCATGGTTTATGTATGTGGTCCAAATAGGTCAACACAGTGGCGTAGGCGTAGCTAGGGTATATTATGACCAGTGCGGCAGCTCATCGTGATGCCCCCTTTTTTTTGTAAACAAAAAAAAAAGATAAAACAGCGAAATGCCTTTTTTTTTTCGACCTAAGTGTATTTATTTTTGTTTCTATAGTTTTTTAAATGAATCTATAACCATCAAAACGACTCTGGCGCTCCATATTTGGTTCATTATCAACCAATATAAGAATAGGTTCGTTTTGTATTTGTGAAGACCTGTACATGTTTGGTTTGGAACTAAGCTTAGTTCGAAGCTTCTCTAAGGACTGGATCGTAGGCTACTTATCGTAGATTTTGTCTTTGTCATTCTTCTTCAACTTGTTCGCGATGCCCATTAAGTGCCAGATTCTGCTATTCTAGAGTCTAAGCCCTAAAGCATTTATTTATAAGCTCTAGATCTAGATGAAACCAGCGTATTGAACAATGGAGTATCAAAATATGCCTGAGCGTGTAAAAGTGGGTTAGCTTCATATTTAAACAAATCTTGTAAACTTGATTCAACCTTGTTAACAGCTTACGTTCAATTTAAGAAACAACACAGGATAATAATTAATTAAAAAGTAAATTAATTTCTAGTTAACATTTCAGTAGTTTGTCTTTGTTCATGTATGTACAACACTAGCGGATCCAGAACTTTGGAGTGGGAGGGGCGATTTTTTTTTCAAACCCTAACCCTAGCGCCCAGTAAACCCTAACCTATGCATAAACGTGCGTACAGCATATATGTACAGCCCCGACGCCAAAAGTGTTTTCTTGCATTCTTCACTGAAGAAACACATTCTCCTGACATCTACAGCTCATTATTCATCAGTGGAGTTCGGGACGAAGCCCAGACGACAAAAGTGTTTTCTTGCATTCTTCACTGAAGAAACGCATTCTCCTGACCTAAAGCTCCCTATTAAAAAAGGACCTTTTGAATAGTGTTGTAAACTATGCTAATATGAATTTATAGGCCCTTAATACATTTCAAATTAAACCGATTTGTTCCTTGAAAAGATAAGATACCCCACATATTGAGATTAAAGCTTTGAGGATCGCTGCCGAAGAAAAAATTATTCAATAACAATTCAAGCGTAAATTGTGAGATATAGTCCCAAATTTATGTAACTAGAAGATATCAGATTGAGTACAGGTTGGAAAAGGCGACTAGGAAAGAAATTGTTTTGGTTTAGAACTCATCTCAATCGTGACTCTTGTACTGAAAAATTTCGTTTGAATTCTAACTTTTCCAAAGCAAAGTCTTTCTTAAAATAATTATGATAAATTCATGTGAAATTACATAAACTCTGTATGGAAAGGGGATGGGCGATAGAGTGAAAACGATTAATACTCGCTCCTTTTTATAATTTCTGCTAATGATTGCATTTGGCATTAAAGAATAGGGGTGGGACGACTCGATATAAGAATTTAATTCTTAGCATATATAAATTATATCAGTGACAGATTTTTTTAAATTTAGTAATTTCTTAACTATAATACAAAAAGAAAAAGTATTTGTTTGTCGATGGGAGGGAAGGCGATTGCATGTATCGCCCCTCCCACCTGGTACAACCCTTTTTCATTTTATATTTAATAATCATAAAATTTGAGATTAGAGTGTGGTGCGACATAATATACAATGGATTCACATATCAATACGTAGTTTATATTATATAGATATTCAACTAATTGTGTTCACAAACTATGATTTCTCCATAAAAATAGGACCGCCCCGCCCCCCACTAAGAGGGCTATAGTGGGGAGGGCAGTACAGGCAATCGCATACCACCTACCCCACCGAATCGGCCAAAATACCAGAAAGGGAGCGAAATTATATAAAATTTATATATTAATTCAACTAATTTTGTTCACAAACTATGATTTGTCCATAAAAGTAGGACTGCCCCCCCCCCACTCAAAGGGTTTAGGTGGGAAGGGCAGTAGAGGTTTTCGCCCCCCCCCCCAATCGGTCAACAGGGGAACGACATAATATAAAGATCGGTTAAAATATCAATAACAAGTTTTAATCATATAGATATTTAATTGATTCTGTTAGCAAGATGTGATTTCTACAAATAAATTGGATTTATTGGATTGATGTCATCGCCCCCTCCCGACCCCACCAAATCGGCCAACATACTAGAGCCCCCCCCCCCCGAAATAATCTAAAAATATGTTTAAAATATAAATAATTAGTATATATTATTAACATAAGTAATAAATTCGTATACAAATTGTGTGAATTCTAATATAAAATTCGTCCGCCCGATCGCCCCTACCGCCCCCCCCCCTTTGGATTCGCCAGTGATGTACAATGCGTTGATTTTATTGAGAAAATTTATCCTTAGTTTGATGCCCCTTACAACTTGATGCCCCGTGCGGCCCGCACCACTCGCACATGGCTAGCTACGCCGCTGGGTCTACATATCGATAAGTATGGCCATCGATAAGTATGAGGATACACATTTAAGAAAATTTAAAAGAGTGTATAAAGGGACATAACACTGGAAATGTCTAGAATTCTAGAAATTATAATATGAATTAGCAATATGA
This sequence comes from Biomphalaria glabrata, assembly GCF_947242115.1. Taxonomy (NCBI): domain Eukaryota; kingdom Metazoa; phylum Mollusca; class Gastropoda; family Planorbidae; genus Biomphalaria; species Biomphalaria glabrata. Next base: position 21,494,164 of record NC_074724.1, read on the forward strand.
ATTAGTTTCCCTTAATCTCTTCATTATTGACACTGATATAAGGAATACATTTGTAGAAAATTAATGAAGGTTGTGTGAAATGTTAATTTTAAACTTACTCTACATGTAAACAACAAACGGCTTCTCGATGGTACATCGTGATATTAATCAACCTGATTAACAGAATATTCTTAACAGTGTCGGCACTTAGCATAGAGGTCTCTCTCGCTTTGTCTCTCTTATGACAATGGACCAATGACTGGATCTGGACACGCTACAGACGTTGGTGAATAGTTATCAAATTAACGATCTCTTATCGATAGCATGAAAATTAAAAATAAAAGACATTTTATTAAAATTTGTTTTCTCACTCTTCTTAAGAAGTATTTTTCTTTTAGGGGGGGGCACTGTGTCATGCATTACGACAATATGAGAAATGTCAAGTTTGTATACAAAGTTAGGGGAAGATCTTTTCGGGTGGCTACATGCAATCTATTTCATTGCTTAATTATTAAGTTTGTAACACGTATTTCTAGGGACAATCTAAAACTAATTCCATTTTCGACCACAGTTTTTGAAATTTTACAGGAACATTTTGTGCAGCCACATCTCTGGTGTGCCTCCTATGTTGACATTCTTTTTACTGAAGACATACATTTGTCATTTTATTTTTTGCGTGCAACTCAATTGTAACATCACTAACAGATGTTTTAAAATTGCCATTTATATTTACATTTTTTTTTTATTTAATACAGCCTAGAAGCGAATCGTTATTTCTTCGTAGAGTATTGTAAGGTGAATCGCATACACATCGATGTCCTAATGCAGTTATTCATTTGTCAACAAAACAAGTTAGGTGGGTTTGTAAGACCCTTAAAAATAGATTTAATATCTCAATAAAAGAGAAATTGATTTAATCAATGAAAGTCTATTTCTTTCCTTGCAGTCGGAGCTTGATTTCATTCATTTCTGTTAGATGCCTACCATGTAAAACAAATATTTTCTTAGCCTTCTTTAAGTCATTGCCAATCAATGAATCTTCCTACTTCTGAAAAATGATAAAGTTGTATTAAAAAGTTGAACAAAACAAGACATAGAACTCACTTTCGACAGCAGCCTAGCACAGAGTACACTAAAGAGTTGAACGTGTTGCTCAGCATTTGTTTTACACAACTATTAATATTTGCGACATAAGTTTGTATTTTATTTATTGTTCTCATATTTAGATTCAAATAGGAATAAGAGGGTGGGCTAAACTTTTAACAAGATGTTGCCTGTGTATCACAGCTCACAAAGTGGATGGATCTGGATATTTTAAAAATATTATGCCTACTTATGAAGCCTTTGTAGCGTCCAACCGCTGATGGTGCCCCAAAAGTCGCAATAAGCTACACAACTAGACAATTTTGAAATATTTCATCACTAACCCCCCCAAAAAAAGTCTTTTTGTGAAACAGATAAGTTTATAACCATTTTAATTTTAGTTCTAATTAATTTTAAAACAATATAATAAGACTTAAGTTGTTTTTTTAATCATTGTTTTTTTTCTTTTGTGGTAAAAAAAACCTATGCAATTTTCTAAGAGACCACTAAACCATATTCTGCTTTGCCGTTTTTATTAGCGGCCTCCGAAAGGGGAATATCCACTATAAGTTTTGCGTGGTCTTTCTGTCCGTCCGTATGTCCCGTTTAGATCTCGTAAACTAGAAAAGATATTGAAAATCCGACATAACAATATTTTAGTCCATTCAAAGTTCATAAATTTATCAAAAAGGTTTTCTTTTTTTTTAAATAGAAAAAAAACCATTTAGTATGCATACAAATGGAACAATTTAAAACAACTATTAATAAGTAGTGTTTCATATAAACATGTGCACCACAATGCACCATACACAACATGTAAGAGTTATTGTTTTTGTTTTGCGCAATTTCATGCTTTAAACTTTTTCAATGCGCCATGATCCTATGACTTGTCTGGACCAGTTGGGAAAGTGGGGGAGGGAGAGAAGGAGGCTGGTAGGTTCACGTGATAGGTTTTACTTTTTTTTTTATTAATTGAACGACTTGAATTCGAACTCAAGAGCTCAAGCTTTCTAAAGCCAATACACTTACGACTGTGCCAGTGAAGTGCTTATGAAAATAAGTGTGTGTGTGTGGAGAGGATTGTTACAGGAATCAAAGTTGGGTAAAAGTGAATGTACATTTTGGTTTCTTATAGTTATAATGTTTTTTGTTTGGTGTAATGCACAAATTGTAAGACAAATTTCCTTACGGATAATAAAGATTATTATTATTATTATTATTATTATTATTATCTATTTTTAGTTTCAAACTATTTAGCGCTGACCTTACTCTCTATACAAAGTAGAAAGGGGACTCATTGAACTTACATACTGCCACCTCTGTCAATGACAATATCTTTTCCTTGTTCGATACCAAACAAAATAAATAATTTCCAATTGTTCAATAACTAGATATTTACATTTGGTGTGTAATTATTGTTTTGCTAAATAAAGGAAAATAAATGTGCACAATTTCGGCTAATTCGAGATTGGATGTGGGAGAAATAACGTGTAGGCTACAAACATTATCAGGCAGATAGACAGACAAAGTGAGTTGATATACGCTTTTTTTTAATAGTAAATTAATAATTAGTAATTATTTGTTAAAATTAAAAAAGAAATAAACTTCTACATCGTTTCCAATTAATACCCTGGGGGGGGGGGAAATAATTATGATCCAAAAACTGGATAAGTATTGAAGATTTCAAAAGTCTTGCGTGTACTCTAAACCATAATTTGGAGCTGTATAGATAGATAGTTAGATACTACCTACTAGTAGGGATGATGTGGTGTTAATTTATCAATTAAAGTGTTCAGAATTTTACTCATGGATTTGTAATTGCTTTACTCACCAAACCGATGGGGTTTATTATTAAAACTGAAATACACAGTGTCATTAGTGTCAAAGTAAATGATACACTTGACAAAGACATATAGACTGCTCTAGACACAACAGACATATACACACATCAGAAATGTACATGCACTAGATATGTACACACACTTAATATGTACACAAAACATATATATATATATATATATACACACACACTAGTTATGTGCACACATTATATATATATATATATATATATATATATATATATATATATATATATATATATATATATATATATATATACTCTCTAGTTATGTATACACAAAACAGATATGTACAAATTTACATATACTATATATGTACATACAATACATGTGTACACACACAAGTTATGTATTCATACAACAGATGTGTACACACAATAGATTTGTACACACAAGAGGTATGCTGACTCTTGTTGACCTCGTAGACAGTGATACTATAAACCTGTGGTACCCGAACCGTGACTCTGTTTTAGTGAACCTCTGCCATCAGTGTTTAATGAGGTGATGTCTTGAGCCTGTCAAAAAACCATATGCGCACCCCCCCCCCTTTTCAGGTATAAAAAGGTTGGGTACTACTGCTCTGGACATATTGACATATATTATAGACACTGTTCATCTATTGCAAGTCTTGACTGAAAAAAATGTGTGTATTAGAGTGCAAAGGCTTCCTGATACACTGTTACCAAAACTTTGATTCCTGTAACATACTTCCTGATACACTGTTACCCAACTTTGATTCCTGTAACAATCCTCTCCACACACACACAATTTTTTTAATACAAAGGATTTACACTTGTTTCAACTATAAGCCCGGGTGAGGGAGTGGGGCCATATAAAGTGGGTTTTGGATTTATATCCTGCTGAAGTCCAGAAGTGTCATATACCCTTGACCCAGAAAGGAGTGAACATCTTCTACTTGTCTTGAAATTTAAAAAAAATTGTCACTCCTAGGCCTTTGCTTTTGAATGTTTATTTTTTCTACGAAAACATTATGCTCTAATTTATTTACCTGTATACTCTTACATTTCAGTTATTTCTGTCACGTGATGGACTAGGAAGTGACACAACATGGCTTGAACATGCTAATCTACCTTGAATGCAGAGATGTGCATACCAACCTGATACTTGTATTCCAGCCGTGCTAATTGTGTCAAGTACTGACCATCACGTTCTGGTAAAGGTCAGTTTTGTTTCGACGGATTGAGTGTATTAGTCTATGTAATTGGTCATGAAAACATCGTTCTATGTGTCGTAGAAGACCTGACTTGGGTGTTATTGAACCTTTTTTTGTTTTAATGGACCTCATTCACCTATCGTAAACAAACCACATTTAGCCACGTGGTGCTCTATCTCTTCTATATAGTTTACGATCTCATGTTTAATTCATGATGGTTGTCACGTGACAGTTTTTTCCGTTGTTTTATCAATAAGATCACGTGACTAAATGTTGTTTGTTAACGATTGGTGAATGAGGTCCATTACTAATGCAAATTATAAGAGTAAATACATAGTGCTAGAGTGTATACTATTTCATGTAAGTCTTTGTGTCTATACCATTTTACATAACATATGCTAGTGTGTATACAAATATCTATAAAATCTTCTAGTGTCAGTACCAAAAAAATATCTATATATATATAGATACATATATATATATATATATATATATATATATATATATATATATATATATATATATATATATATATATATATATATATATATTAGGGGTGCACCGGATAGTACTTTTTGATATCCGGCCGGAGCCGGATATGACCGGATAGTAAAATTTGATATTCGGCCGGGGCCGGAGCCGGAGCCGAATACCTAAGTGTCTAGTAAATAGCTTGTATTGCTGAGCATTTTACGAAACTGTTAAATAACATACCTATATTTGTTGGTATTATTTTTTTTCCTTTTATATACCTTATTGTTTTAAACTCTGTTACTGATTGATTTATTCAAGCTTAACAGTATTTATAAACAAAAATTAATCTGTGTAGCATGTACGAGGCCACCAACCATAAAGGCTGTGTGTTGGAGGGTCAATGTAAAATATGTTAGTATATATTTAACTAGTTACTAATGTAAATCTCTCATCTGGCTTGTATGGTGGTTGGATGTATGTGTTCAAGAATTTCTGACCAACAACTGGTCATCAGACTTGTAATTTTAAGTCCAAAGACTGCTTCTGGTTCTGGTTTCAAGGGCTTAATACTGATAGCTGTTAGTTAATAGTTGAAATCTGAAGCGTAGTAGGTCATATATTTATTAATCCATTTGCGGCAAACGATATTTTATTAACAGCAGGAACATCTATTATACCTACTCATAGCCTGAGCCTTAAATGTTGCGAAGCATAGATTTAATTGTAGTCTGAAGGCCTATTATTGGTATCTATGTTTAGATGTTTGTAGTCTGAAGGCCTATTATTGGTATCTATGTTTAGATCTACTGTTATATAGATCTAAGAAAATCAGGAAAATCAACTATAGAAGAAAAAAAAACTCATTCACACTCTCCGTACCAAAAAAAAAAACATAAATAAACTCTGTGTTCGACTGATAGTAACAATCTGGTCAGATAGACGTAGTGAGCCTACACATGTAGTCCTAGTGTAGTGTGTATAGATGATGGTGTTGACCATCACGCGTTTTTTGTTCTTGGGCATTCGCAATAGTGTTTAGTGTGCAGGCGAAAAAAGATAACACATTGGCATGGTCAGTCAAGCATAGGCCTATAGATAAATTATATCTGTACCTTAGTTACAGAGGTCAAGTCACTAGCGGATCCAGAACTTTGGAGTGGGGGGGGCGATTTTTTTCCAAACCCAAACCCTAACGCCCAGTAAACCCTAACCCTACGAATAAACGTGCATACAGCTCGCGCGCGCGCGCACACACACACACGCACGCACACACACACGCACACACACACGCACACACATATATATGTATATATATATATATATATATATATATATATATATATATATATATATATATATATATATATATATATATATATATATATATATGAGAATAAAAAAAGCAGCATTTCTCAACCTTCGGCGAAAACCAAAACAACTGGGGCAGCGCTATAAGGTTCTCTGGTGAAGTTCGGGGCGAAGCCCCGACGCCATAAGCGTTTTCTTGCTTTTTTCACTGCAGAAACGCATTCTCCTGACAATTACAGCTCATTATTCATCAATGGAGTTCGGGGCGAATCCCCGACGCCATAAGCGTTTTCTTGCTTTTTTCACTGCAGAAACGCATTCTCCTGACAAATACAGCTCATTATTCATCAATGGAGTTCGGGGCGAAGCCCCGACGCCATAAGCGTTTTCTTGCTTTTTTGACTGCAGAAACGCATTCTCCTGACAAGTACAGCTCATTCTTCACAATGTAGTTCGGGGCAAAGCCCCGACGCCAAAAGCGTTTTCTTGCTTTTTTCACTGCAGAAACGCATTTTCCTGACAAGTACAGCTCATTATTCATCAATGGAGTTCGGGGCGAAGCCCCGACGCCAAAAGCGTTTTCTTGCATTCTTCATTGCAGAAACGCATTCTCCTGACATCTACAACTCATTACCCATAAATGAAGTTCGGGGCGAAGCCCCGACGCCAAAAGCGTTTTCTTGCATTCTTCTCTGCAGAAACGTATTCTCCTGACCTGAAGCTCATTATTCATACTATTAAAAAACGACCTTTCGAATAATGTTGTACTTGAAAAATATTCTAATTTGAATTTATAGACCCATAATACATTGCAAATAAAACCGATTTGTTCCTTGAATAGATAGGATACCCCACGTATTTAGATTTTTGCTTTGAGGATCGCCGCCGAAAAAAAACTTATTCGATAAATAGTATTCAAGAAAACTCTAGCATAAATTGTGAGTTATAGTCCCAAATTTATTTAGCTAGAAAAATATCAGATTGAGTAAAGGTTGGGAAAAGGCGACTATGTAAACGTTATTTGAGTTTAGAACTCATCTCAATCATGACTCTTATACTGAAAAATTTCGTTTGAATTCTAACTTTTCCAATGCAAAGTCTTTCATAAAATACTTATGATAACTTCATGTGAAATTACAAAAACTCTGTCTGAAAATGGGAATGGCGGTAGAGTGAAAACGATTAATCCTCGCTCCTTTACTAATTTCTGCTAAAAATTGCATTTGGCATTAAAGAATAGGTATGGGGCGACTCGATATAAGAATTTAATTTATAGTATATATAAATTATATTAGTGACAGATTTGTTTAATTTTGTAATTTCTTAACTATAATACAAAAAGAAAAAGTATTGATTTGTCCGATGGGGGAAATGCGATTGCATGTATCGCCCCTCCCACCTGGTACAACCCTTTTTCATTTAAATTTTCTAATGATACAATTTGAGATTAGAGTGTGGTACGACATATTTACAATGGGTCACATATCAATACGTAGTTTACATTATATAGATATTCAACTAATTTTATTCACAAACTATGATTCTCCACAAAAATAGGACCGCCCCCCCCAGCACTCAGAGGGCTAGAGTGGGGAGGGCAGTACATGCAATCGTCCCCCCCCCCCTCACCCCACCGAATCGGCCAAAATACCAGAAAGGGAGCGACATAATATAAAATTTATATATTAATTCAACTAATTTTGTTCACAAACTATGATTTCTCAATAAAAACGGACCGCCCTCCCCCCACTCAAAGGGTTTAGGTGGGAAGGGCAGAAGAGGTATTCGTCCCCTCCCCCCACCAATTGGCAAACAGGGAACGACATAATATAAAGATCGGTCAAAATATCAATAACAAGTTACAAGGATATAGATATTTAATTGATTTTGTTAGCAGGCTGTGATTTCTACCAATAAATTGGATCGCCCCCCCCACTCGAAAGTTAAGGGGGGGGCGGGATTGATACCATCGCCCCCTCCCGACCCCACCAAATCGGCCAACATACTAGAGGAAGGGGGGGGGCGAAATAATCTAAAAATAGGTTGAAATATAAATAATTAGTATATATTTTTAACATAAGTAATAAATTCGTATACAAATTGTGTGAATCCTATACTAAAGTTCGTCCGCCTCCCCCCTTCGGGGGGGGGGGGGGTCGGCCGAGTGGGGGGGGGCGATCGCCCCTACCGCCCCCCCCCCCCCTGGATCCGCCAGTGGGTCAAGTGTTTCTTAACATTCCAGCATATTTTTTCTTTGTTTGCTAGATCTAATTGTGTTGCTTTAGATCAATTTATTTTCTGCGATGTTAAATGTTACTGTAAGGTTTTCCTTTATATATTAAGTCAATAGAATTAAACAATGAAATTAGCTTTCTTTCTAAAGTTTTGAATACAAGGGGAAAAAATACATACACATATATATATATATCTTATCTTCTTATATAATACAGACGTTACTTCAAAAAAGAAGATGATTACGTCCTACGCGTCATGCATTTAGTCATGCATATTAACCAATGACTTAAATTCTGCCAAGTCACTGGTTTTCCTGGCTAGCTCTGGCAACCCATTCCATGCTCTAATAGCACTAGGGAAGAAGGAGTATTTGTACAAATTTGTCCTAGCATATGGGACGAGGAATGTGCCTTTATCTTTGTGTCTTTCAGAGTATTTTATTAAATTTTGTTTTTTGTATTTGAAGATTATGGTTCAGTGTTTTATGTATTATTGCTACTTTACTTTTGAGCCTTCTGTCCTGAAGGCTTTCTAAATTTAGTGATTTTACTAAAGGTGTTACTCTAGTCAAATGTGAATATTCGTTTGTTATGAATCGCACTGCTCTATTTTGTGTCTGTTCTAGTTTCTTAATGTTTTCTTGAGTTGAGGGGTCCCAAACAGAGGATGCATATTCTATTATTGGCCTAACCAAGGTTAAATAACATTTTAGTTTTATGTTCTTATTTGATTTATAGAAATTTCTTTTAATAAATCCTAATGCTTTGTTTGATTTTTTTGTAGTTTCATCAATATGTGGATTCCATGACAGTTTTTCATTTATTATAACACCTAGGTATTTTGCGTTTTTAGTCTGTGTTACTGGTTTGCCATGAATAAGATAAGTGGAATTAATTTGTTTTAGTTTTTTTGTTACTCTTAACAACTGACATTTTTCTGGGTGGAAAGACATGGTCCAATTTGATTCCCATTTCTGTAATTCATCTAATTCTCTTTGTAAAATATCTGTGTCTTGTGTTGTTTTTATTGTTCTATATATTATGCAATCGTATGCAAATAATCTGACTTTTGTTCCTGAAGTAATGCAATTTGGTAAATCATTTATGTAAATTAAAAATAGTAGTGGACCCAAGACTGTTCCTTGAGGTACACCTGAGTTTACTGTTATCGGTGTTGATTTAGAGCCATTTATTATTACAGTTTGTTCTCTCCCTATCAGAAAGTCTTTAATCCACTGATGCAGTGGACCATTAATGCCGAAATATTTTAATTTTTTAAGCAAACTATGGTGGTGAACTTTGTCAAAAGCCTTAGAAAAATCTAGTAAGATAGCATCTATTTGTTCACTATTATCTAAACCTTTTGAAAAATCATCAATTAGTCCTATTAGTTGTGTTTCACATGATCTATATTTCCTAAAGCCATGTTGGTATGGTGTGAGGACATTATGTTTGTCTAAGTGGTTTATGATGTTGCTACATATTATGTGTTCTAGGATTTTACATGTGATGCTGGTAAGTGATACTGGTCTGTAGTTTCCTAGGTCAGATTTTTCTCCTTTTTTAAATAGAGGGGTGACATTAGCTTCTTTCCAGTCCTTTGGTACTCTGCCCTGGTTAAGTGAAGCCTGAAAGAGTATTTTGAACACTGGGGCTAGCTCATTACTTAGTTCTTTGAGTAATCTAGCTGGAATACCATCAGGTCCAGAAGCTTTATTTGGTTTGGTGTTGGCTAATAGTTTTTGAATTCCATTTTCTTGTACTACTATATCTTCTATGTTGTCTACTTGGTTCAAATTCAGTAATATGTCTTTGTCTCCTGGGGCTGAGAATGCTGATGCAAAGTATTTGTTTAGAATGTTTGCTTTAGTTTCATTATCATTATGTATTATGTTATGTTCATCTTTTAATGGCGCTACGCCTGTTGTTTCCATTTTCTTAGACTTAATGTATGACCATAGGTTTTTGTTGTTGTCTTTAGATATTACATTGTTTATGTATTCACTCTGCAGCTGTCTGCTTACTTTTTGGGTTAAGTGTTTAATTTTTATATACTTTTTGTAAACTCTTTCTGCATTAGTTTCTTTAAATTTTCTATATAGGTTTTCCTTCTGTTTACAAAGCTTCTTTAGTCTATTATTAAACCAGCATTTATTTATTTTGTTTGATGCGTATTTAGTTGGTATTTGATTTTCTATAATGCTTTTAAGATGGTTTTTAATGAAATTCCAGAGGTCATCGACTGGTTGGTTAATGTCTTTTTCTAATAAGAATGTTTGTTGAAAGTTTAATGCAGCTTGGTGTAGTTGTGTTAGGTTACATATATATGTGTGTGAGTGTGTGTATGTACATAATTAATCTTTATTACATTCTGCCCCTTCATTCTTTCTTAAGACTTTTATTTTACCCTTGAAAAGGTTCTTCCTGGAGTTAGTGGAAAAATGTTAGACTCCGCGCCTTGTCATAAAGGAGGCACTGTTAGCTCACCCAGCTGAGTTCGGGGCGGAACCCCGCCGCCTAGCACTTTTTCCGATATTGAAAGCCAACAAAATGCATATTCTGAGGTATTTACAGTGCATTATCCTGCTATTAAAAATTAAAAATTATTTTAAAAACCTAGCTATTCTTACTAACTTTGATCCTCCCGCGTTGAACACCACTGTTTTAGACCATTCAAAGTTCTGATGGAACGGCTACGTTTTTTTTTCTGAAAGCGAAAAATCTAATTTTTAAAATCAGTTATGCAAGTATTTTTTTTAAAGAGAAAAAGCTAATTAGTATGCATTATAAGTTAGACCTAATTTAAAAAGAATAGTAATCTTATAACCTTCATTTTCCTGAACATTTTTTTTATTGCGTAATTTTTTATTTATTTTTATTTTGAGGATTCGAATAGGAGATTGAGCCTTTTCAAAAAATTAGATCAATTATAAGACATCAGTTAGACCAGGGGATGGCTGCCTGGTCGTGTGGTTTGTGCGCTGGACTGTCGTTCGGATTTATCGATGTTCGAGGGTTCAAATCCTGCCCGCTCCCATCCCCCGTCGTCCTGCGGGAGGTTTGGACTAGGAAGTAAACTATCTTTAACTCTGAAGGAACATCCGAAACATGTAAAACTTTTTACAAACAAACAGGGGAGGGCTGTGGCTGAGCGGTAAAGCGCTTGGCTTCCGAACCCGAGGTCCCGGGTTCGAATCCTGGTGAAGACTGGGATTTTTAACTTTGGAATCTTTGGGCACCTCTGAGTCCACTCAGCTCTAATGGGTACCTGACATTAGTTGGGGAAAAGTAAAAGCGGTTGGTCGTTGGCTACATGACAACCTCGTTAACCGTAGGCCACAAAAACAGATGAACTTTATATCATCTGCCCTATAGACCACAAGGTCTGAAAGGGGAACTACTTAAGCCAGGTTCACATCTAGCTTTACATTCACTTTCACCTATCCTTTGATCTGCTGGACCGTTGGGGCACTACACAAGATCTGTTAACCTTCATTCTCCATTCTTATCTCTCATTTGTCTTTGATATAATTTCATTCGGATGTTCTTTCTGAAAATATTGAAGCCTGCCTGGGTGGACCACTTCGGGGGCCGATTTTGAGTTTGTGTTTCCACACAAACTGTCTTTTGTAACCTTGTTTGTTGTGTTTTTGTGTTATAGAAGAGGGTGATTTAACTGCAAAACCCCTGGTAGGGGTTTTAAGCTCTGAACCCCTTTGGCTGCGCTGGGACAAGTGATGGTTTAATATTAAAGTCTCAACTTCAATTTAAAAAATCAAAGCAAAAATTCAGTCACTAAATTTCGACACACCTCCCTGCGGGGTGGGAGGGGGGATTTCAGTTCGGGGGGGGGGATGAACCTTTTGAGGAGAATTAGGCTAATACATATAATATGACACATGGGCGTAGCCGGGGGGGGGGGGTTCAAACCATCACTTGCCTCAGACCTATTGTCTTAAAGGGAAACTTTACTTAATGCCCCAGTACAGCCAAGTAGGGGGGTTGAGCTTGAAATCCCCACCAAGGAGATTTTAAGGCTAAAACCACCCTCTTCAATAAAACAAACAAAAAATTAAGCAAACTACAGTCACCTAATTTCATGAGTGTAGCTAAAAAAGGTTTTGTGGTTACCCTCCTCCTCAAATACAAAATCTAAAGCAAAACTATAGTTACAATTTTGTACCAATTTCTGGAATCCATTAATTTAGTGCAGTGAAAAGCAAATTTGTTTATTTTAATTTTTTAGCGGAAGAGTAGCAAGCTAATGCACTGTAGATACCTCAGAATATGCATTTTTTTAAAGCTTAAAATTCAGGAAATAATGCTTGGATCCGGGGCTCGGCCCCAAACCCCGCTGGGGGAGCTCACAGCGCTCCCCCAGACTCCCTAGCTGTCAATAGCGGTGTGTAATGTCTTTCCTCTAATTGAAGGAAGAGCCTATTCTAGGATATTAAAATAAAAAAAAACCTTCCGAAAGAATGAAAGGTCAGTATGTAATGAAGATTAATTACACACACACACATTCATATATATATATATATATATATATATATATATATATTGCGAAAGGGGAGAAAAAATACCCCCCCCCCCCAACGAAAAAATCCTGGCTACAACATATAACATGCTTTTTGTGGACCGGTTTGTATGGTAATGCCCGGACCGATTTGATACCCAGTCCGCCCCTGAACATGACTCATCTCATTGGATGGCTGATCATGGATATCATTTCAGTTTTGTCTTAGTCTAAGAAAGTAAGGAGACACAATTATTTTGTCTTCAACTAAATATTGAAACATAGTCCTTTAGTAGTGTTTTGTATAGGTCATTTTAATTATAGTTCTATCAAATTCAATAGTTAATGAAATCATTCGTATATTGAAGTATATTCCATGGTGAAATATTTCGAAAATTTTTTATCAAATGCATGAGCTCGAAAGAATTTTGAAAAGTTTAAAAATAAATTATTAAAACTCTAAAAGCCATGCGGAATAAAGTTGTTTGTTTTTTTCCATAATATTTTCAGAAAATAGATCAAATGAATTCTTCATTGATTTTCTCCAAGCTAATTTGGTTGCACCTCTGTTTAACCATCACGTTCTTGCACCCTATCCCTGGATTTCAAGTACCAGAAATGGAGCTAGCATACAGCGTAGAAAACAATCCTTGTTCTTATGGAGCGAACCTGAGTCTTAGGTGGGTGAACTGCTCAACACGTTCACTGACTTATCTGCTCCCTTCTTGGTTTCCCGAGAGCACAACTGATCTAATGTTACAAAGTAATCTGTTGATGGTTTTACACAATGACACACTAACCCACTTGCATTTATTGGAAAGGTTGAGTCTCGAGAATAATTTGCTAAGGTACATACAAGCCAACGCTTTTCAAGGTCTTCATAATTTAAACTATCTCAATCTCGAATACAATCGTCTTCAGCTCTTTAGCTTGCCTGCAAATATATTTAATGATTTGATTCATTTGACCGAATTAAGACTGATCCAAAAAGACATCTCTTTTGATGAACAGAAGAAAAATATTACCAAAATATTCAGCAATAAAAGTTTTCCAGAAAATATGTTTCTTAGAGTAATCAACTTAACACTTTTAACCATCACTGCATCAGGAGATTACTTGTATTTTAATGAGGAGTTTAAACATTTGAATGAGCTCCACACTGTTGTAGTGACCGGAACTATTTCCACCATTGACCAAAACAGTTTCATACATGTCCAAAATGTCCAGCATTTAAGTCTAGTTGATTTGGAGGAAATGGCAAGAATGAGTGATTTGTCTTTGGGTGCATTTTTGAAGATGAGAAGCTTAAACTACGACCTTGTTGATCTAGGTCTACGCCATGCACTCCAAACTTTACGACCGCTTGTTAACAGCACCGTCGACTCAATCAGGTTTCAAAATGTTCGAGCAAGCAACTCAAAGTACGCGTCTTTAATGTCAAAAGATGGAGTTTTAGATGACAGTGCCATGCAGTACTTGCTACAAATCTGTGTGAGGGAGCTACACTTGATAGGGTGTGATATATTTGTCATTTTACCCAGCGCCTTTAACAGTTCCACATTTAACAGTTGCTTGAGAACGCTAAACATTTTCAATAATCCAGTTATTGGATCCATTTTCGGTCTTTTCAGTGTTTTTCATCTCAAAAGTGTCAATAGGCTTGTTTTAACAAGCACATTTGTCACACACTACGCTGATGATACAGACATCTTGTATTCATCAAACATGGTGTCCGCAGCTTTATCAATGACAGCTAGCATTGATTCCCTTAGGGATCATCAAACAATGCATGGAAATAGTTCTTTATTAGTCAATAACACTTTCAATATATATATTTCAAAATCTTTGCAGTACATGGATCTTTCACGTTTGTTTGGATCTTTACATCTGAGTGCCGCATTAAACTTCCTTGGTGGTGAGACTTTGGTCCATCTCCGACTAATACAAAACGGGATAAATGATATTAAAAAGCCTGTCATGGGACTTAGGAAACTAAAGACGTTGTATCTATCTAATAATAACTTCGAATCCTTTCCTTTAACATTTTTCGATTCCTATCCAGCACTTGAGTTACTCGCACTGGAAAGCTGTCGTATCGATGGACTTTTAATGAGTCAGCATAGCTTCAGAGTTTTCCAAAACCTTCACAGTTTACAAAGTTTGGATTTATCTTTTAATTCTTTGGATATGCTATCTCCTCAAACGTTTTCAACCAATCCAAATCTTACTTCTCTTAACCTAGCAGGGAACAGGTTCAGAAATGTTCCCTTTGATATAAAGCTAACGCCAAATGTGAAATTCCTGGACATCAGGCACAACGCTCTTACCACTATCGACATCTCAAGCCGGAAAGCGCTTGACGAGAAACTAAACACTCTTGGCGAGTTTCGACTGTTATTGTCAGGGAATATTTTATCTTGCGGATGTGAAAACCTTCTTTTACTCCAATGGCTGCAGGAGACACGTGTTGAGCTCGATGGCAATAGAAATTTCACTTGCATGAATATAAAAGGCATCTTGAGCTCCACTCTCGCGTATAGTAACTTAGACGGACTCTGGCGTGAATGTTGGGGTCAGTTTTTCTTCAATCTTTCAATGGCTCTCTTATGTTTTACTTTACTTGCTTATATATTGTTTTTTACTTGGATCAAGAATAAGACTGTCATTCTGTCCAGTATACTTCAGATATTTACAGACTTCAAACTAAAGAAACCCTCGGACTATCAGTCAGGTGTCTATCTTGGATACGCGGAATCCGAGTATAAATTTCCTTGCAGAGAATTGAGACAATACATCGAGGATGAACTTTGCGTGAATACTTTTATACGCGACCGTGACCTTTTACCTTCGCTTGATATAGCTCAAGGTGTTATGGACGCTATCAACTCCAGTTGGCGGATACTTCTAGTCATCAATGAAAGATTCATGCACCAAGATGACTGGTTTTTGTTCACCATCAGGGCAGCCATCTACTCCATTAGTCCTGCGAATCCCAGCCGTGTAGTAGTCTTGGTAGAGAAGAACAAAGTTCACAGTGTACCAACAGAATTGTTGAGTTCAGTTCCAAACGAGAATATTATTGTGGTGTCTCAAATGCAATTGACTTACAAACTTAAGCAAGCTTTGAAAACACGCCTATTGTCTCTAAAATGATTATTCTTTTATTCTCCAAAAAAAAAAAAAAAAGAAAACCTTGATGCTGAACCCAAAAACAAGAAAGGCTTCGTGAATTAAAAGATCTGATGTTGTTACAGTGCTACATTCTGGCAGATTCGACACTTTATTGGTCTAAGTCGATCTTTTGTACCTTTGTATCCAACAGATGAATAAAGGGAAGAAATGCTTTGTGGGCAAAACAGTTTCCATTCATTTCACCCAAATGAAAAACGCCATAAGTGAAATGACGACCACATGCGGTGAAGAACTCTTGGGGTCTTAATGCTAACTCATTCACAAATAGACTCCATCTACCTCGACCCTGTTCTCATTGAATCTTTATAAGACAGGGTGACAAGGATGACGATACGTGCTTTTCAGAGAATAAACTCTCATTTAACTGAGTAGAATTATTAGGTGAGCTATTCCTGTTCAAGTCGTGAGGATTTGTAATTTCTGTTGTTTTTAATTTAAATGTAAAATGAGGATGTGATATTACAATGTTCAGTAAATGTATACAAGCATTCAAAGAATGATTGTTGAATGTCATTGTGTGATTTGTTGTCTGGCTTTATTGTACTGGAGTTGAATTTAAATGTAATGAAATAGCTTCTAATTTTAAAAAATGTTAAAAACCAATTAAATATCAAAGGATTGTCTCTTTATACAAAAGCCCTAATATAGTGCGGAAGTAAATGGATTGTACTGTTCTCTACAGTAAATCGAGCCCTTATCCTGCTCTTGTGAAGCACTCAACCATGAAATAAATTGTTCTCGACGTTTGAAAATAGTTGATATAATAAAACTTTGACTGGCCTGTACAGCTTAGATGAGATCAGAAAATACAGTAACAGAAAACAAGAAAAATAAAGAAACAAGAGTTGATGTTATCAAACAAACTCAGAGGCGGCCCCCATCGGATCCGCCAATTGGAAGGAATATTCAAGACATGATTTCTTTTTTATTATCTAAAGTAATAGAAATTCAAAGAATCATTGGTGTTACTTTTAACTTGAAAACAAACTAAATAACCTATGATCTATAAATAGACTTTTAGACCTTTTGTCAAGAAAACTAATTGTAATATACAAGAAGAGCGATTTTAGATAATCTTTTGTTATCGTTATTTTAATCATTAAAATAGAACAGCCTAATATCGATAATGAGATTTCTGCTTATAGTAGGTTACATTTATTCATTCGTAAATTAAAAGGAGAAATCAGCTTTTTTAAAAATATTTTTTCATATTAAAAAAAAAAATCTGATTGTGACAGGTAACATACATAAAAACAAAACTTATACACTATACTAGGGCCGTTGAAAAAAGATTATTTGAAACTTTTTTTTGGAAGGGAGGGGAATTCAACATAGCTCAATGCCACTGCTTAAACTACTTGACAATAAATTTTGGGAAAATATTTCCTTTTTCCTGCTGCTTTAACAAAAAAAAAAAAAAAAAAAAACAACTGCCCTACACATGGGCCCCATTTGGGAATGACCGTTAGGAGCCCTTAGAGATAAGCCTGGGATCAGTTAGGGGGGCCCAGATGAAACTCTGATGAAAATCTCGTGGGGCCAGTTAGGACTAAACACATGGGGTTCTAGTGATGAACATTGGCCCAGATGAAGGCCCTTGGGGGTAAGCCTGGGCTCAGTTAGGGGGCCCAGATGAAACACTGAAGCTAGGAAATTTAAAAAACGAGACAGCACCCGGACCTGAACAGGTAGCTTTGCTGACTGAGTAGATCTAGATGTAGTCCTAAAAATTATTAGCGAGCCTCCAGACAGATCCTGGCCACGGGATAAAATCCTTTCCAGGGTCAAAGGAAAAAAAACGATATATTTTAGGAAGCTTTTTTTTTTTTTTTTTTTTAAATTTTACAACAGCTTTGGATCATCAGATAGTTTATAATTAACTCTCACTCAGTCTCTGGTGAAAAAAATAGAAACACAAAAGCACTTTAGCGCATAGCAATTAATAAAATTGTAGTGAGTTAATAATCAATTTAGCGTCTCCAGTTTTTCGATTAGGAAGTTTGTTGAACAATTATTGTTTTCAAATCTTTTATCTTGACCTATCCCCTTAGTCTGTTGGACCCTGGAGTCGCCATGCAAGATTCGTCGACCGTCGTTCTCCATTCCTCTCTGTCTTTTGCCTTGGCTAGTTTAAAATCTATTACTGATGAATGAATTCAAGTTTAAACGTATTTATTAACAGACAGCCCTATCACAAACTAATGTGTGTAACGTATGAAGGTGTCTGTGTGTATGTACGAGGCCATCAACACATAAATGTATATGAGATGGTCAATGTGGTATATGCAAATGTGATATTTATACAATGATATTGAAGTGAATGATAAGTAATCAGAAATAAATTTGAAAATCATAAGACATAACTTCATAAGACATAAGTTCATTCTAAGTAATTACTTAAATAGTATTAATAAAGTAAGCGCCTTATATAATGTTGCTTGACAACATTCATTTCATCAACATCACAGTTTCATAAGCCATGCCAAAGATTCTTCTCTATAAACTGTCTATACAAATCAATCTTGATAGTAGAACTGTCATTAACTTTTGACAAAGATGCCGACAACAATGTCCATCTGTCCAGGGTATCACTATCACTAGAACCCACCGTATCTATATGTAACATCAACACTGAAACCCTATACAAATAAATAACAGGGGTTCTAACGACTGATCTAAAACTACTAATACGAACGAATCCATATAAAGAATATCGTTACAATCTAAACTAGAACTCACCCTAAGGCCTAAACATTGTGTCAAAGCGTCCTACCAAGAATTATTGAGACAGTCGCTAAGGCCTAAACAATGTGTCAAAGCGTCCTACCAAGAATTATTCTGAGACAGTCGCTAAGGCCTAAACATTGTGTCAAAGCGTCCTACCAAGAATTATTCTGAGACAGTCGCTAAGGCCTAAACATTGTGTCAAAGCGTCCTACCAAGAATTATTCTGAGACAGTCAATAACGCACAGCATAGGAAAATTCAGGACCACAAAAAGTCTACAGTGGCGAATCAACCAGTGCGCGAAGGGGTTCATTGCGCCCGGGCCCACGACAACTAGGGGCCCAAACCGGGTTAATTAAGTAAGGGAATGTGTTGACAATATTACATTATTTTAATTAAATCATGTTCAAATACCAATGTAATCTATTGTTACAAATGAAAAGTGACAAGTAGAGGTCAACGTGTGACCCCAGCGAGATGACACAGCAGCTGGTGTTCTCTGGAATCTACGCGTATAAACAGGATGTGACGTGTCCTTACCTGTTATTCCAGAAGGTACTAGCAATGTCCAGTGACAGATAGAGGTCACAACTTGTCACCCCGGCAAGATGACACTGCAGCCGATGTTTTCTGAATCTACATGTATAAACAAAGACAGGATGTGACGTTTCCTCACGTGTTATTCCAGAAGATACTAGCAGTGTTTGTGCAAACTTTGGAGGAGCGATTAGGGACTCTATATAAGCCAGAAAGTTAATGTGAAAGTCAGTCGTATGGAGTCGTGAGTGAGTCGTCGGTACTGTTGCCTACTGTGCGAGACAGTAGAAGAGAGATGTGTACGACTCGATGCAAGTTAACTAGGGTAGAGTTAACTGGAGTGGACTACTGTCGTTAAAGTCTATACAGCGAACTACAGTGGACTTGAGCCGTTACAGTCGATACAGTCGATGTAAGACGTGTGCGGCTCTGATTCGATAGACTTGAGTACGACCTGGTTCAGCTTTGGGAGACCTGGAGCGACACCCTGGAGCGACACTGGGAAGTGTGTCTGTTCTGTGGAATACGGCTCGATGCAAGTTGAGAAGAGATGAATTGCAACGAAGTGATGAGATGAATTGCAACGAAGTATAGCTAACTGTAAACTGACAGATATTGTACAGCCTTCTACGCTACATGTTACAGTAACGAATTGTTAGAGTTAATAGTCATTAAAGTTATATGAAACTGAAAGTTGAGTCGTCAAGTTCTTTGCAGTGTTTTTATTTGTGTGCCTACTAATACATTTAGCCAGAAGATTCAGAAATACGTAACACTATTAAAGGAAGGTAACTCTTAAATTGTCAGTACAGCGTTTCAATTGCAATAAATCTAACGTGTTCGATTTTTTTATTTAATAATAATAATAACGATAACTACGTGTAAGTCTACTTATTGTGAAAGGGTTCTTTAGGGTGAATTATATTTGCTTCTGTTTTGGTTCAAGTGTTTTTTTGTTTCTATAATATTACAATGCATATTGACAAGTTGAAATACTTGAATTAGTTGTATGAGTTAACAGTAGAGCAGCGCAAATGTTATAGGAAAACACATACCACATAGTAGCTAATTAATGCACATCTAATAAAAACTTTTTTTTTATGAATTATTCTCTGTATTATTATTAATATAAAATAATATGTGTTTTCTTTGAATAAAATAAAATAATTTATTAAAAAAAGAGGCAAAAGCCCAAGGATTCCTAGGGTGTAAACAGCTCGACAACTGAAGTCAAAAGCTAAAATGCTGAGGTATCCTAAAAGAAAAAAAAATTAATGCACACCTCTAGTTAGAATGATAATTGTTTTTTTGTTTTAGATTATTAAGAAACATATGTATATGTGTGAAAGTAAATAAATGTGTTTTTTCTTTGGCATACAATACTGTGAAGAGACTAAAACAAAAGATCTAATCCACAAGGAGGAACGAGGTTGGAAGGAAGAAATGAAAGCTCTTATTTGTTTCAACAGAAAACCAAATTGAAATGGAGCATTAGGCCAGCAAGGCAAAAGAACGGAAGCCAGATAAGAAATCAAGAAGCGAACCCAAGACAACCAAACGAAGAATAGCTCTTAATAATACAAAGGCAGACTTTTACAATTTTATTTATTGTTTATTTGTGTTGTTCTAATATTAAACATCAAACATAATCTCATGATTTTTTAACAAACCTTTGTATAATGTTTCACTTTATAATTAAATAATCTCTATGTACATAAGTATAAATTTTTTTTATATTATTGCTCTACGAATCTTATCACAATTTTTCTCCACCATCATTGTTCATATTGTAAATGTTTGTGTAGTCAGTGGCGTAGTATCATATTGTAAATGTTTGTGTAGTCAGTGGCGTAGTATCCATGGCGCGGAGGGATGCAATGAACCCGGGCCCACGACCATTTAGGGGCCCACACCCGATGGTGAAACAACTATGAGGCCAGGGCCCTTCTATGCAAAATAAGCTATACCTTAGGGACTCCAAGAAATATTTAATAGTTACATACAATTTCTGGACTTTTATGGAGACCCATATCTCAAATAGCTTAAGGCCTTTTGAACTCTACATGCGTGGGGGTCTTATATCGCGCCATGTCCAATGACTAATGACCAATTGTGGCCTGCCCTACACTGCAATTTTGTAAAAAATGGTTAAAAAATCAAAAAGTTTCCTTAAAAATCCTAAATGTCATATCAATCTTTATATTAACTTCAAAACATTAAGCCATGTTTTCACCTAGAGTCATTGTAAGGAACTGCTTTCATCATGTTTGAGTCATGTGCTGACGGCGCGTTGGTGGGGATGTTTGGCTCCCAGACTCCCATTCTTTCCTTTGTTATTTCCCTCTGTTAATAAAACCTCTGATAGTATTACGTTGTTTTTTTTTTTTGAAGTAAGCATCTTTTCTTTTTTTTTTTTTTTCATTTTTCCACCACCATTAATCTAGATTTAGACTTTCAATAGGTATGAAACAAGAAAAGAAACATCCTATTCTGTTTGTTACGTAGAGAAACATTAACGGTGTTGACTTTTAACTACTTACTGTGACTGTATTGGGAAGGAAGTTTATAACAACAATTTCTAAGATATAGCGATAATTACATTAATCGTAAAATAGTGTCTTACACTCGAATGGCTGTTTTGTCGTCTGGTATGTGCACTGGACAGTCATTCGGATGGTCTCGGGTTTATACCCTGACACAGCATCAATGTTGTTTGTTTTCCAACCGAATCGCCAAAAAAACAAAGATTGGCCTACTCATAAACTACCTTGCCAAACCTACAGTCAACATGACCGACTGAGAACGATGGATGGTGAATACAAGGAGCACATTGAAGAAGTTGACAATTACTGGCTGAAAGTAACTCATTGCATAGTGAATGTTAGTATTAACTAAAGCATAAAACAACCTTTCATTTAGTGGTCATCGCGAAGAGTATCGATTAGGTGAAATCGACAACGACAATGTCTTAGCAGTACATAAATTCTTAAGAAAAAAAAACATAAGCCTTTACCTCTACCCACAGATTCACGAGATACTAGACCTGTTGGGCAATGCAATTTTAGCACAACACCTAAAGGAGATCCACTCTGTGCCATTTTTCTCAATCATGTTTGACAGCACACACAGAGAATTAAATTTTATTAAACTAGCATTATTTTCTGAAATTGTTTTGTGAACTTCGATGACGAACTACAAAGAAATAGCAACCAGAGAGTCAATTGTAAGTTTTTATATTTGCGAGAACCAGAAGTCTGCAGGATTGAATGAACAAATACTCTTAAATAATAAAATATCACCATCTTTCTTTAACTACATACGATACCAAGGCAATGATGTTTTGTTCAATATGAGCCAACAGTACAATAGCCTCAGTGGTGTAGCTAGAGATTTTGGGGCCCGGGAGGCTTGACCTCTTTAGGGCCCCCTGCATTATAACATGCGACATCCAGGCATAATATTTGATATTTAATGTAAAACGAATTTCGGACACTTATTTTGGGGCCCGGGGGAATTTTCAAATTTGGACCCCCTCCCCCCACCCTAACTACGCCACTGAATAGCCTCCATGTATGTTTCAATAAAAGCAGCCACTTGCGCATTATGTTCAATTTGTTGCTAAACAGTAGTTCAACATAGTCTTCCATGATTCTGTCAGCCGTGTTTATGAACTTGCCTTGGGATATCTTTAAGTAAATGTAATGATACATACAAACTACTGGATTTCTTTGTCACACAAATATTTGTGATATGGGGGGGGGGGGGCATCAACATATTCTTGAACCCGAGCCCACATGTACCTTGCTACGCCACTGTGTGTAGTCTACAAACAAATATACTTTTGAAAGTTTCAATATTATTCAGAAAATCAGGTTATTTAAAACTATCATAATCATTCTGTACGACTCAAAAAGACCCATGTGACTAAACGACAGTCACAGAGAAATTATCGCAAGGCAGAAACTCCCAAATACTGACTCTAGCAGACATTATTGTCACCTTGATGATGAGGAAGTAGTATTCCGAATCTCAAAGGAGGATATAAAAAATTGTCATATGAAGGGAGACAATAAAAGAAACAATGTAAATGTTTAGATTCCTATGTACGTATGAGTTTGTGTATATCATGGGCGTAGTCAGGGGAGGGGGGGGGGGGGTTGGGGTTCACCCCCCCCCCCGAAATGAAATCCTAAAGGGGGGGGGGGGCGTCGGAATTTAGTGACTGATTTTTTGCTTTGATTTTGTTTATTTTAGGTGAGATTTTAATACTAAACCATCACTTGCCCCAGCACAACCAAAGGGGTTTTGAGTTTAAAAACCCCTACCAGGGGGGTTCGAGTTTTAAAACCCCTACCAGGGGGTTCGAGTTTAAAACCCCTACCAGAGGGGTTCGAGTTTAAAAACCCCTACCAGGGGTTATGAGTTTAAAACCCCCTACCAGGGGTTTTGAGTTTTAAACCCCCTACCTGGGGTTTTGCAGTTAACTCCCTCTCTTCTATAAAACAAAACAAAAAAAAAATGCAAACGAAAATTCCCAAATTCCAAGAGCACAGTTAAGGAAGATTTTGATTTTAAAACCCCCTCTAAAATTTACGATAAACCCCCCTCTTCAACATAAAAAAAAACTAATTACGCACTCAAAATGTTATGAGCGTAGCTAAAAGGGTTTTGACTCAGTTTTGAGTTTAAATCCCACTTCAGCGGGGTTTGAAGGTAAAAATTCCTCTTTAATAATAAAAAACAAAGCAAATTATACACACAAAATGTTATGAGTGTAGTCAAAGGGGTTTTGAGTTTAAACTCCCCTCCATTGGAGTTTGGAGCTGAAAAGTACCTCTTTAATATAAATGAAAGCAAATTACTCACTTTAAAATCTATGAGCGTAGCCAAAGGGGTTTTGAGTTTAAACCCCCCGCCAGGGGGGTTTGAGGCTAAAAATACATCTTCAGTGTAAGAAAAAAAGCAAATTACGCACTCAAAATGCTATGAGCGTTGCCAAAAAGGGGTTTGAGTTTAAACCCCCATTCAGAGGGGTTTGATGCTAAAAATACCTCTTCAATATAAAAAAAGCAAATTACACACTAAAATTGTTTGAGCGTAGCCAATCCAATAGGGGGTTTTGAGTTTAAGCCCCTCTTCTACAGATGGCTTTTTTTTAAAGTTTAAAACCAATACAGGTGGTTTTGAGTTTAAATCCTCCTACAGAGAATTTTGAGGTTGAAAACCCCCAACTGATGATTTTGACGATAAAACTTCTCTTTTCGATATAAAATCTAAAGCAAATTACAGTCACTTAATTCCAAGAGCGTATTCAAGAGAGGTTACACTGCATTGAATAGTCATCTGCCGAAATTGAAAAACACTAAATGTGTCTCAACAAAGATGGCTATGACAGATTTTAGGAGTCAGTTATAGAGATCGGGTCTAAATCAAGGAAATGCTATGCCGAACTGGGAGTCGACCCCTTAGTAAGATTGTGAGAGAGCGACGCATGAGGTTTGCGGGACATGTTCTCCGACAAAACGAATTACGCATAAGAAGAGTTGCAATGATATTCTAGTACAGCTTGACGCCACTCATTCATGGAGGTCCTCATGGCAGGTGGGAAGAGGCTTGAGACGATACCAGTGACAGATTGTTATGGAAACAGCTTGACGGCAAATGCGCCGAACGTCAGTAAGAATAGCACATTAGTGTTTTTGAAATAGAACTTTTTAATAGTAGGAAAATGCAGTGTAGATACCTCAGAATATGCATTTTGTTGGCTTTCAATATCAGAAATAGTGCTTGGCGGCGGGGCTTCGCCCCGCGCTGGGGGAGCTCCTAGCGCTTCCCCAGACCCCATTGCTAATTATGGCAGGGAATCTACAATTTTTCCACTAACTCATGGAAGAACCTATTCTAGGGCACAATAAAGGTCTTCCAAAAGAATGAAGGGTCAGAATGTAATAAAGATTATGTACACACACACACACATAAATACATATAATTTTTTTGCGGGGGGGGGGTCGGGGGGGGGGGGAGAAAAAAATCAACCCCCCCAAACCCCCCCCCCCCGAAAAAAAATCCTGGCTACTCCCATGATATGTAGGTATATATATATATTGTGACAAGTCAAAAACTCGCTGTCAGAGTCACTCAAATTTATCACAGCATTAATTATTATTTTTCATTATTTATTTATTTTATTTTAATTATTTCCCCATCCTACCCCTAAATTATTCACCCGCCACACCTTTTCCGCTCCAGGCTAGACTTAGTTGACCACATTGGAGATAGTTAAGGCGCGTCCTTTCATTTATCTTCCCTTGACCGGGGCAAAGATACACACAGACTCTTTGATCTTATCGCAGGATGTCTGACAGCCGCAGTGGACACCACCTTGTGTGGAATGCAAGTCACTCCTCCCCCCCCCCTTTCTCCTACGTCTCTCTTTGATCTAGGAGACCACGAGGACAAACACGCCCATTGACCTTCCCAGTGTGCGACTCCCATCTCAAGTCTAAGTCACACACGTGTGAGATAATCCTTAGCCTAGGACATTTCCTGTTTCCGCTCACATTTTCCAGGCCTTTGTATATAAGGTAAATTAAATCAAGTCAGACTCTCTCTTTCTCATTCGAGCTGAGCTATCGCGTCTGGACTATATCATTTATTCTCCCTCCTAGAGGAATACCTGGTGCCTCCCTCAGGTGTCTGCCTATTGCCTATTTACCTGCCTATTTATTTATTGGATCAACGATCTATTTACCTGCATCTGTGCTTAGTGCTATTCAGCACTGCACTTGCCTACTGAGATCTACTCAACTCTACCACTTGGCGCTATCGGCATTGCCCGCCTATTCGACAGCCCACCTGTCAAGCTATTAGGTGCGACGTCCCTATAGATTCAGATCTGTGTGAGACGTCATAGCTACGCCAACCCTCTGCAACTCACTGGACATATCCTGTCAACTACGCTGCCTACGGCAGATCCGCTCTGCCCGCAGTAACCTTGTGCCCACGGTAGCCGGCCACCCGCCCTACTGTGCCCACTACAGATATTAGATTTTGGGGACTGGGACTCCACAAGAACTATATCGCCGGCGTCCCTCTATCCGCTAGAGCGCCACCTCCAGCTGCAGAACCTCAAGCCAGGACACAGCCAGCTGCGACATCAACCGGGATACCAGCTAAGTCAGAGGACAAAGTGACATACTCTCTTATTAGGTGCAAGAGTGATGATTAGACTTAGTATTATTTAGAGATAGATGCAAACCCTCCCCCTTTTTATTCTTAAATGTATATTTATGTAAATAAATATTCTTTTATTTTAACTTTTGTATCTATCTTTCATTGCTTGTCTCGTTGCGTGCCTGCTCCCGATTCATATGCTGATAGGTTGGGGTGTGATAGCTTTAAAAATAATCATCCCCTAGACATAAAACGCGCCAAACACACGTCACATTTCCCCACCTGTCATATATATATATATATATATATATATATATATATATATATATATATATATATATATATATATATATATATAATTATATCATGGGCGTAGCCAGGATTTTTTTTCGGGTGGGGGGTTTGATAATACTATATATATATATATATATGCATATATATGTATACATATGTATATATATATATATGTATATATATATATATATATATATATATATATATATATATATATATATATATATATATATATATATATATATATATATATATATATATATATATGTTTGTATGGATGGATGTGTGTGTGTACATAATTAATCTCTATTACATTCTGACCCTTCATTCTTTTGCCCTAGAATAGGTTCTTCTGAAAAATTGTAGACTCCTCGCCCTTGCAAACAAGGGGTCTGGGGGAGCGCTGAGATAATTTAACAGTGACATGGGCTCTTCTTCCTACAGGACAAAAAATGCGTTGAGGATGCCAAAAAAAAAAGAGTTTATGAAACTCGGAATGCAGGAAAACGCTTGGCGAATCTAATGACGCTAACCCACACTACCTTGCTGGAAGGAGAGAGTACCTGATGTCTCTCTAATACTTTCTTTAGAAAGAACTTTTTCGGTTATACAAAACACTTGAAAATTATCTGCAAAACACTATTTCTGAAAAAGAAAACGACTTGATGTTAACAGGGCGCCAACGGTAAAAGTTTGAGAATCACTGCTTAAATGCCTTGGGTGAAGTCGGATTACTCTCAAACTTCCGATAAGGCCAGTGTAACCCTTTCTTTAATTTTATATGTGATCTGCAATCTTCTTACTAGGAGAAATAGTACAAGCTATACTTAAGAAAAATGAGTTTCTGAAGCTCTGTAATTCTAAGTTTTTGCGTCTGGATCTCAAGCTCCGGATTACGCCGTAGGAACTTTACGCACTCCTCCAGACCAATTGCTGGCCAAGAGGGCGGCAGGGGTACTTTTTCTGGTTTAGATGGTAGTCGAAGTTTGAATAACACAGCACTATGTTTTACGGTTTCCGTCTAAAAGTCTAACAGAGGAAACATGTTCAAGTGATAAGTCTCTAATTTAATAAACTTGAATGTAAACTATGATATAACTACTGAATGGATGTCATAAACAATGGGATTTTATAATAGAATTAACACTCATTTTACATTTGTGTAACTATCAATGAAAGTAGGTAATCGGCGCACTGTATTGGTTCAACAAAAAGAACTAACGATAGTATTGGGAAATGTTTGAAGAAAGTGGATTGGGGGGGGGGGGT
This sequence comes from Biomphalaria glabrata, assembly GCF_947242115.1. Lineage (NCBI taxonomy): Eukaryota > Metazoa > Mollusca > Gastropoda > Planorbidae > Biomphalaria > Biomphalaria glabrata. The sequence goes on from NC_074724.1 coordinate 21,521,982, forward strand.
GACGTCCTGAGCTGACCGCACCGGTTGACACCGACCCTAGTGACGCCACTGGGCTGTATAATCCAAATATTGGATATAAATAATTAGTTATTATAATATATTATTAACATAAGTAAAACATTTGTATATAAATTGTGTGATTTCTCTACTATAATTCGTCCGCCGTCCGCCCGGGGTCGGCCGAGGGGAAGGGGGTGATCAGTTTGGGAAGCACTGTTTAGAATCTAGAACAAAGCAAATGAATTCTCTAAGGGAGAAATCATTATTTTTTTATAAGCCTATCAGTTTGAAAATACTACGAAGTGAGTCTGTTCAAATTTGGCAACGATGTTGTCCGATAATAACTATAAGTCTAACCCTAGAATCATATAGGCCTAAAATTAATAGATTAATAGCAATTTTAATATGTTCCCACTCAGTCCCACTGTCTGTAAGTAAACATCTTTAACTTCTGAAGTATTCAGAAAGCCCAATGTAAAGGTCGTTATATATTTAAATTCTTTAGGTCATGGTCAAGGATGTTTTATAGGAAGAAAGTTTAAACCATTTCTGTGAACTCTGGAACTAATCTCAGGTCCAGATTAAGTCTAGAGATAATATTAGATCTAGATAGATCTCAGTCTAGATTAGATTAGATTATAATCAAATTCGCAACCCAAAGAGCTTTGAAAATACAAGAGCGCAAAGCAACAGTTTTTTTTTACGGTATTTTCCTTTTTTCCTTTAAGTAGTTTAATAATTAAGTTTAAGTTTGACTAGATCTAGACTAGATTTGTATCATTTGTCACTAGACTGACTAGGCTAGATAAGTAGATTTTATTACTAAGACGTAAGACTATCACTATGTCTATATATTCTAGAAGGGGAGTAGATTATATTATAAATATAAATTACTATAGCACTAAGGCCCTAAGACTAAGTCGACTAAGAATAAGATAGATTCTAGCATAGTTTAAGATGAAATAGATCTTTAATGATCTTATGACAATGATATCTCCTTATCTAGTTATACGTTATAGTAGATCTAGATTCTAGATCTAGTAGATCTACTAGTACTCATCAGTGTACCAGTATTTATACTATAAGTAGTATAACTATACTGACTATAGACTATAGATAGATCTAAATCTATGTTAGATCTAGATCTACGTACTAGTATGTATAGATCTAAGTCTATCCTATGGGAATAGAGTCTATGTCTGGATCATCTAGATCTCTATGTAAGTTATATCTTAAAATATAAAAATAATCATAGACTTTTAACTAAGTTTAAGTAAGATCTCTATAGTATAATTATAATATAAACCTAGATCTAGATTTGGATCATTACCCTGATAGCAAAGATTTTGGGCCCAGTAAGGGTCCCAACTGGGCCAGCCCATACAAACCATATGAGCCCCGATCGGGGGATGAACATTGTCCCCAATGGGTGGCCTTAGGGCTGAGTCTGGGCCCAGTCAGAGGGCCCAGAAAATCCCCTTGTGAAACCTGTATGGGGCCAGTAAGGGGAAGGACTTGTGGCCCCCAACAGGGCCAAAGATACTTGGCCCTTTGGGGGGCATTAATTTAAGCCCAAATGGAGCCCTTAGGGTTGAGTCTGGGCTCAGTTAGGGGGCCCAGATGAAGCCCTGATGGATCCCTCATGGGGTCAATATGGGGCAAACATTGAGGGGCCTGAAAGAGCTAACTACATGGGCCCCATTTGGGGGATGAACATTGGCCAAAATGAGTGCCCTTAGGGCTGAGTCTGGGCTCAGTTAGGGGTCCAAATAAAGCCCTGGTGATACCCTCATTGGGCCAGTAAAGAATAAGACTGAGCTCTAGCTGAAATGACATGAAATGACATATATAAATAATTACATAAACAATTTACTAGTTGAAATTCATAGTTCATTGCATCAAAAAATGTTAATGTTAGCACCTATTAAAAATAATAATTAAAAATACCAGATACACTTAAAAAAAAAACAGATTTAAAAAAAAAATGGAAAAGCAATAGCAAACATTTTAACTTTGAAAATGGATCCTACAATATTATAGTATACTATGGAAAATGCATTGAGTCAACAAAAGAGTTGTGAATGATAACATGAAAATCTATAATAAATGTTTAAGGAATCATCTACACAAAGTATAAGTCTGCTGTATAAAAATTAAGTTTAAAAGCAAACAGTTCTGACAATCATAAAAACAAAAAAAACTTAGCTTTTGTACTTATGTACAAAGAAATATAAAAAATAAAAGTAAGAAAAAAAAAGTATTGAGTTGGTGGAATGTAAGCAATATGTACACTGAGATAAGTAAAAACATATTCATTTAAATATTAATTGTAGTAACAAATTGCTTAAAATGACATTTTATAAATTAGAAATTAGTTTTTAAAATATGGATGCTTATATTTTAAAAAAATACAATAAGTACTTATTGTACATAAAATGTATATACATTAAAAAAATATTAATATAAAATTTTCTTTTTTTACGCCTTCTGTGCCATCACATGTATTGTTGTTGATCTGTCCCTCAAGATGCAATTGTGCTTCAGTTGTTCCAACAAGTGATAACATAGAGGTCAAAATTCTGTGAAATATGAGCCTACCGTCGTATCTGTAGTGTTTATTATCAACAGAAAGTCACTGACAAAGTTATCTGGTGATGGTGGAGAAAAATTTTGCTGCAGCAGCTGAACTTGGCTCTTCAATTGGCCTGATTGTTTTCTTGAGGTTTATAATGAGATGTTCATAAAGCTTTTCATATTCCCAACAAACATTTCCCAACCACACAGGGAACTATAGGAGTTATAAAGACCTACCATTTTACACACAATGTTCATTAAGAATTAAAATACTCATGAGCCTCTTAGGTTAGGTTGACGCAGCATTTGAAATGAGTTGAAAGAAAAGTAACAATAGCACAAACACAATTATAAAGAAAATGTTAGTTAAAAATATGAAATAAAAATTCATACCTAAAACCCATAATTGGGATTGTAAATTCAATACATTTTTTTTTCTGTTTGAGCCATGTCCAGTCAAGCCAAGTTATAATCCATACTATTGTTCTCTTAATGCTGTCTTCGCTTTTTAGATCAAGTAGTATTAATATATTGGTACTTATTTATAATAAAAATAAGTAGTAATAATACTTTATATAATAATAATAATACTTTATATTTTAATTTAAATCCCTGTACTCATTGACTCTCAGACAGATCCAGTAAGAGGTGATGCCATCACTCTTTCACTCTTTGGTTCCGAAAGTCTGAAAATCATATTTTTTTTAACATTTCATTTTTTTTTATTAAAGTTAAAAACGTCGTCAAAGTTGGGGCAAAATGAAAAACAGGACCATGTGTGCGTGAGAAATATCAAATACATGCATTAACAATACAAATATAAGACTAACCTTTCATGAATTATGATATATGCTCAGCTGCAGGGGAGACTGCCATGCCCATGGGGAGACCAGTTTTTGTTATTCAACATATTGAATGACAAGATTGACTATACATATAATATATATAATGACTATTATGAAATATTTGAGAGCATTTTTTTTTACTAATCATTAACTCTATATGAAATAAAATATGTTTCTATGATTTTTTATTTGTATTTTGCCCCTCCCTCATGATCACATCATGCCTTCATGACAAAATTACTGTGGATAAACTTAACATAACTATTTGAAGGATCTGTTTATTTAACATCATTAGTTTCAGTAGAATATTGTTAGATTTACTTCTACAAAAATGTATACACATTTATACATTTTTCCATTTACGTACTAATTAATTGAGAATAGAACTCACCTATTTTAAAGGTCATATATTCGTACGAACTAGAGCAATTTATGTCACTTAAGTTTAAGATAAATTATTTGTGTACTTAAACCAAAAAAGCTCAGTCACAAACAAAAATGATATTAAATCTAGATCTAAATCTAATCTACTTAATCTAGACGAGAATCCAGACTAAATCTCTATAAATAAGTATAAAATAATAAATTAATTGTCTATTTAAAATATAAAAAAAAAATACCTTTCCTTGACGCACACATTTCAAAGTTGTTAGAATAAATAGAGTTAATCACAAATTAACACAATCTTGAAGTATGAATGGAATGGGATGGCTTTGGTTCTGGCACTATTTTTCTTAATGATGCAAAAGGCTGTATTGTAGGCCTATCTCAGGTTGGTCAATTGTGAGTAAGCCATGTCACCTGGTAGCCTACACAATGGCCAGCATAGTCTTTCTTTTTTTTTTCCCAAGATCATAGAATAGATTCTTCTGTCTAGAATAAATCTAGATCTAGATTTCTAGATTAGCCTAGGTACTTTGATAAAAAGTTCAATTTATTGTTAATGAAACTAATATAGTTAGCTAGAGCTTTTTGAACCAATTTTATTGATACCTCAGTTATATTTCTAAGTTAACTAGAACAGAAGTTGTGACAATTTTAAGGACAAAAATTTTGCCTATATAGATATTCCTAGACTCTATTTTAAAAAAAAATGGGGATATTTTACAATGAAAATGCTATAGCTTTTTAACTCCTTTGCCCTTGTAGTAGATAAGCAAATGAAATTTTCATCAGCAATGCATATGTTCTGATATTTATTCTTATTTCAAAGATAGATAGTAACAGAATTTATTTTTTTTAAGTGGGGTTACATGTCAAAAAGAAATGATTGATAAAGAAGTACTTTTCACACTTGAAAGACTGTAACTTTTGAACCATAAAAGATAATTGAATACAATTTTCAACAGAAATGCCTGATCATCTGTTGATACTTATTTTATTTTTAAACCATAGATAGAAGTTTAAAGGAATTAATTTTTTTATGTACAGAAGAGGGACTAACATTGAAAGAAAACTACAGAAAAAGAAGTACTTTTTCATGATTAAAAGGCTGTAACTTCTTTACTTTTAGAGATATATGAATAAAATTTTAAACATAAATGCATGAATTAGTGTGGTTCTTTTTTTTTTTTTTAATTTTGAAACTTGAGTTAGGCTAAAAAATTTTATTTATTAAGGTGATGTTACATTATTACATAAATTTTAACGACTGGGGTGTCTAGACTAGATCTTATCTACTCTAAACACTTTGTTTTTCATTTTCAATGTGTTTTTACCAAAAACGATTTTATTAAAGAGTGGGTCTCTATTTATGATGGAGGTATTGTCTTTTTAAAAACATAAGGCAACTTCCATACTATTAGCATGCTTAGTGTGCTTTGGTTCAACAACATTTGTGGACCAGTGAAGGTTTCCATGCTGCCTTTTCAAAAGCTATTTAAAAACAAATCTGAACAAATGTCATCTTTATCTGCATCAACTATACTTCTGTATTCAACAAGTTGAAAAATACTGATTCGCAAAGATAAGGGGTTGGAAATTTCTTGACCACTGTTAAAAAAAAAAGAAGGAAGTACCCTCTCTTTGATGAATTATGTTATTGGGTATGAGGAGCTCTGCCTCTAATTCTAAATTTTATTCCTAGGTATGCCTCTTCACCTGTCAACATTTTTCCATGCTTACTGCTGGATTCAACTGTCAGAAACTGTTGAAAGTGCATGCCATTTAGAAGTATTTTATAAACAAGAACTTTTCCCCAATAACATTTCCCAGCTGTAACAACCTTGAAACCATTTAAGCTGTAGATGTAAACAGTGGCTTAATTGATACATTAAAACTTATTGTCAATATGTTTCAGTTTTTTAACCAGTGTCTTGGTTTAATTTTATTGAACATATGTTACAAAAGTTGTTAGTGTCTATGTTTATATTTTAGATGTGCATTTTAAATTTTATATAATTATATGTCTTCTTGTTTTTTTCTGAACCAGCTTCTGGAAACCAATGAACCTGTAGCATTAGTAGTGCCAAGACTAATTAAACTAAAATTACTAGATTAGTTCAAAAAACATCTTACCATGGCAGCTGTGTCTGTGGATATCTCCAGGCCTGGTATGAATTTAAAGCAAAGCCATCTTCAGCAGATATGTTCTCTCAGTGTTGACTCACAAGACTTAGTCTACCGTATGACTAGTATCATTTGCACAACAGGTAAATTCTTTTTTGCTTCTACGTTAATATGGTCAGTTAGATAGTATAAAGGGTGCAACACTTTATAATAAAATTTGGGTTGGTTCAATTAATACATGACTCATTGTATGACAAATCAGTATGTACCTCTGTACGTAAAGTAGGTTTTATATGAATCGCATTAATTATTTTAAGTATTATAAATTTTTATTTATTAAGACAAAAAGTAGCTTTAAATAAATATGTTCTATATACTTTAAACTTAGTAGCTTTAAATAAATATGTTCTATATACTTCAAACTTAGTAGATCTCTTAAAAGAACCAAAAGACTAATGCCACCTGAACTCCAAGCATTCATTGCACTTGTAATATTTTTTTCACTTTTTTTTGGTTGATCAAAGCTTCAAATTCTGATTCCGATTCATTTGTTTTAACCATAAGAATTCTTCATACTAAAAGATTATCTTATGACCCATTGTGGTTGGGTGGTAGAGGTCTTGGGCTGCTGAAACCAATGTCCTACTATTCAAAACTTGATAAAGCTCTGGGCTCTGGATTTAGCTCTATTCCACCCCACTCTACTTGGTGCTCACTCATATCTTTCAACTGGCCCCAAAAAGGGATGAAGACCTAGCTACCTGTACAATTAGTCTTGTAAGGAAATGTTACTTTAGAGCTTGAGTCTTCTAACAAACTTTTCTAGGACATTCTTTTCATCCTACTTCATCCAGGTCCTTCTTGTGATAGTGTTGAAAAGTTAAAGCAGCTAATAGCAAATGGGATGAATATTTGTCGCTTTAACCTGGCACACGCAGATCATGAAGTGAGTTGTTAAACATTTTTTTAAAGTTTTATAATGTTTTTAAAAAATACAAAATATATACTGGTATTTAAACATGTTTGTCTAGTATCATCTGAAAGTACTTCACAATTTGAGGGATGCAGTAACGGCATCAAAAGGAACAGAACATTCAATTGTTGCTTCAGCTATAGACATATCAGGGCCCTGTACAAGAATAGGAGCTTTCAAAAAGGTAAATACCATTGCTTTATTCTTACAGCTTATTTGTTCTATTGCTTCAAAGATAATCAAATTACATTTTGTATCTAAACTTGTATGATGATATGACAGTAAGAAATCAGAAACATACCAGTTTGTAGGTTAAAGGGACAAGGCAAAAGCAGACATAAAATTGCATGTAATCAGTGCTCAAAATTCTTCAGCCCATACCTGGGTTTTCCCTAAATTTTTAAGACACTTATATTAACTCGCTCTGTGTCTTTCTTGTATGTTTGGATTTTTTTTACCCTTCTACACATCCAGTTGTCATCAAATTTTACATACAACCTCATGATCGATGACAACACATGAATCAATCAACAAATCAAATGAATTATTTGTATTTCATTAATTTTGTTTTTATATAGAATATATATATATATAAAAAAAACACCTTTAGCTGAGATAAGCCTTGTGTATAGAATAAGATTTCTTAGGGGAGATAAGTCTTTGTAGAGAATAGTATGAATTAGACCATAAGAATTGAAAGATAGCTTTAGTAAAATAAGATAGTTCAATGCTAATATAAAGATTATATCAACGATTGTATATCGATGTATACATAGTTCGTACATATAGGTTTGATTATGACCACTTTGGTCACGTGGGAGGGGGGGGGGTGAGGGCTTTTAACTTTTTTTTTGTGCCACCTCATTTGGCTGGTGAGACCTTTGTGAGCCTGGAATGTTTGGCTGCACACTGGGCAGGTTATTTCAGCCTCAGCTGGAATGTTTATGTAACAATTATAGCAAAGACTGTATGTACTGTATGTGTATTATAAAAAGAATAATTTCACAAATGAATTTCCTTGTACAAAAGTATATTGACTTTCAAACAATGCAAGAATTGGCAAGCACCTAGCTGAGTTAAAATGAAATTCACAACTTTTTTTTTTTCAACACTTTTATTATTTTCTACTTTTTAGTGCATTTTAATATAAGCATTGTTTAAGAAATTATTATTTTTTTACTTTTTATTACTCCCTTTTTTATTTGTATAAATTCATTGCAATAAATATTTATGTACATTAAAGTTATTGATGACTTTGTATAGAAATAGTACTTCACCTTATCTTTTATTTTTTTTATATGTCTGCCTTGTATGAACACATTTTAGCCAGTGATAGATAAAAATTTTAAGAAAACACTTTTATACTTTATTATGCATCATTAAGGCTATTGACAGTCTGGCATGTGGCACTCTGGTTCACAAAGTGCAACATAAATAAAAAATAATAAAAGTAATCCAGAACCTTTACAAGTAAGCTACTAGTGGATTGTACTTCAAAGATAACATTGTGGACAGATTTAAAACCACAGTTAGAGGGAGACAACACTTTGACCTACAAAGAATGCACCACAAACAAGGAGATCAGATACAGCATCACAACAGCCATTGGGCCCAAGATTACTTGTCAAAAAAGCAAACTAAAACTTTATGACCATATCACAATGTTCTCAGGGCTTGCAAAGACCTTTTTTCTGGGAACACTACCAGGAAACAGGGGCAGACAAAAAAAGCAATGGGAAGACAACATCAAAGAATAGACTAGCCTTTCATTGAAAGATATTCTACATAAGGCAAAATACAGATAGGAATGGAGAAAGACTGTCAACAGATCATGTGTGGTTCAATAAATGTAGGGATAGTTTAGGATAGTTTAGGATATGTGAATGGGAAGGTGATGTATCATGGTTAGTCATCACATATTGCAATGTTGTGATTTAGCACATAATATCAAGACATTGAAATTGTTGTTTTGTATGGTTTTAACATAGCTAACAAAATCATTTGGTCAACTTGTTTTAAGGATATCCCTCGACCATTCAAGCTGGAAAAAGGACACATTTTGACTTTAACATCAGATGAATCATTTAAAGAGCAGTCAGACCTTGAAAACATCTATGTACCACAGAGCTTAGTCCAAGGAGCTGCTCTCAAAGATCAAATTTTCATTGAGGATGGACCTCTATGTTTTGAAGTTCAAGAGAAAGGTTGATTTTTTGTTTCCTATTAATGATGACTTCAAAATTTATTTTTTACTCACTTTTTATATTGTCATAAAGTGTATCTTTAATATTTATTGTAGAAATGGTAATCTGATAAGATTACATCATCAGTTTTCCAATACAACACACAAAATTAATTTTAAAAAGACATTTGTAAAATAGTCATCTCTAATTAAGTTAAATAATTCTAAAAAAAAAAAAAATTGTTAAAACTCAAAAAGGCAAGTTAGGCTTTGTCCATTCTAGAAGATTGAAAAAATACTATACTTAAAAGAAAGACGTCTCTAATAGTTTTTATGTTGTGGATGGTTGACATCCTGTAGAATTATTTGCTTTTTATAGAGATGAAAATTGTTTGACAAATTGTTCTGGAGAGGGAAGATATGTCTTAATGAATTTTATTTTAGTTGACTGCTGTCACTAAGGGAAAATTCGGAAAATACATTTTAGTTTCAATAAAATAAAACAAAGTGCATTTAGCTAAAGAATATTTTTATGTTTTTGTAAATAATGAATTTTCTTAGAAAACAGTATTTGTTTTGAAGAAATAGACAATGATTAGACCTTGTTAATTATTGGTAGGAAGGTATTTTGCCTAGCGCCATCCTTTAAGCCCTATGTTTTCTGTTTACTTCCCTAGATGATTTGACTTTAAGATGTTTAGTCCTTCATGGAGGAGAGATCTCTAATTTTTATCAGTGTCACATTCCTATGAAACTGCCTACAGAGAATCCACAGTTGACAGAGCAAGATAAAAAAGATATTGAGTTTGCTGTGGAGCACAATGTAAGTAGTATCCAGTTTCTTACCTTAACATATAGAGAAAAAGAGAAACATAACTATTTGTGCAAGAATATATTATCTCCAGTAATGCAAAATCTGTAAGAACTATGAATGTGGTTTCATTCGGTCATTGTAGACCTCATTGTTTTTAGCGGCCCCCCAAAAGGGGAAAAGACACTATTAGTTTTGTGTGAATGTCTGTCCGTCCGTCCCATTTAGATCTTGTAAACTAGAAAAGATATTGAAAATCCGACATTCAAAGTTCTGATGCAACGGCTACTTTTTCTTTTCTGAAAGTGAAAAATCTAATTTTTTAATCACTTATGCAAGCAGTTTTTTCATAAAAATACACCCCTTTTACAACTATTAAACACTCAAACACTTGAGGCTCTTTATTAGGGGAGACGACCGTTATCCATATTTATAACACATTTATGCAAACGGTTGTAGATTTTTTGCCAAAAATTTTTGTTTTTATATTTGTATTGTTATGTAATGTAATTTCTGTTATACTAAGTACTATATTAACACAAACAAATGTTTACTTTTTTTTTTTAGAGAAAAAATCTATTTATTATGCATTATAAGGTAGACATAATTTAAAACGAATCCTGGTGAAGACGGATTTTCAACTTCGGAATCCTTGGGCGCCTCAGAGTCCTTCCAGCTCTAATGGGTACCTGACATTAGTTGGGGAAAAGTAAAGGCGGTTAGTCGTTGTGCTGGCTTCATGACACCCTCGTTAACCGCAGGCCACAAAGACAGATGAACTTTACATCTGCCCTATAGACCACAAGGTCTGAAAGGGGAACCAGTTAGGCCAGGTTCACATGTAACTTTACATTCAATTTCCCCTATCCTTTGATCTTTGATCTGCTGGACAGTTGGGGCACTACACAAGATCTGTCAACCTTCTTTTTCCATTCTTATCTCTCATTTGTCTTTGATATAATTTCATTTGGATGTTCTTTCTGAAAATATTGAAGCCTGCCTGGGTGGACCACTTCAGGGGCCGATTTTGAGTTTGTGTTTCCACACAAACTGTCTTTGAAACCTTTTTTTTTTTTTTGGTATGTTTACTTAGTGTAAAGACTTATTTTTTTACATTTGATTTTTTTCCATGCTCTATTTAAAAAGGGCTATCAAATCATGGAACAAAGGAATATTACTCCTTTATGGCAATAAATCACTAACTAATAGTGTTTGCTTACTTATATAATTATTCTGCTTATTAATTCTTTGACTATTAATTTTGTCATCTATTGTTATTATATCATCAATGTTAATGACTGTATTCTTAGGTTGATATAATAATGGTATCCTGGGTTTGGTGTGCAGATATTGTTAATGCAGTACGTCAACATTTGGGAGAGGCCAGCTCTAGAATCAAAGTTATTGCAAAAATAGAAAACTATGAAGGAGTCAAAAGGTACTATATTTTCTTTTTTTTTTAATCCATAAAATGATGAATATTAAAAAGCTCTATATCATGACACTTAGAATCTATATGTTTTAAATGCATGTTTTTAGTTAAGCTTATGCAACTATTTTTATCTAAGTGCAGTAAATCTTTAATATAATACTTTTTTATATGTAATCATTGAAATGTTTAAAATGTAGAATGTAATCTTATCCCCGTTTTACTTTAAATACTTTAAATGTCCATCAAAATGTTTAAGTGATTAGATCAAAAGTGAAGTATTGTCACATTTATTAAGGTGATGGCAGTTGTGTAGAATATCTCTGCATAAAAAGCTTTATTGAGGTATTAAAAATCTCACATTATAATTCAGTCTAAGCAATTAAAAACTTCTCTGATATCTTTGTATTGACTTTAAACACATATATGAACATATCTAAGGTGCTAAAATGATTGTTTTAGAATTGATGAAATAATAGAAGCTTCTGATGGTGTTTTGGTTGGAAGAGGAGATCTTGGCATTGATATTCCACCAGAAAAAGTATTTCTAGCACAGAAAATGATCATTGGACGAGCTAATTTGGCAGGAAAACCAGTGATTTGTGCTGCTCAGGTCAGACATAAATTTAGTAAGCCAATAAAAAAAAACTGTTTTTTTTACAAGACAAAATAAAAGTTGAAAGGGAACAAGTAAACTAGTAACATACAAAATAAAAGTTGAAAGGGAACAAGTAAACTAGTAACATACAAAATAAAAGTTGAAAGGGAACAAGTAAACTAGTAACATACAAAATAAAAGTTGAAAGGGAACAAGTAAACTAGTAACATACAAAATAAAAGTTGAAAGGGAACAAGTAAACTAGTAACATACAAAATAAAAGTTGAAAGGGAACAAGTAAACTAGTAACATACAAAATAAAAGTTGAAAGGGAACAAGTAAACTAGTAACATACAAAATAAAAGTTGAAAGGGAACAAGTAAACTAGTAACATACAAAATAAAAGTTGAAAGGGAACAAGTAAACTAGTAACATACAAAATAAAAGTTAACAAAAAAAAGATTCCTCTTTTATGAAGCTGATGACTTCTTGTAAGAGCAATTACTTCCCTCTCAATAACTCAATTACTTAAGAAAACAAGAAAATATAAAAAATTCTTATAAAAAACAAAGCTTATCAATCAGTAATTTCATTAAATTTGTAATAGATCTAGACTAAGAAGAATAAATCTGTGGGATTAAAAAGAAAATATTCTTGTGTTGTCAGGTAAAAGAAATGATTGTGCAAAATTTCAGATGGATCCGAGATTGTGTGTGGGAGAAATAACGTGTACAAACTTTGTACTAGACAGAGTTGATTTATAAGCTTTCTAAATAAAGTAAAAATGCTTACCTTACACGATTTCCCCCCTCGCCCCACCCCCCCTCCCCCCAAAAAATCCTTTGTCTATTGAAAAATTGTGCAAGTATTCTATTTTCTCTATATATATATATATATATATATACTGTCACAGCTGATGATTTCTATGTTGGACATTCCTGAAGGTTTATTTAGTTATTTAACTTCCAAAAACTGTCAAATTTCTAGGAAAATCATTTGAGCCTTTTTTAAGATTAATGTCCATGCAGAATCCACCAATGAATTTGGATTCTAATAAGAGGAATTGTAAAAAAGAGATTTCATGCCAACTTCCCATTGACCAGTTTTGTTTAATAGAGATTATGTGAGAATGTCAAAGAGCCTGCATGGCTGTCCCAATAAGGATTCTTTCTCCGATGTTTTCAAAAGATAATGGGAATGTTGTTGTTAGCAGTACACAATTTCTTTGTACCTTTTATAATAATAATAATAATTTTAATTCTATACATCAAAACAGTCAAGTTAGAATCATACAATTATCTGTTATTTTTTCTGAAAACTAAAAAAAAAATTCTATTTAGATGTTGGACAGTATGGTGACCAATGCTCGACCCACCAGAGCAGAAGCCAGTGATGTCGCTAATGCCATACTGGATGGAGCAGACTGTGTAATGTTGTCCAAAGAAACAGCAGTAGGGAAAAATCCAATAGCTGCCTGTGGTATGCTCTCTCAGGTCAGTACTTTTATTGGTCAATTCAATTTTTAACTATTCTGTACTTTGTATATTTTTACACATCACTTTCATCCTGATGGTTTATCACTAACTCAAATATTCATGAAATTACCCTAAAGGTTTCTGCAATGACTAACTGCTTAAAAAAAAAAAAGAAAGATGTTCTTTAACTTGTGTCTTAACTTGCTGGCTATCACTTCTACAATCTCTTCACCTTGTCTACCCTAAGCATTTGCTGAATGATAAAGTTCCCTACCCTAACCCTTAAGACAAGGTCCGTAACACTTCTAAATAGAAACAATTGTTGTATAAATTCAATGAACAAAATTATTTATTTATTTATTAATTTATTGCAATGTAATTGTACTCCTAGATCTGCACTGAAACAGAAAATGCTCTGTTTCATGCTAGACTATTCAAAGATCTGCGTCAGGCCACTGTGATTCCAACAGATAATGTTCATGCCACATCCATAGCAGCTGTGGAAGCTGCATTCCGTTGTTCAGCATCAGCTATCATTGTGGTGACAAATTCAGGGAGGTAATTATTATTCTTTATTAGAATACTTTAACAGTTGTTTTTATTAAACATTCTGTAGATGTTTGAAAACCAAGAACTGTAATATGTAAAATTGTGTAATTAAGTTAGAATTATCTGTGTATGTTTTTAGAACAAACCAAGATAGCTGAAGTTTTATTTTGGTTGGTTGTTGTTTATAAAATTTTCTCAAATTTAATTCTAAATTTGGTTGACAATATTAAAAAAATCTGTTCAACATGATCCTCATTTAGTCAACTATTCATTCACTGATACATTTAGTCAACTATTCATTCACTGATACATTTAGTCAACTATTCATTCACTGATACATTTAGTCAACTATTCATTCACTGATACATTTAGTCAACTATTCATTCACTGATACATTTAGTCAACTATTCATTCACTGATACATTTAGTCAACTATTCATTCACTGATACATTTAGTCAACTATTCATTCACTGATACAAATATTGTTAGCCTATAAATAGTTTTTACAGCAACCAGTTTGATATTTATACATAGTGTAGTATGTACATTTCCAACAAAATATTTTGAAGTCAATCAGTTACAGTTTTGTTTTTTATTTAATATAAGTATATTTATATATTTTTCTAAAAAAACAACAACATACTTTTGAAGATGTTCTACTTTTACAAGAGCAATCCCATTGTACAAATAAGTTACTAAGGAGACTTTGTTTAGGCCTCCTCAGTGGGTTACTCAAACCTCACTTGCACACAGTGTGAACAGATATTATATGGCAATGTGAGAGATTAATAGGAACTTTAAAATCTTGTTGTTGACAGGTCAGCCACACTGATAGCACGCTATCGCCCACACTGTATCATCATTGCCATAACCAAATCTAACCACACGGCTCGATGTCTGAACCTTCACCGTGGTATATTTGCAGTCCTTCATACAAGTATGTTATTACTTACTATCTGACCATGCCTAGTAGTTGTAACAAATCCACTTGAATATAACTTATGTCCACTTTAAGAAACCACTTATAATGCTTCATAAGCTCACTATTGTCTTTTTCACTCCACTAAAAAATTATCCCAAGGAAATAAAGAATTATAATTTAAAAAATGTGTATGATATCCTTAGTTTAAGAAAAAATTCAAAAACATTGTAACTATATATATATATATATATATCGCCCATATTAATTTGTTGAAAGTATCAGGTGTTGGGATCTCATGTATGCCTACTGTTTTATTAAGTAAAGTAAAAAGTAAAGTTCCCCTTTCAGACCTTGTGATCTATAGGGCAGATGATGTGAAGCCCTGTTTTATTATCCTCATTAATACTTTCGCTATTGATTTCTCAATAAATTAATTTTCATCAAATTAATTTGTATTTTGAGATAAAGTTATGTTCAAAGGCAGTCTTTTTTGTTGAGCTAAAAGGTGGTCGACGTAACAGAGGTGCCCCATGGAAACGCTTTAAATACCAGCTTAAGGGCCAAATTATTTTAGCTGACATAGAAGAGAGCACCTGGTCGCATGTGGCCTCAGAACAAGACAGTTGGATGTCACTCACAAAGGCTGCGGGATACAAATTTGAGACCAAAAGAAAATCCGCTGCTGAGAACATTTGCAGATGGCGAAAAAAAAATCTTAATCGACCACCTGCAGATAATGGTGGCAAAATATGTAGGTCACAGCTGGGACTGTATAGCCATGGGAAATACTCCATTCCTCATTAATCTTTGGACTCGAAGACAAATTTATTATTGATTTCTCATCAGCTTTCAATATCATACAACTTCATTTACTTATTGAAAAAATAAAAGCATTGAAGATTAGTCCATATATGAATTTTTGACAAAGAGATCTCAGAGGGTTAGGGTAAATAATGTAAGATCAAATGCACATATAGTGAACACAGGGGCGCCCCTGGGGGCAGTGACATTGCCATTGTGGTTCATTTCGTACACTAATGATTTTCAATCAGAGAGTCCTTTTTGCTCCTTCACAAATTTCGCTGATGATGGGGCTCTTATTGCCCTGCTCTCAGAGAGCTCAGTTTTAAATGATTCTTTCAGATAAATAAAACACATTTAAAAATACTGTGAAAATAATTTTTAATATTAAATTGAAAAAAACAACAAAGAAATGGTAATCGATTTTGAAGGGATAAGAAGGAAAATGATATTATTTCTGTAGCTGGAGAGAACATTGAAATATTGGAAACTTTTAAATACCTTGATACTATCTTAAACAATAAATTAAATTTTACCGCAAGTACTGATTATTTCAGCAAAAAAGGGCAGCAAAGATTACGATTACTTAGAAAAATTGTTCTCCTTTAATGTTAGTCAAAAGGCCTTGGCATATTTTTTTTATCATGCTCACATCTGCAGTATTTTAAGATTTAATATCACTGCCTGGTATGGCTGTCAAAATGCTGCTAGTATTGGCAAAAAACAAAACCCATTTGGGCAATTGTTTGAGAAAAACATTTATAAGAGAGCAAAAAAGATTTTAGAAATAAAAAAATCGCCTGAATCAGGATTTTGTGATTTTACCATCTCAGAGCTGAGATTTTGAGTTTCAAGATGAAATGAAAGGGAACTTTACTTTATTTCTATCAGACACAATCTCAGATCAATTTGAAATTGTGTGCAATTATATCTTGTACCTATCAAAACAAGAAACAATAATGTACCAATTAGTTAATCAATTATTGATTATTCAATTCAACAAGGGAAAGAAATTGTACTTGGCAGATGTGGCACTATAAGTTGAATTATTCCCCTTTATACTTTATAGCTATAAAATCTTATATTTTCATAAGCACTTAATAATAATAATAATAATAATATTTATTGACCGTATTGAAATTTGTCTTACAATTTGTGCATTACACCAAACAAAAAACATTATAACTATAAGAAACCAAAGTGTACATTCACACCAGACTCACTCATAATTTACATGTGACAAAGTTTATACCAGTTTGTTCTTATTTAATGATTTGATTGCCAGGGGAACAAAAGAGTGTTTGTGTCTGTTTGTCTTTGCTATCGGTGTCTTGTATGTCTTTTGTGATGGTACTCCCTCCAGCTACAGTAACTGGCACAATGGTTAGTGTGTTGGCTTGATGAAGCTTGAGTATTCGCATTCCAGGTCTACTTTTTTTTTAATATGGCAACCTTAACTCAAATAGCCCCTTCTTTCTCCAAACTAATCAATAGAATTATGCTTAAGCTTCTTAAGACGGAGCAATTTAGCATGTCTTGTGCCAAAAAGACGGAGCACTATTTCCAGCCTTAACACTTCTCTTACAAAAAATTTCCTAACAAATAAACTAATTACTTTACATACACAAAACTATATATATTAATGCAGAGATGAATGAACTAATTTAATCTTATGGAATTTATCTGAAATATTAACATTTATTAAAATAAGCCAAGCTAATTTGCATAATTTATGCGCATACAATTCCAAAAAAGTTTTTTCAGAACAGAATTATAAAGGTAAGAGTTTTTAAAGAAGTTTTAGGCTTGAATAAGCCCTAATACATGTCTTTAGAGAAACAAAGCACATTGAGACCCTTCATTATTTTACTACTTTTCTTTCCCCCCACCCCCACCCCCACCCCCCTGGTACCATGGAAACAAACACCTTCATTATTGTCACAGTGACAGTCACCCATTTATGACCCAGGGATAGTTTTTTTAGCTGTTTGTTGGTCAGAAAGTTGGCATCATATTTATTAGTCTCCCAGACAAATGTTTGAACTAAATTGATAGTAAAAAAAGAGCATAAAACAGTCTATTGGGTGCTAATCCCTTGGTTCTCAAATGGGTCTTCTCTATCCAGCTACCTACCCTTACCTCTAAACCATGTTACCAAAAATAGACATCGTCAAACCATTCTAGATCTAGTATCAGTGTAAACTTAGATATAAAGTTTTCCTCAATTCTGCTCTTATTTTTATTAGGGCTATCATATTTTAAATAAAATCAGAGTCAGTGAGTTAGCTTTCATCAATATCAACCGCTGACATGTTAAAATTTTCACCTCTCACTAACTTCAAAAACTAACTAAAAAATTAAAACAGCGAAGGAAGCCACCATTATAGTCTACTAATGTGTAATATAGTAAGAACTAATCTGATTGGCTGATACAAACACTGGCTAGCCAATCCTTTGGTTGGAAACATCGCAGCCTGTATATCGTCCGGCTCGTCTTTTTCGCCAAATAGCCTTGGGCCGATATATCGGCCGCGTCGTCTTAAGAAGGTTAATATAAGCTTTGTTTTTTTTTAAAGTATTTTTTTTATTTTTCTTGTTGCTCATTATCATTTGCTTATTTAAAACACAGGTATTAGCTGTGATGAATGGTACATGGACATAGATATGAGAATACACCATGCTCTTTCATTAGCTAGGAAACGTGGTTATGTTAAGCCCTTTGACAGAGGTACTTATATTAATAACATCTTCATATTCAGCCTATATTTCTGTCAGAAAATTTTTGATATTTAATTGGTTTAATGCCTTGATTTAATGAAATTTATAGCGCTGAACCATATATCCCAGATTTAATATCTTGCCATAGGAATTTTGTAGGTGAATAATGCAATGAAAGCATTCCATTTGAATCTGCAGCTTTTCTAAATACTCTTGCTGCCAGTCTGCTGTGACATTCAACCATACTTTTGGCAACATTAGTAAACACAGTAATTTTTCCTAAGGAAAAGAAAGATACTTTATGATGGATGAAACTTCTTTCACCAGTTTCATGCATGCTTCTCAAAGTCAATAACCCTTCTGCACTTTGAAATTAATATTTGTACCTTGACTATATAGCAAGAGTTGATCAGTGTCAGTGTACTCAGCAAACATTTTGAAAGCTGCTGCTCTCTCTTAGTTTTGAATGGAGATTTTTTAACCCATATCCTCCACTCACCTTATACTTGTCTTTTGAGAAAGGCGGATGGCTTCAACCACATTCATCATCAAAAATGTTTACAATATGAGCAACTTGATAGCTTTCCCTTACTGCTGATATATTTAATCTCTTCTTGGTAAATATTTTTTCAATCCTAAATCTCTAGACATAGTCAAGCAATCTTTTTTTCAAGGCTCAAATCAAAATAGGCCACCATATTTGTTTATGTGCTTGGTTTAATAATGCAGCTTAATGTTAAGTACCTTACAAACAGCCACAGTTGGCTTATTATCATATCATGATCTACAAAAAAGTCAAGATCTATTGGCTTTTCTTGGAAGTTTCTACATTAAGTCCACTTTTCTTTGCCTCTCTTATTTTATTAACGGACATAAAGTTGAATGTTCCATTCATACCAAAACAACATGAAAACTTAAAATGCAGAAATGATGCCTAACCAACAAACATGTGATGTCACTAGCTCAAGACAGGAAATATAAAAAAGCTAAAAATAATTGTCAACCATGTGTTGTCAACCTTGTGTTTTCTTACAGGCAAGAAATCATTTAAATATTGGAATATCATAAATTAGAAAACATCCAAGAAAGATTAAGAACCACATCATAGGGAATGATACATTTTACAATTTTTTGTTGATTTTCTACACTTTTTTACAGATGTTTCAGCAGGCCAGATAGCACCTCTAAATGGGTTGGATGTGGCCCTCGTGCCATATTTTGGGTATCCCTGATCTTTAAGTATTAGGTTATAGGCTTGGAGGTTGTATGCTAGGAACTAGAAACATAACAGTAGATTCTCCCCTCACCTCCAGTTTGTAAACTAAAGCTGGTTTACTTTCTTGGCTAAACATCTGCTCGTGGTGCTCCCACAATAGAAATGAGAGTCTATCCATAACTTTAATAGCTGAGGAAGGATAGGTTGGAAAAATCATTTCATTTAGCTTCGACACTTCATGCACTTCTGATACTGATTATTAGACCAAATCTTTCATAGGGATAGAGCCTCCTTTGATAAATATTCTTGGTTGTTTATTTAAATTAACTCCAAACACTATGTATATAAATAAAAAAGATCTACCATTGAAAATAAATTTCATACAAACATTTGTTCCCCAGCCATTCTAGTTACAGGCCAGCAGTCTGGACCTGGATCTACAAATACTGTCCGAAGCATTATCATACCAAAGGAACATGACAAACCCCACTATCTGAACATTCCAAACACAAAGGAACATTTAGGAATCTCCGGTGATGAGAGGGAAGAAGAAAGTTACAGTGATGGTGAAACTTCGGACACAGAACAAGTGAAATTCCATTGAAATATATTTACATACATTTTATCACTAACAAAAATTTTGATTAAAATGAATGTTTTTCTGGCTCCCTAAAACAGCATCTGGTTTTGAAACTAGTATTGATGTTAACTGGTTCTTTTTGTTTTGTCTCTTAGTTATGTGTGCATGCCACAGCCCAGACTTAAAGTTTTATTTTTCATTTCTCCACAAAATTTATCTTACAAATCGATACAAAATTCTTTGAATTAATGGCTATGGTAGATGCAGGTTAAGGCCAAGAACTGCACAAAGGGAAAATAAATTATACAGAAATGTTATTCCTTAGTCATGTGACCATTATTTTTTTATTTTGTATTTATTATTGCTATTATATTTTTGTGTGTGTGATTTTAAAAAGAAAAAAAAATTATATGTTAAAAAAAAATGTACACTGGACTAAAGGTTAAATTTTTTTTTTTTATTTTGTCCAAAGTATAAAGCATTTTTGGATTGTATTTCTTTCTGTACCTTCATTTTATATACTTGTGATATTGCTAATGAAAGCAGACATGTATGTAATCACACATTATTTTTTGGTACTTTATAGTATAATGTTTATTAATAAGCAAATAATTTATATCTAATTTTCAAACTTTTTCAGAGTTTCTCTATATTTAGTTATGTATGCATTTCTAATCCCTGTATCAGTTAACAATGGTTATGCTTGCCCTGGGTGTGGCAAAATATGTAGGTCACGGCTGGGTCTGTGAAGACAAGCCTTATTATTATTATTAGTTAACAAAAATATTTTGTTCTTTTTTTCTCAAATTAAAATAGTTTTAGTTTATATTTTTTCAAAATTTCAACCACTTTTTTTGTTTTTAAATGAATAGATCAACAAACTGTTGTTCAGTAAAAGCCTTGATTTACTATAATTTTTTATATATTTACAGAGTCGGTGGATATAGATGCAGGATAAGGCATAGGGATTCTCTGTAGGTTTCAATCTAAATATGATAAGCATGGTCTCATTTAATGCATATTGAATGCAAGTTTTTGCTCTTAGCTTGCTTTTGATGTCATTACAGGCTATCCATGTCTCTTTTTTCCCCCTTATTTTTCTCTTTCTCATTAAAAGCAACCATTGTGTGTCTTGTTTTCTAGATTTCAAATGTGTCCATGTAACTTGTTTCAGTTTAATAAATTTAGGAATAGAAAGTGTGTCATGTAATTGTTGTATGATATCATTTCTAATATATTCAAAAATAAAACCCTACCTTCTACTAAGGCCCTCTAGAAGGCAGGAATTCAATTACATTTTCAAATTGTGTGCACATTTGTTTAACATTTTTTAAAGCTGCTAAAAATTACAAATGTTTTTCATTAGTTCTTCTTAAGGAGTGCAAGTTACAGTCAACAAGAGTTCAATAAATGTGTTGAAAGTTAATTGAAAGTAGTTATTTATTTTGAACATACACTTTGACTCAAAAGCTGTAGTAACTTAGCTCTAGTGATGAATGTAGTACATCCTTGTACCATTAAATCATGTAGCTTACAAATTCAAAAACATTGCCGCCCAAAATATATAATCTTTTATATATATATATATATATTTAATTTTGTTTTGTTATATGTATATGACTTTGAAAACTACATTCTTTTCATGCATTATTATCATGCGCTTCTGAGTTTTCAAAGATCGCTAAGAATATTTGTGTTCTCACTGTAATGCCTAAAAGTGTGCAATGTATACATTAGTATATGTCACCCTTAGAATTGGGATCATCAAGTTTTTTGAAAGAATGATCAGTTTATGTTTTGAAATGTATTCCTTTTATTTATTACAAATTTAATTTTTTTTCTCTCCACCATTAGTACTGTTAATTCTTCTATTTTAATCTTGAGAAATAGTCTCATGAAACTAACCTTTTGAATATGAATTGTGTACATTTCTATATCTAGATGAACCTCATTCAACACTTTTCACTTTGACTTTTACTATTAGGATTACATTTTAAAATACTTTAACATTTGTATTTCTAAATGCATAATACTATTTGAATAAGAATCTTAGAATAAAACTGAACATAATTTGAAGACATTGTGATAAAGTTCTTGACTGCCAAACTGAAGAGCGGACTCCTAGTGTAGAGTTTCATTCAAATCTTGAAAGAACCTTTTTATTTCTTCATTACACAAATGTTGAAAAACATTTTAATCCACCCATCAACTAGTGTAATGATTGTTCAACAGATTCCAGTTTCAAATGACATTTTCTGATTGGTCATTTCCACCTTCTTAGAATTATTTTTTGATTGGTCATTTCTACCTTTAGGCATTGCTCTTTATTTTTCTTGGAAGTTGTTTAGATTTTTGCAATCGATTTTTCAACCAATCGTCATCAAATTTTGCTTAAAAGCTTATGAATCGATGACGACACAAGACTTAGACTTACATCCTCCTGCGCATTTGCTATACATCCTCCTGCGCATTTGCCATGTTGGCAGCAAACAATCTTCTTAAAGATCTATCACTGGCAATGTCTGAAGTCTCTTCCCACCTGGTGTGCACTGCTCTGAGGTCCTCCATGAAAGTATGGCTTCAAGTTTTATGAAGATGTCCCTTTTTGCCCTTTCCTCTTATTGTTCCCATATCATTGCAATAATTCATTCTGTTGGAAGACATGTCCCGCAAACCTCATGGCAACATTTTTTCACAACATCATTAAGTGGTCAAGTCCCATTTCAGCATTGGATTTCTTTGTTTGAGACCTGATCTTTATAACTGATTCCTAAAATCCTCCTTAGCCATTTTATTTTTGTTGAGCCACATTTAGTCTTTTTTTCAATTTTGGCAGATGACTTCCATGTCTCACATGCTTTCGTTTCTATAGGAATGAAAATGGTGAAAAAGTTGGTGGATTTTTGTCTCAAGTTCAATAGCCTGTTTTGTCCAAACAGGCTGCATCCTTTGGAAAATGTTCCCTGCCTTTTCTATTCAGCACACTTCGTCATGGTAGGTATCCTCATCATTTGCTATGATGCTGCCTAGGTTTGTGAACTTATCCAACTCACCAATTCTGATGGGAGCATCCTTTGCCTTATATCCCACACGCCCAATTTTAGTTTTATCTAAGTTTATGCGAGGCCAATGTTGGGTGCCTTTCTACTAGGCTCTGTCATTTCTTGTATGCATTTACTTGTGGATCTGAGCAGTGCAACGTCAGCAACAAAGTCTGGGTGTGTCCTTCGGTTCTGTTTACGCCAAGGAACACCAAAGGCAGTCTTATTCATTGCTTTCCTCATTATGGAGTCGATGGCTAGGAGGAAGAGGAAGGGAGATAAGATGCACCCCTGTCTCACACCTGTCTCGATGCTTTTTTCTTTTTCAATGCAGCTGCTAGATTGACTGTATAGGTGTCGTAGAATGTGGACACATTTTCAGGGATGCCGTATTCTCTATTTCAATGGTGATTCTAGATGGACACTATCAAACTCTTTATTATAGTCTATGAAGCTGATCATTAGCCAATGTTGGTATTCGAGACTTTGTTCTATGATATATCTGCACCGCACATGATCTGCCTCATCGGAAGCCTGCTTGCTCTTCTCTGAGTCTCTCGTCTACAGACTGTTGAAGTGGTTTCAACAGAACAATGCTGAAAACTTTGCCAAGGACAGAGAGGAGAGTAATGCCTATCCAGTTGTTGCAATAGCCAAGTTGCCCTTTTAAGGAAGCTTTACAATGACTCCTTTTTGCCAGACCTCTGAGATATCACATAAATTAATATAAAATCAACCAATTTGTTAAAAAATTAGCTGTAATTAATTAATTTTGTTTCTATAGAGAATTTAACGAAAAAATAAACTAAGCTAAGAGTAGATAAGATGTTCACTAACATTTTTAAACTAACAATTAACAATATTTAAATGTTAATGTAAGGTTATATCAGAGAATGTATGTTAATGTAAAGATTATATTAAAGACTGTATGCTAATTAATCAATTTTAAGAAATAAATTGTAATGGATTTAGTAATTAAAATTGTTTTGATTTAGCATTTTCACAAATGATTTTTCTTTCTACAAAACTACAGTGACTTACATCAGTGACCTACAAATGATTGTAAAAGTTTAAGACTAAAAAGTCTAAAATTGTAAATAGTAAAAAACAAAAGATAATAACAAAGCTTATATAAAAAAGCACTAAAGTAGAAAATTTATTTTAAAAAAAGTGTTGGGTGTGAATTTCCCTTAAATCCTAGTTAACACACTTTAAATTTTTAGTGTGTTTTACGTATAAGGATTGTTTAAAAAAAAATGTGTTTTTACTGTTTATTATTTGTGCTAGTGACTTAGTTGAAAACTTTGTCACCTTGAATCAGTTCATAGTGACTTAGTTGAACACTTTGTCACCTAGACTCAGTTCATAGTGACTTAGTTGAACACTTTGTCACCTAGACTCAGTTCATAGTGACTTAGTTGAACACTTTGTCACCTAGACTCAGTTCTTTCTTTCTAACCCCTTGATTTCATGACATTGATTCATTCGTGAGTGACAACAGTGTTTAAAACCCAACACTGAAATGTTGTTATTTGTTGTTATTTTGATTAGAAATCTTGTTATTTTTGTTACAACTGTTAATGTTTGTTGATGTCATTCAAATCTTAATACAAAAAAAAAATTTTCAACCCCAGTGATCAAACATTTGAACAATTCATTTTCTTGAGTTTTGTTTGGTTTAAAAATTGTTTACTGACAAGTTTTTTCTTTACTTCCTTATTCTACTATTGAACCAACTGAACTATATACTGAACTATATACTGAAGTATACACTGAATCCGACCTTTTTTTTTTCTTTTAATGTCAATACAAATGTTGATTTATTTTTCAGAATTTTTTCTTTATTGTGCTTATTACTCATTGTTGGTGTAGAATTATTTTCCAATCTGATTATACTTTGTAGCCACTTTATTTGGTCTATAAGCATGCATATTTGTAACTAGTATTTATTAATAAGAAGATAAGTTTTGGTCATTCTGATGATATTGCTTTTTCTCGAACACTTGATTTCCCCTTGAGTTTGTCACCTGAAATGGTTTCTCTAAAGATTTGGACTGAAAAATGTTTTGGCTTGTTTTTTTTTAAATCAATGTTTGTGCTAGTCTATTAGTACATGGGCACACTCTGCAGGCCTGAATCAGGGCATACATTAAGGAAACTCTTGGTTTGCAGTCTATTTAATTCTTAATTTCATTCTAATTTTCAGTTTTATTTTTTTATTATTTTATCATTCGTCCTTAGACTTTATTGTTTCAGTTTCTTATTTCATTTTTAAAAGATCTATTTTTTTAAAAATATCTTACCTTGACCTTTACCTATCCCTTAGTCCAGTGGTCTTCAACGGGGGCGCTATCGCCCCCATGGGGGTGTTTTCGAGATTTGGGGGGTGCTTGGAGCCAAAGGGGCAGTAGGGGGGCGCTGGGCACAATTTGGGGTGGTAAGGGGGCGCTGGGGGAAAGAAGAAACTTAAGGTGCACTGAAACAAAAGAAATTTAAAGCTGCAAACTATATATAGGCAAGTTATAGTAAACTTGCAAGACCGCACTACAAACAGCGATGTCCTTGCGAACGCCGGTATGGTCAGTATAGAGGGACTAATTTTGGTCCAACAGTTACGCTGGGTAGGGCACGTATCCCGTATTGGAGACGAACGTATGCCAAAGGCAGTCTTTTTTGGTGAGCTAAAAGGTGGTCGACTTAAGAGGCGCCCCACGGAAACGCTTCAAGACCAGCTTAGGCGTCATCTTTCCTTGGCTGACATAGAAGAGAGCACCTGGCTGCATGCGGCTTCGGAACGAGACAGCTGGAGGTCATTCACGAAGGCCTCGGGATACACATTTGAGACCAAAAGAAAATCTAAATCGACCACCTGTGGACAATGGTTATGCTTGCCCTGGATGTGGCAAAATTTGTTGGTCACAGCTGAGACTGCGCAGCTACGGAAAATACTGCATTCCTCACTGATCTTCGGACTCGAAGACTAGCCTCATTATTATTATTATTTAAGAACAGAAACAACGTTAGAAATGGAGTTCGGGAATCCCATTTTCTATTTTAAAATTCTTACTCTTTTGCTGTAATTGTAGGGTATCTAGTGTCCATAGATCTTGCGCGCATAAACGTTATTGATTTGATAAACAAACTAGATAATACGCGTTTTAGATTACAGTTTATTTTTCCTACATGTGTTAATATATTGATATGTAAATGTTAATTGAAAAAAACGTTAAAGCTAACATTCAAATAGAATAATTTTACCTTTTTTTTAAACAAAAAACAACCCAACAAAGTGTTGTTACGACAACTCGCTGGTATGTAATGTGTTAGCTAGCTAGTTGAGTTAGTTGGGTTGCACACTTTATTAGAGCGACAGTGAACGTACATTGTATAGTGACGACATAGACTTTGGGTTAGAGATTAGAATATAGAAACATCGCTGTTAGTGACGGATTAGACTGTGGCCCCTGTATTAAACGTTATTGAATTTTCATCTTGAGTGAACTTAGTCATTGAGTCTGTGTTCCTGTTTGGTATCTGTTACATTCTTGTGGCAGATGTCATAATAAAGAAACTCGCAGTTGTAATACACTCAACAAGGTACGCACGCACTTAGTATGATTTAACATCGTTAGAAATACTTCAACTACATCTGATTTACACATGCATCCGTTACAAATGTCATATTGTTAAGAGTTTTAGTGAATTGCCACTAGATATAAAGTATTCCATGTTCTACTTTGAATGACGGCATTTTCAGATGAGGTTATGAAACCAAGTCGGCTTCACGAACATAGCAATATCCAAAAATAATTTAAGAATATTCATGAATAATTGTAAAAGTCTAAAATTATAACAATATTTAAAAAAAAAAAAAGGAAACCGGCAAAGCAGGATATGTTTTAGTGGCTTCTTAGTAAAATGCATAGCTTTTTTTGTCTTATGATATTGTTACAAATGAACAGTGACAGGTAGAAGTCAATACGTGTGACCCCGGCGAGATGACACAGCAGCAAGTGTTCTCTGGAATCTAGGCGTATAAACAAAGATAGGATGTGACGTGTCCTCACGTGTTGTTCCTGAAGATACTAGCAGTGTTTGTGCAACTTTGGAGGAGCGATCAGGGACTCTATATAAACCTGAGAGTTAATGTGAAAAGTCAGTCGTCGGTACTGTTGTCTACTGTGGGAGACAGTAGAAGAGATGTATACGACTGGATGCAAGTTAACTAGGGTAGAGTTAACTGGAGTGGACTACTGTCGTTAAAGTCTATACAGCGAACTACTGTGGACTTGAGCCGTTACAGTCGATGTAAGACGTGTACGGCTCTGATTCGGTAGAGTTGAGTACGACTTGGTTCAGCTTTGGGAGAGCTGGAGCGACACTGGGAAGTGTGTCAGTGGTCTGTCCTGTGTTCTGGTATGAAGTAGGACTCTTAAGAGCATAAGACATTACTCCCTGTGACTTGATAGCGAAAGTCTAATTATTTGTTGATGCTTATAATAAATAAATACATCGTTTAGTATTGCCTCCTACCTTTTCGTTGAGTTGCCTGCCTTAGAGTTACAACAATATTGTTTGAAAATTGATTAAAACTAAAATATTTTTTTTAAACATATGTTACACAAAAAGACTTTTTTTTTCTGTTAAAGATGAAATTCTATTTCAAAATTGTCTAGTTATGTTGCTTATAAAGACATATAGGGAACCATCAGTGGTTGGACAATGGCTTCATAAGTAATATAAAATAAAGAACATAACTATTCACTATTCACCTTGTGAGTTATGATACACAGTCAACATCTTAAGAAAAGTTTTGCCCGAAATTTCATTTCTATTTGAATCTAATTATAAAAATTGTAAATAACATAGAAACCCATGCCGAAAATGCCCGAAAATAATCTCATCTTTCAACATCTTTGTGAAACAAATAATGAAAAAGGTGTTAGACTTGTTGTAAACTGAAGTTCGCTG
The DNA here is from genome assembly GCF_947242115.1 of Biomphalaria glabrata. Lineage (NCBI taxonomy): Eukaryota > Metazoa > Mollusca > Gastropoda > Planorbidae > Biomphalaria > Biomphalaria glabrata. The sequence goes on from NC_074724.1 coordinate 21,550,176, forward strand.
CATTTCGAAAGGGGTTTGCTATTGCTCGTTTTGTTCAACGGTTGGCGGTGACTTCAAGCTGGCTAAACAAAATGGTTCTCCATGGTAGGCATCTAACGCAAATGAATGAAACCAACCTTCGAATGCAAGGAAAGTAATGCAATTTCATTGATTATATCATTTTTTCTTTTATTAAGCTATTACATCTATTTGAAAGAGCTTTAAAATCTCACATAAGTTGTGTTGTTTGTTGATAAATTAATTACTGCCTAAGGACATCGATATCTATGCAATTCACATAACAATGCTCTATGAAGAAATGACGATTCGCTTCTAGGATGTAAATACATTTAAAAAAATTAAATATAAATGACAATTTTTATTAAACATCTGTTACCGATATTCAAATAGAGTTGCAAGAAAAAATAGATTTACAAAATTATGTCTTCAGTAGAAAGAATGTTAACATAGGAGCACACCAGAGATGTGGCTGCAATTAAATGTTTCAGTAAAATTCCAAAACTGTGGTCTAAAATGGGATTATTTTTTAGCTTTTCCTTGAACATATATAGTATACCTAGATTTAGTGCTAACAAACTAATAAGCAAAATAAATAAGCAAAGAAATAGACTGTATGTACCCACTAGAGGAGACCTTCGCCTTGCTTTGGCTAATTTAAAGCTTAAAATTTCTAATATTGTCAGACTGCAGGAGGCACAAGGTTCCCTTTAGCTCAATTTCATTTTGTAGTGAATTCAGCAATAATAATGTTTATATTAAAAATAAAAATAAATGTACAATTAAACCTGAAATAAACTTATATATACTATATCTAGACTGGACATGGAGACTTTTTAACACTACAAAACATGTGAAAATGTTTTAGAAAGTTGGATCAAGGCGTTGTTTTGTAAAGTAGTTAAAAGAAGTAAGTGCCATTTTTTTCAACCCTAACCTATGTAACATGATTTAATTTTTAGATCTAGATCTAGTAAAATAATAAAAATAAGAATACCCTCGTCTCATAATTATTATTTTGCAATTTTTAGATACATAATCTTCTTTATCAGAAGACTGAATGCAACACTAAATCCAACTTTCTACACAATGTTCACGATCAGTCGCGGATAAGAATTTATTTCCGGTTTCCAGTCTAGTAGTAGATATATAAGTCTATGAGAAGGCCCTAATATTCCAAAATTTTAAAGGGGAGTATTCTTAGGATTTGAAAGAAAATCATGAAAATCAGATTTTTTTGTGTGTAATGACAGCAAATTATTTGAAAGAATTTAAAGAAAGAATTTAAATTTTCTTTCCGTCTTTTGCGCCTTTCATAAGGGCGTTTCTTTGAGTCTCAAATGTTTGTTCCGCTGCTTTTGTGAGAGCTCTCCTACTGTCTCTCTCAGAGGCCATCTGCTACCAGAGAATGCTGCCAGATACTTTCCTCTATCCCAGTAAGGGCATCTTTATAGCGGTTACGGGGGGCACCTCTGTAACTCCGTCCTACTCTAAGCTCACCAAAGAAGATCGCCTTTGGCATGCGGTCGTCTCCTATGCGGGATAAGTTTGATTGACAGCATAAAAATTAATAAATAGATGATATTTTGTTAAAATTTGTCTTCTCACGCTTCTTTATACCTGTTTTTCTTAGCTGCGCTGGCGGATTTTTTAAAATAAAAAATACGAAAAGGGGGGGGGGGGTGTTAGGTAAAACAAAAAGGTTGATGACCACTGCGCCTTAGTTTGTTGGACCGTTGGGGCACCAAGCAAGACTCGTTGACCGTCTTTCTCCATTCCTCCCTGTCTTTTGCCTTAGTTAGAACCTCTTTCAATGGCATTCTTGTATGTTGTCCTCCCATCGCTTTCTCTGTCTGCCTCTTCTTCTTTTCCTGGTACTGTTCCCTGGAGGAAGGTCTTTGCGAGCCCCGAAGATCTTGTAATATGGCCATAGATTTTAAGCTTGCGTTTTTTTACTCTAGTTAGCAGGTCGTCATGGGGTCCGATCACATCAGTAACCCTGTTTATAATCTCTTGGTTTGTGATGCGGTCTTTGAATGTGATACCTAGGATCCTTCTGTAGCATCTCAATTTCATTGCTAGGATCCTCCTCTCTAGTTCTGCAGTCAGCGTCCAAGACTCACAAGCATATAAAAATGTGGCCATGGCCAGGGAGCGCATCAGTCTGATTTTGTTACGAATCTCACTATCCAGGCTCTCTAAAAAACAGCCAATACTGTACAATTAACAACACATTCACTGTACAACTATCTCTCCGAAAACACCGTACCGCCGTATCAACCCTTGCACTGCCTCTACGTCTCGTTCCGGGCTTGCACTGGGTTCAACAGTTCAGGACTGACTTCACACACTAGGCTCGTTGTGTCGGACTCGATCGCAGACCAAGATCAAGACGCCGTTCGTCTCAACTGTACTTGACAGCACTCCGAACTGAACCTTCGTAATGCTCCGTACAGAACCACACCGTTGAACTGTGCTGGACTGTATTGAACCGGGCTGTAGTGGACCTTCTGTCGTGAACCTCCTTTCTGAACCTCGCTGTATTGAGCCCCTTTTCTCGACCGTCTTGACTGCGACACCTCCGCTCTTATATAGGGTGCCTACTGGCCTTCTCGAACCGGACAGAACGTCGTTCGACCATTCTGGATGGTCAGATGACTACATTCCTCGTGACGCTCCTGAGCTCTGTTCACGACGGCGATCCTTCCCGAACCGTCCTGTTGACACTCGACTCGGCTGACCGTCGTAACTCGTCACGGTTGACCGCTCGTCTAGCGCTGGCCTGGGGCTGACTACACTCACACCACTACCCCCATCTGTGCCACCACCAGGTTTATAACAATATGTTGTTCCGGTTTTTTTAAATGTAAACAGCCTATAAATGCTAAATGAAAATCTCTACACCGACTCATATTTCATTTACTATAAAGTTGTTGCGGAAATTGTTATGTTAACAATAAATTTTGTCAAATGATTGTTGAAATCACAACATTGACTTACATGACACTTATATTCTTGGACAATATAGTTTAATTATCGATATCAAATTGTTCGGTATTTTCAACTTAAAACAAATGTATGTCAAATGCCTTTTTTTTTTAAATATCGACAATAGGTTGTTCAGGATTTTATGATAATTTAAAAGTAATTTACTATAAATGATTATTGAAAATATATTTTTAGCGGCTCCCGAAAGGGGAAAAAACCGCTATTAGGTTTGTTAGACTTATTTTACATTTAATTTTATTGCTGAAACATAGTAAAAGTTTTTTAATCACTAAATAATGTTCCGGATTTTGATTTGAAAAAGAAATCGACCTACGTTACTTTAATTTCCTTACAAATCCTCGCCAAAATTTTTCCGAATTTTATATAAAAAATCTACTAGCGCCAAATAACTGTTGAAATCCTTTTTCTAATAAATAAAACACATATTCTCCTCATTTACAATATGTACCATGTGGGATTTTTTATGAAAAACATTTTAACTCTATTTATTTAAAATCGCACTTCTATCTTACACTACATTTAATTTTCAAGCTAAAACGTTACAAAATCTAATTTTATCTTAATATTAAGTTCCGGATTTTTAAGGAAAACAACTTCCTAACACCAAAGTATGGTATGAAAATCTCTCCACAAGGCTATGGTAAATCTAATTTTCATACTAGATCATCCCAAAAATTTAATTAACGGTGTTTGATTTATCTGAGATTCTCTCTCTATCTCTCTCTCTCTATATATATATATATATATATAAATGCATCCGAAACAATCTACTATAGATACTTAAAACTATTGCGATGTTTTTGGAAGGAAAATTAAAGGATAATCAGATTTCAATAGCTTTTAGTCTTCTTTTTTTCGCTATAAACATGATGAACAGACAAAGTGACAGATAAAACGCACAGAAAATGCGGTTTTTATCCTGATGTATATATATATCTATATCATACATTTTTAAATGAAATACTATACGAACTCAGTTTCCTCTAAATCTATGTACCCTCGTTAGCTCTCTCTCTCTTGTGTTAATAAAAACATTTGTAGTCTAACTTTATAATAGGCCGTGTGACGTCATGGAATTTTTTTCCTTTGATATCATATGGAATAAGTTCTTTAAATGAAATGTAATTAAGAATTCGATGCACTAATGTTTATTAAACCTCGCCAACGTTCTCGTATCTAGGCTTTTTTATTTTACGTAAATCTTATCTAAATTACATCCAAATTATTCCAAATTTAGATCTTAGATCTAGGAGATATATATATATATCTTAAGAAGTCCAACCTAGATGATGAAGTAGACTTCCGTGTTGCTCGTGCCAGTTCTGCTTTTAGCAGACTTCAAAGATAAGTTTGGCAACGGAGAGGACTCAGCATATCCACAAAACTGAAAGTCTACAGTGCTGTATTTCTCCCGTCACTCCTATATGCATCAGAGTCCTGGACCCTATATTCCCACCACACCAAAAAGCTAAACTCCTTCCATCTACGCTAAGGAGTATCTATAAGGTGCGTTGGTCCAACCAAATACCTCACACAGAAATCTTAAAGCTGTCCAACATGTACAGTATCAATGCGACAGTAAAAAGGTCCCAACTTCGATGGACGGGACATGTAGTCCGCATGCCAGACAAACGCCTTCCCAAAAGACTTCTGTACGGGGAGTTGTGTGCAGGAAAGCGCTACCATGGAGGACAATACAAGCGCTACAAAGACACTCTCAAGAGCTCCTTCAAGGAATGCGATATCGACATTCACGACTAGGAAGCACTAGCTCTCAATTGATCCTCGTGGAGTGAAGCTGTGAGTCTCGGAGTCTCGAGATTTGAAGCAAGAAGAGTGGCCAGGGTGAAAGAGCGCCGAACAAACAAAAAGTTGAGAAGCAACTGACCTAGCCTACCCATGTCACGTTTGAGGCCGGCTTTTTAAAGCGAGGATTGGACTTAACAGTTGTCTACAAGTCCACGAAGGAGGAGCAATACTTATCTTAAGAGTGCTAAATCAGAAGTTTAGTTTAGGTAGATCTTCATCCTTATGAAAATGAAAATGCCAATAGCTTTGTGGGTAACTGTGCTGGGACATCGAGGAGACGTTGCAGAAGTACAAGCACGAAACCTGTTCTTTTCTATTTTTATTTTTCATTACAAAACAATGCCAAAAGATTATCTAAAATCGCTCGTTTGACATATTGTACACATTCGGTAGTTGTCATGCCGAAATGTGTAATATATTTCTTTATCAATAATAGGCAATTAGTTTTTTATTAAGCGGACTGGCCTAATTATTTCAACGGTTCCAAGTTCATAGCCGCTCTTTGCCATCCCCGTCTTCCAGCGGGAGGTTTGATTTATATTTATGATTTATATTATCTTTAACTTAGGAGGAACATCCGAAGCATGTAAAATATTTACGGAAAAAACATTTTTCCAACGCGAAATTGGTCTTTAAAACATTATTTCTTATGACAATCAAAACAAAAACACGTCTTGAATATTCCTTGCAAATAGGCGGATCCTCTAAGGATCCGACGGAGGCTGCCTCTGAGCTTGTGTGATAACAAATTCTCTTTGTAATCTTGTTTTTTGTTGTTGTTGTTGTTTTTTTGTTTTGCATTTGTCTGAATCTAAAATTCGACTTTCTCGGCCATTAATATCTGACTCACCTAATGTCTCCTTCGAGTTGTAACATAAATACTCCTTGAGTTTTATTGAATGTAAAACTTCTAAAAGTGTGTGGCTGAGAACGAGAGCTTTCTATTAGAGGATGCCAAAAAAATGTGCACTATTATTGTAATGCCCTGGCTGTTCCACTGATAGTATCAGACGTGGTTGTTGTGGAGAGGCGTTTTACTGTCTACAAAAGAAGTGTTTGTATTTTGTGTGTGTGTGTGTAAGGGGATATGATGCAGACAGACGAGAAAACTAGAACTAATATTTATACTTTAGATTAGGGGATTTTATTTATCTCACATATACAAAGATTTAATAGAAAGCGTGTGTTTTTCTCGTTTAGCTTGCAATTCTGTCAAATATTTGTCTTAGTGAGCACCTAAAATAAAACAATAAAAACTGTGTACGAAATTTTATGCAAATATGTTTGATAGTTACAGAGATATATGAAGTACATAACATGATTGGTATTTGGTAAATATTGACACGATTTATTTATATTCCTAAAATACACTTGTACAACTAGAAAGTATTTTGACACTTAACATAATAGTTCCTTATACTTATTTTTGGAGTTCTAAAATGGGCTGCCGATAAGTCAAATTATATATATCGTAGAGACTACTCAATCAGTGGAAAAGCGACGTTGCTTCCAGGCATTGTTCAGTTGGATTGGACATGTTTTGTCTTTTTCTCTCAGAGTTCTCCTAGGATGTTATTGATCAGATTGTAAAAATAGGATCAACGAATAGCTAAAAGACATAGTGCAACCCTCCACTGCATTGTTAGTTCGAGAAAATTGTCCTACATTTGAAAAGTTCCTCAGCCTCTTGGCGTGATATCTATTTCCTGTAGTTCACATTTTAGAGGTAGTGTTTAGCTTCATAAGGAGACAAGAGACATGGAGATGTGGTATTGGAGATTGCTTCCAAAAGATTCTCTGAAATGGTCGACCATCTCCATAAGTTTTCTACGTCAGTGGTGCACGAGCTTCAACTTGAGGAGGCTATAAACATTTCTTACATGCTTGTTGCAGATTTCCTCATCGATATAACTGGTCCAGACTCTGTTAGGCACTTTCAGAAGACGTTTCTGGGGGAAGTAAATCAACAGAGAACTATGCCCCTAAACCCATAGTCTCGCGAGATTGACATCACAGACACTCATAGAAAGAACTAGATATACCACACGGGTTAATAAACTTAATTACACAGGTTTAGTCTTACAACTCATTCATTTTTTTAAATAGGAAGTTCTAGAAAACCTTAGGCCGGAGACTTGATTCCTTTTTAGTCTTTCTACAGTATATGATATCGAAAAATATGTTCATCAATTTTCTATTAGAAAGTACATACACAAAAAAATTACTGGACGAGCCGATGACTAAAACAAAGTACCACATATAATTTCCTAAGACAAAGAAATAAAAGTCTGACTTATATACTTCATCTGACGGTGAGAGAATAAAAACAAAAATAAGAGACTGAATAATTTTGGCAATAGTGAATATCAGGCAAGTCAGTAAAAGTACCATTGTAGTTCTTGGCGACCACTGAATTTTACTTTGGGATGACATTTGTTTGCGGGCACGCAGAGTATAAACAACTTTGACTGCAATAAATGTACACCCAACAGAAACTAACGTTAAAGGCACCCAGGTAGTCAAAGTACCGAATATGTAATGATTGAATAAGACTAATATATATTCATTTTTCTGATATATTTCATTCAATCCAACATATGCCATATAGTCAGCGCCTTCTATATTATTGTTGTAATATTTATAGTAGGTTGAGAAGGCTAAAAACCATGGGAGACACACAATATATGCAAGAGTGACTGTAATGATGGCATTCTTTTTGGTGACAATTTTCTTGAAAGTGATTGGTAAGAAGACCGCAAGAAGGCGCTCCACTGTGATGATGACGGGGATAATACTGCTGACATGACTTCCATAACCAGCGAGAAAATAAAAGGCAATTATAGAGACACAAAGAAACATATTAACATTATCTCCATACTGCCACCCAGCGACATATTCATACTTTAAGTTTGGGCCCCACACCATTAGGACTTCCGCATAATTCAATCCTGAAAGTAGAGTTAAACTGTCTGCTACTACAAGACTTAAAAGTAAAATATTGGAAGGTTTTTTCAGGTTACTTCGTCTCAGTATTTCAATGCTTAACATGTTGCCAATAAAACCAATAATTGCACAGATAGGATTTACATAACAATTCCAGATCTGAAGGACAAGAACCTGTAGCGTCCAACCGTAAAGATACAAGCACAAACCACTGTAATAAAAAATTTTTTTCGAAGTGACAATTACAAGCGTGTTATTGGTCGAAGGAGTTGAAGATAAAAGTTCACTTTCCCAAACATTGGACTCCATTTTTTTAACACAACAGTCAAGATTATTTTTCAAACCCAATAACAAAATATTATGTCCGAACTTAAGAGATTTAAAGTGAAAACCAACAAAACACACGATTCTTAAGAAATCCCATTTTTTGCACAAAGTTAAAAATGTAATGTTGTTTACTTTTTAAAACATTTTGCTTCTTTACTTTAGTTTTCTTAAATTCTCTCATTTCCCATCACAATATATAGGGCTTTAACAATGTGCAATAAACTGTAAACTTGCTATGTTAATAATTTAATTTGAAACATGATCACTTTCCTACAGTCAGTATAATTTGACATTGTCTATTCAAATTATTCGTTTCCAATCTTGTTCATTTCAATTAGAGGAATATAAAAACTATTAATAAATTTAAATAACACTGAAGACTAAATTATATTTTCAGGTGCCGGTAAATAATTATTAGAAATTAATATGTTGTTCTTTTTTATATAGAAATTTGCTATATTTAAATCACTTGCTAATAAACTTTTAAAAAATAGAAAGATAGTTTTAATTTCTCAATATATTATTTTGCCAGGTTTTCATAGTTGCAAAACTTTTGATAAAAAAAAAAGTTAATTTCTAATAAAGAAGAGTTCTTTCAACCTAACCTAGATAAGTTTGTAACTAGATACTCTTTCTTTGTTTGGTTTGATTTGATAATGAACTTTGATGGTGCTATTTTTCTTTATCTTTTTATTTTATACAATATAATTCAATTTTTAGAAGTAGCCATGATTAAGTATTATTATGATAATGAGAGTATATCATTTAATGAAAGCAAAGCAAACTCCGTCGACTGATTACTGATACAAATAATAATCTTTAAAGGAGTCAAGCGATAAACAACTTCATTATTGTAAAGCAATCTAGTCTGGCTCATGAAAAGTAATCTTCATTTTTTTTTTTTGTGCGTCCAAAATTTGTCTGAATCGAAAGTCCTATTTTGTCGACTATTACTGCCCTACTCGTCTAATTGCTGTCTCGAGTTCGAACATAAATACGCCTTGCGGGGCTACTGGGAAAAGGTTGTCTAGCAATGGAATATCTTTCAGTACATAAAACAATTTATTTCTTAAACAGTATTTTATTTTTCCTTCAAGCAAAAATTATTGATTATTTTATTTGTAATAATGTGACGTACAGTCTGTGTTACACTGTTAGTCAAGGTAGAGGCCTAAACATTGAACAGAACCTAAAACTTTATTGGCGAGAATTCTTCATACATCAGCCTCCATTCTTTAGCACAGCTTCATTGCCATTGGATGCAGTATTTCGTATTTCACTATTTGTGTCTGTGTATATGTCTGTAATTATGTGCGCAGGCATTTATGCATAAACGTATGCACGTTAGTATGTGTGTATTTGAATATAACTCTTGAGTAGCTCTGTATAGTGTATCTCTATGAAAATACGTTATAATGTCAATATGAAATGTGCTTGTATTTATGCATTATAATGTGTAAATTTGTATTGATAAATGTTTAGCATGAGTACTTCTGTTGTGTTAACCACTGTCAGAGCCTTCGATGTCACTGATTCTAAAGTCTATTGGCGCCTGTCGTTCAGTTGGACACATCAGCTAAATGGAGAAGGAAGTAATGTTGTTCGGGTGACGTCAATTGGCCATGACTAATGCCCAGGCATTCATCTCAATTCTGAAAGATACCATATTCAAGTTTGTATGTGTATGAGTAAGCCAATGTTTTTGAAAGACAATGGATGCACCTAACAAATAAACAACTAGACCAGAAGCTCTAGTACTTCGTAGATATTCTCTTCGTGTCCTCCATTTGTTAAAATAAAGTTCAATCCAAACTTAAGTTACCAGCTCAATGGGTGAATTAAAAAAAAGAGAAGCATAGGTAGCTAAAGCCCCTAAATAGGGTTAATCATAAAGGCTTGATGAAAAAGGTATTTGTTAATTAAACACACCAATGAACGATAAGCACCTATGGATAGGGCTAGGAGGAACAAGACTAGGGCTAGGAGGAACAAGACTAGGGCTAGGAGGAACAAGACTAGGGCTAGGAGGAACAAGACTACACGAGCTGACAAGAGTGCACGGTGAAAGTAAAAACTTAAAAAGTGACAGTTCATTGAAATAGTTCAGCCATGGAACTATACTCCATGGTTCAGCTATACTTGTTGTAAGATTTGTTTTGTTCTCTCTAATTTTAATTACATGCTGTCCTCATAAGAAAATTGAATTAGGCTCAATCTTGTCGCTCTAGCCATATAAAATTGTTGGAAATAATAGTAACAATCATTCACCCAAAATTATGGGCATATACATATGTATGTATGTGTGTTCGAGTGTGTGTAAATGTAATTAATCTTTATTACATGGGCATTTATTATACCTTAGCTTAGGTTCTTCCTGGAGTTAGTATACAGACTGTAGACACCCCGCCCTTGCCAGCCTCTTGGCTACGTTGAATGTAGTTTGCTTTAGATTTTATATCAAAAAGGAAAGTTTTATCGTCAAAACCATCTGTTGGGGGGGGGGGCTAAACTAAACAATCTCTGGAGCTACGCTCATAGAATTTGGCGACTGTAGTTTGCCTTAGAATAATATTGAAGTGGGAGTTTTTAACCTTAAAACTCTCTGTAGCGAGGTTTTATACTCAAAAGCCCCTTTTGCTACGCTCATAGAATTTTGTGATTGTAGTTTGATTTAATTTTACAATGAAGAAATGGCTTTTAGCTGTAATGGGGTTTTAAACTCAAAATCTTCGGAAGGGGGCTAGGAAGTGAGCTCAGCCATTGAACTGCTCGCACACCGGAAAGCACTTTCCTGCAGAAGCCATTCAGGATGGAAAGCATGTCCAAAATCAAGCCACACCACGAACTGCTAAGTTTGTGCTGCTAACAAGGAATAGTCATAACTAAAACAACATGAGTTTCAATAAACACAATGATTTTATTAGCCTCTATTTATGTTCTTACTCCAGCCACTTGTTCTCTAAAACTGACCTCCTTTTACACACAGTCCTGACACACTGCTGTTCACTCAAGCATGTACACTCAAGGTCCACTGGTCATTTCATACACAGGCACAAACACTGCACTACCAGCCACTCAAAACACATACACTTACTATCACATCTCCCTCCTTGAAAGCTTAGAGATATCCATGGACCACATTCACCAATCGTAAACAAACAATATTTAGTCACATGATCTTATTGATTTAAAAAACGGAAAAAAAACTGTCACGTGACATCCATCATGAATTAAACATTAGATCGTAAATTACATAGACGAGATAGAGCAACACGGGGCTAAATGTTGTTTGTTTACGATTGGTGAATGAGGTCCATTGACTGACTATACAAATGATTTCTCTGTCTCACTATAAACAAATCAGTAAACTGAATACATGTTTAACACAACATAATGTTCAATTGATAATATTATCAACAGTAACAATATAAATTATAAAATGTGTAGTAAAAAAACCAAGAGTCTAGGTTTACAAATAGACATTAATTATATCGAAATTGTATAATAATAAAAAGATATACTTGTACCTAATTATCTGCGTCAGAACTTGCCTACCATATCGAGTTATTACAGGCGACGGATTGGTAGTGTTAGTCTGTTCCACATTTGTATCGCTCACGTTCTCTGACTGTGTGGTTTGACCATTAATGACTGTCTCTGGGGTGCCTATTTAAAAAATATCAGGCATGACGCTTGATTTTGTGCATGTGTCTCTTAACATCCTTCTATTTCTTTGGTATGTTATCCCATTCGGTGTTTTTACCCAGTAGTTGGGGTCTCCACTTGGGGTCTCCGATTGCAAGAGGGCCATATATGGGTCTTGATCCGACGTTCTAGCTTTATTTAGAAGCTGTTTCACTGTTTGTAAGGCCCGTTCTGCCATACCATTAGATTGTGGAAATCTGGGGCTAGACGTAGTGTGCTTAAAACCCCAGCTTTTAGAAAATTTCAGAAATTCTTCACAAGCAACTGAGGGTCCATTTTCACTAATTACTTCCCTTAGAATACCATGTCGAGCAAATTGTGATTTCATATGTATGATCACATCTGAAGCTTTTAGTGTTGGGATAAGATTTATCTAAAACAATTTACCATAGTAATCTACAAGTAGTAAATAGTTCTTACCGAGATACTCAAAAATATCAGCTCCAATTTTTTCCCAAGGAAGTACAGGAGTATGATGTGGTAACAATGGCTCCTTTTGCTGCGACTTCAGGTGTTCGTTACACACTGCACAGGTAGATACCATGTCTATAATCTGCTTACACATTCCAAGCCAGAAGAACACCTCCTTGGCTGTAACAAGACATCTATCTCGCCCAAGATGACCTTGGTGCACTCTTTGAAGCATTTCTTTCTGCAATACTTTTGGTACTATTAATCTTTCTCCTTTAAAAAGTAATCCATTGCTTTCATTAAGTTCTTCTTTAAATCCTGAATATGCTCGAATTTCTTGTGGAATTTCAGCTCTCTTGTTTGGCCAGCCTATCATAATTTGATTCTTTAACAGCCTTAAAACAGCATCGTCTGCAGTGGCCTGCTGAAAAATGTTCATATATTCATCTGACAATAGTAAACTATTAAAGATCAGAGGAACTTGTGCATCCTAGTCATCACTTAAGGGATATTTGTTTGGTAGTGTGACAAGTCAAAAGCTTGCTGTCAGAGTCACTCAATTTTACCACAGCATTATTTATTATTTATTATTATTATTTTATTTTATTTTAATTATTTCCCCGTTCTATCCCCCATTTCATCACCCGCCCCACCTTTTCCTCTTCTCACTAGACACCTTGGCCATAACTAGGCCACGGCTTTCACTTATCTCCCCTTGACCGGGGAAAGATAAACACACAGTCTTTTACTTTGGCCGGATGTCTGACGGTCACGGTTGACACCACCTTGGATGGAATGCGAGTCACTCTCCCCCCTTTCTCTCTTTGATCAAAGAGATTATTTTGGTCAACACGCCTCGTGACACTCCAAGGTGCGACTCTTGGCAGATTTCATCCACGTGTGAGATCATCCTTAGCCTTGGCGCCTTTCCTGTTTCCGTCCACCTCTCCCGGACCTTTATAAGGTAGACTAAGTCAAACCATACCCGCTCATTTCTCTCTCGCTGGCAATCGAGTCTGGACTATTTCATTTATTCTTACTCTTAGAGGAATACCTGGTGGTAAGCCGAACTTAATCACAGTTCCACTTAATTACTTTGTGCATATTTCTCACTGGATATTATCATGTGTATTTTATTATTTTATTTATATTTAAATAGTGCATTGTGTATTTCTCTCTGTCGCAAGTAGAAAACATAAATATGGCATATGTATATATTTATGTATTGCATTAATCTATTGATGCTACGTTGCTCAATTGATCGTTGATGTAACCATGTATATATTTGTACATCTTATTTTATTTCCTTTATCTCGGCTGACCGCCTTGATAATTTTACTAGCGCACTAATACTGCGTTCAGAAAAGAGAAATGAATTATCTCCCCTGTAGTCTTTCTACTTTGACGAGATTCGCGCTCCTTGAACGGACACTCTCCTTTCAAGCGCACTCCATTGGTCTCGGCCGACGGCCATGTGTAAACAAACCGTCATGGTCGCTGACCACCGCCCATTTCTCCCCCCCCCCCTTTTTCTCTTTCCACTTGTGTTGTTTTTTTTTTAGATTATTATTTCCCTTTTTATGTACATTTTTATATTGCTACTATCAGCCATCTATTTTCCAAATCCCATTTGTCATCATCTCCCCATAGTACTCAAAAGCATTTTACCAATCTAACGAATGCACCTCAGTCGAGGGCATCGATAAGATGCATGAGAGACATGTCCTAACTTGTCTTTATTTATCCGCAGCCTCCCTCAGGTGTCTGCCTATTTGTTTGGATCACCTGCCTATTTGCTATTGAGTATCATCTACTGCCTACTTGGATCTACTCAACTATTTACTCGTGCTATCGGCTCTACTTGCCTGCCTATTTGACAGTCCACTTGTCAACCCATTAGGCACGACGTCCCTATAGACCCAGAGTCCGTGCGAGACGTCATAGCTCCGCCCGAACTCCGCAACTCACTGGGCTTATCCTGCTAGTTACGCTGCCCACGGTAGATCAGCTCTGCCCGCAGTACCCTTGTGCTCACGGTAGCCGGCCACCCGCCCTACTGTGCCCACTACAGATATCAGAACTTTGGATTGAGACTCCACAAAAAATGTATCAACGGCGTTCCTCTACCCGCTAGAGTGCCACCTCCAGCTGCAGAACCTCAAGCCAGGACACAGTCAGTTGCGACCCAAGCAGGACAACCAGCTAAGTCAGAAGACAAAGTGACATACTCTCTTATTAAGTGCAAGAGTGATGATTAAATATAGTATTGATTTAGAGATAGATGCAAACCCTCCCCCTTTTTATTCTTCTATGTAAATATTTATGTAAATAAACATTCTTCAATTTTAACTTTGTATCTCTCTTTCATTGCTTGTCTCGTTGCGTGCATGCTCCCGATTTATATGCTGATAGGTCAATGTGTGATAACTTAAAAAATAATCATACCCTAGACATTAAACAAGCCAAACACACGTCATACCCGCAAACCTGTCACAGGTAGCGATGCTCTTGACAGTGTGTCTGGAATAGACATTTCTTTGCCTAGTTTGTATTCCAGCAGTATTTAATATTTCATTATTCGAAGAAGCATCCACTGAAGCCTAGGTGTTGTAGATGGCAAAGGCTTTTTGATAATCGCTTCCAAAGGTTTGTGATCTGTTTCAACCTTTATTGGACGTCCATACACATAGTAATGGAAATGTTCAACTCCGAAGACAATGGCAAGCATTTCTTTTTCTATTTGTGGGAAGCGTGGTCGAGAGGCCATGTGCGAGAGACCAATGACCTAAATTCTGCCAAGTCACTGGTTTTCCTGGCTAGCTCAAGCAACCCATGCAATGTTCTAATAGCACTAGGAAAGAAAGAGTATTTGTACAAATTTGTCCTCGCATAAGGAATGAGGAATGTTCCTTTATCTTTGTCTTTCTGAGTATTTTATTAAATTTTGTTTTTGTATTTGAAGATTATGGTTCGGTGTTGTATGTATAATTGCTACTTTACTTTTGAGTTTTCTCTCCTGGTAGGAACGTCCCATGTAAAAGTTTAATAGTTAGAAAAACCTTTGTCTTGTCTTTGTTTTTATTTATAATTTGTATTTCCATGATTCGTCCAGAAAGTAAATTATATATGTATTCAAATGTATCATTCAAACCCGAAAACATGGAGATCCAAAGCAGTCATATCGCCTTGTTGCAAACAGCCACCTGGACTTTCACCCACGTTTGGGTGATGACGTATTATTTTATTTTCCAATAATCGCTTTCACAAACAATTTTAAATTTAGGGTCTACACATAGGTCAGTGGTTTGAATACTCGTTAAAGCTTATTTATGTCCACCAAATATTCTTCACTTTCTTCTCTTAATGACTATTGTACCCTAATACTGCTATTATCGGTAAAATTTCATGTTAATACATCATTTGTTTAAGTACTAAAGTTTTACATTCTCCAATTAGACTTTTGGAAACGTTTGAAAAATAGTTTGCTGAAAAGTTTTTGCAAGAAGCAGAAAGGACAGGTAGCCTCGTTTAAGAAGCGCCAGTGAAATACTCGACTCATAACTAAATACCGAATTGACAGAAGGATCTGACTTTTAGTACTTGGTCAGTATGTTGGGCATGAACAGCGGTAACGTTGTTGACAATATTGTAAATGCTGATATTCTCACGCCATTGACTCCTAATAGAAAAACAACTCGAAACATTGAATACCATTCTTGATCGTATCTCAAGTAAAAACTTTGGACTTTTGGTGTCGGTGAATAGGTTCTATTATTCTAGCACCAATTCTTGTTAGGTGCACAAGTTTTGAACTCACCTTCTTTGTTACATTGCTTTTTAGCTTATGGCGTTTTTAGCGGCCCCCGTAAAAAAGCCGCTATTAGGTTTGTGCAAAATGTCCGTCTGTCTGTCTGTCCGTCTGACACACTCAGATCTCGAAAACTAGAAGAGATATGAAAAATATTATTTCAATATTAAATGCGGCTTGAAAAGTTTAGGTGCAACTGCTACTTTTGGTTTTCTAAAAGCAAACCGTTTAATTTATAAAATTAATTGTGCAAGCGATTTTTTCATAAAAATACACCAATTCTAAAACAATAACGTAAATGAAAGGGAGGCAATGTTACTATATGCTAACAAAGATGGACAGTGGAAGTGTATTTTCAGTATCACTAGGTCAAATATCTTTATAAAACGTACTAGAAATGTTTACAACAAATATAAATATTAATTAAAGGTGTTTTTCTGGTCAACTAGCTGCTAAAATTAAAAGAAAAAACATTTCTGTTTGTTTATAAAGGCTAAGAATGCACTTTGTATGTAAATATCACGCACATTTATTAAAATGGACTTTTTATGCATCGACTTTCGTGTAGTAGCGTAAAGCCCGGCTTTTACAAGGTGCCAAATTAATTTCTGTAACTTTTTTTAAAAATCGGATTTTATTTATTTTTTGTTTAGTGCCCCAATCAGAATAAAAGAGGTTTATTTTTGTGCGTTTTGTCTGTCGGTAGGTCTGTCCGTCACGTTTAGATTAAAAATAAGAACTCTAAAAGCTATTGAAAATCTGATTTACCCTTTAATGTTCCTTCCGTAACATCTCAATAGTTTTAAGTATCTGAAATTGATTGTTTCGGATTTTTTGTGCAAAACTAATCAACGCCAACGAATGTTTGTTTGCTCTTCTAACCTATATTACATTCAATTTCCATGCTTAAACGTTGCAAAAACACATTATCAATAATATGTTGTTCCGTTTTTTTATGTAAACGCTAAATCAAAATCTCTGTACTGACTTATATTTCAATAAGTGTAAAAATGTTCCGGAAATTGTTTTATAAAAAATGAATTATGTCAAATGATTGTTTGAAATCGCATAATTGACTAATATTACATTTATATTCTTTGACAATGCGTCACTATAATTTGATTATCAATATCAAATTGTTTCGTATTTTCATCTTCAAACAAATTTTTTAAATATCAACAATAGGTTGTTCAGAGCTTTGAAAAAAAAGTAATTTACTAGAATTGATTACTGAAAATCACTTTTTAGACATTTAATTTTCTTGCTGAAACATAACATAAAAGTTTTGTAATCGATAAAGTATTAGAACTCAGTGCACCAATGTCTATGAACCCTCGTTTAATATCTCGTGTAAATAAAGACATTTTTTATGGTACCGGTACTAGCCTATTGTGAGGTAATGGAATTTTTTTCTTTGACGTCATATAAATGGACTCTTTAAATGTAATGCTAAAAAAACGCACTCGGTGCACCAATGTCTATTAACCCTCGAAAAATTGGTCTTATTTATGAAGGCATTTTTTAGTCTAACTAAGCCGTGTGACGTAGTTTTTTTTTTCCTTTGACGTCACATGGAATGAATTCTTTAAATGAAATGCTAAAAGAACGCACTCGGTGCACCAATGTCCATGAACACTGGATAAATTGCTTGTATTGATGAAGGCGATTTTTAGTCTAGCTAGCCGTGGGACGTAGTGTTTTTTTTTCTTTGATGTCACATGGAATGAATTCTTCATATGAAATTCTAAAAGAACGCACTCGGTGCACCAATGTCTATGAACACTCGATAAATGGCTCGTATTGATGAAGGCGTTTTTTTAGTCTAGGCCGTGTGACGTATTCTTTTTTTTTCCTTTGACGTCATATGGAATTAATTCTTCAAATGAAATGCTAAAAGAACTCGGTATAGTAATGTTTATTAAGCTTCGTTATGTGACTCGCGTTTAAAAAAGGAATGATATCTTGATTTAGATCTAATCTAGATTTTTAAAACTAGATCTAGATTTTTATTACAGTATATCTAGATCTGGATTTATATTCTAATTAAAATTATTTTAGAGTCTAGAAGTGTAGATTTTGATTTCCAAACGTTTTGATCAATATTGCAATGCTATAATAGGGCCTATACTAAAACTAATCTATTTTTAAATTTAATGTTGCATTCAGTCTATTGATAGATTATATATGATTTTTTTTACATAAATCTTATCTAAATTACAACTACATTATTCCAAGTTTATATTATAGACCTAGATCTAGTAGATATAGATCTTAAGAGTGCTAAATCAGAAGTTTAATTTAGGTAGATCTACATCCTCATTCTAGTTCCATTTAAATGAAAATACCGATATCTCTGTTGATAGGCCAAACTGTGCTGAGACATCGAAGTAAAAGTACCGATATCTCTGTTGATAGGCCTAACTGTGCTGAGACATCGAAGTACAAGCACGATATCTCTGTTGATAGGCCTAACTGTGCTGAGACATCGAAGTACAAGCACGATATCTCTGTTGATAGGCCTAACTGTGCTGAGACATCGGAGTACAAGCACGATATCTCTGTTGATAGGCCTAACTGTGCTGAGACATCGAAGTACAAGCACGATATCTCTGTTGATAGGCCTAACTGTGCTGAGACATCGAAGTACAAGCACGATATCTCTGTTGATAGACCTAACTGTGCTGAGACATCGAAGTACAAGCACGATATCTCTGTTGATAGGCCTAACTGTGCTGAGACATCGAAGTACAAGCACGATATCTCTGTTGATAGACCTAACTGTGCTGAGACATCGAAGTACAAGCACGATATCTCTGTTGATAGACCTAACTGTGCTGAGACATCGAAGTACAAGCACGATATCTCTGTTGATAGGCCTAACTGTGCTGAGACATCGAAGTACAAGCACGATATCTCTGTTGATAGGCCTAACTGTGCTGAGACATCGAAGTACAAGCACGATATCTCTGTTGATAGGCCTAACTGTGCTGAGACATCGAAGTACAAGCACGATATCTCTGTTGATAGACCTAACTGTGCTGAGACATCGAAGTACAAGCACGATATCTCTGTTGATAGGCCTAACTGTGCTGAGACATCGAAGTACAAGCACGATATCTCTGTTGATAGGCCTAACTGTGCTGAGACATCGAAGTACAAGCACGATATCTCTGTTGATAGGCCTAACTGTGCTGAGACATCGAAGTACAAGCACGATATCTCTGTTGATAGGCCTAACTGTGCTGAGACATCGAAGTACAAGCACGATATCTCTGTTGATAGGCCTAACTGTGCTGAGACATCGAAGTACAAGCACGATATCTCTGTTGATAGGCCTAACTGTGCTGAGACATCGAAGTACAAGCACGATATCTCTGTTGATAGACCTAACTGTGCTGAGACATCGAAGTACAAGCACGATATCTCTGTTGATAGGCCTAACTGTGCTGAGACATCGAAGTACAAGCACGATATCTCTGTTGATAGGCCTAACTGTGCTGAGACATCGAAGTACAAGCACGATATCTCTGTTGATAGACCTAACTGTGCTGAGACATCGAAGTACAAGCACGATATCTCTGTTGATAGGCCTAACTGTGCTGAGACATCGAAGTACAAGCACGATATCTCTGTTGATAGGCCTAACTGTGCTGAGACATCGAAGTACAAGCACGATATCTCTGTTGATAGACCTAACTGTGCTGAGACATCGAAGTACAAGCACGATATATCTGTTGATAGACCTAACTGTGCTGAGACATCGAAGTACAAGCACGATATCTCTGTTGATAGGCCTAACTATGCTGAGACATCGAAGTACAAGCACGATATCTCTGTTGATAGGCCTAACTGTGCTGAGACATCGAAGTACAAGCACGATATTTCTGTTGATAGGCCTAACTGTGCTGAGACATCGATGTACAAGCACGATATATCTGTTCTTTTTTTTTTTTTTTTTTGTTTTTTAATTACAAATCAATGCTGAAATATTTAAAATCGCTCGTCTGACATTGGCCTATTGTACATATCCGATAGATGTCATGCCGTAATGTGTAATATATCTCTTTATCAATAATAGGCTATTAGTTTATTTTTAAGTTAAGAGCAATGCCTGGTCGTGCTGTTAGCGTGCTAAACTAATTATCTCTACGGTCGCGGGTTGTTTATTTGTTTGTTTTACATGTTTCGGATGTTCCTTCAGAGTTCAAGATAGTTTACTTCCTAGTCCAAACCTCCTGTAGGACGACGAGGATGGAAGCATGCAGGGTTTGAACCAGGGACCATCGATAGATCCGAACGACAGTCCAGCGCGCAAACTGAAAGACCAGGCAGGGTTCATACCCTGCTTGTTGCCATCCTCCATCGTCCAGCGAGAAGTTAATTATTTTAAACTTACAAGGAACACCCGAAACATGTAAAACAAACAAACAAAAAATTTTACAACGGCAAATGAATCTTTGAAACATTATTACTTTTGACCATCAAAATTAAATTAAATTAGGCAGATCCGACAGGGATTATTGTCTTTCATTGTAAATAATGTCATCCCATTTAATATTATATTGATGTTAATATCTAGTCGAACATTTTTTTTCAAACACGAAGGTGCATAATGAATGTCAGGGGCCCGGGCAAAGAGCTAAGGCTTAAAATAAATCCCTGACAATGGGCCTAGGGGCACTGATGAAGCATTCGTCTACACCAGTGGTTTCCAAATTGTTTTGTCACGTAGACCCCTTGCGCTGTTTTTCAGTTTTCGGTAGACTTTGCTTATTATTCAATTTTGAAAAATCATTAACTTAATGCAATAGTGTTTTTTCCACAAATTTCTAAGTCATATATAACTTACTTACTTACACTTTGGTCCTCCCGCGCCGCTCGACACATTGAGTGGCAAGCTGTCTCCACAAAGATCTGTCAATGACAATTTCTGAAGCCTCCTCCCACCTGGTGTCCACTTTTTTGAGGTCCACCATAAAGGTGTGGCGCCAAGTTATACGAGGACGTTCCTGTTTGCGCTTTCTTCGTTTTGGCCTCCATGTCATCGCAACTCTTTGCGTAGTTCATTTTGTCGTTGGACATGTCCCGCAAACATCATTAAGTGTTCGACTCCCAGTTCGGCATAGGATTTCCTTGTTTGAGACCCGATCTAAGTAACTGACTCCCAAAATCCGTCTCAGCCATTAATGTTCAGCCACATTTAGCCTTTTCTTAATTTTGACAGATGACTTCCTTGTCTTGCATGTGTTGCTGTTGGAATGACGATTGTGTTGAGAAGGTGTATTTTTGTCTCGAGTTCAATGGCTTGGCTTGTCCAAATAGGCTGCAGCCTTTGGAAAATGCTCCCTGCCTTTCCTATTCGGCACGCTACGTCATAGTAGGCATTCCCATCATTTGTTATGATGCTGCCAAGGAATGTGAACTTGTCCAACTCTTCAAGCTTTGACTCGCCAAGTCTGACGGGGGCACCTTTTGTCTTAGAGTCATATATAAATGAAATCGAATTTAAAAAAAAAAAGCAAAATAGATTTAATACACGAATTCAAAAAACAAAAATAAAGCCCTATTAGTTGGCTGCTTTAATAATAAAATTTCAATAATAGTTAGTGATGTACAGTTTTGTTTTTTATTAGAAGATTGGCAACCTTGCTGAAACCACTAGATATAAATAAGGAAAAACTATTAGAAACTTTTGGGCGATATTCCATAATATCTTCTAAGTATCAGGTATATTCTTTTTGAAGGAAGAAGAGCTGCTATACTTTTTTATAATTGTACTTAAGCTCTTCATTAGTACTTTTATTTAGCTTTTCTTCTTGTTATTTTACATCCGTCTCATCTATTACAGTGAGAGAAAGAAAACAAATATATTGTCAAACGTAAACCTTTCGACATTATAGAAAACCATATACCAACTAAATACATATCAAACAAAATAAATAAATGCTGGTTTAATAATAGATTAAAGAAGCTTTGTAAACAGAAGTAAAACCTATATAGAAAATTTAAAGAAACTAAGGCATAAAGAGTTTACAAAAGTACATAAAAATTAAACACCTAACCCAAAAAGTAAGCAGACAGCTGCAGAGTGAATACATAAACAATGTAATATCTAAAGATAACAACAAAAACCTATGGTCATACATTAAGTCTAAGAAAACGGAAACAACAGGCGTAGCGCCATTTAAAGGAGAAGACAACACATAATGATAATGAAACTAAAGCAAACATCCTAGACAAATACTTTGCATCAGCATTCTCAGCCCCAGGAGACAATGACATATTACTTAATTTGAACCAAGTAGACAACATAGGAGATATAGAAGTACAAGAAAAGGGAATCCAAAAACGTTTACCCAACATCAAACCTAATAAAGCATCTGGACCTAATGGTATTCCAGCTAGATTACTCAAAGAACTAAGCAATGAGCTAGTACCTGTGTTTAAAATACTTTTTCAGGCATCGCTTAACCAGGGCAATATACCAAGGAACTGAAAAGAAGCTAATGTCGACCCTCTATTTAAAAAAAGAGAAAAATCAGACCCAGGAAGCTACAGACCAGTATCACTTACCAGCATTACGTTAAAATCCTAGAACACATAATATGTAGCAGCATCATAAACCACTTAGACAAACATAATGTCCTTATTCCATACCAACATGGCTTTAGGAAATATAGATCATGTGAAACACAACTAATAGGACTAATTGATGATTTTTCAAAAGGTTTAGATAACAGTGAACAAATAGATGCTATCTTACTAGATTTTTTCAAAGCTCTTGACAAAGTTCACCACCATAGTATGCTTAAAAAATAAAAATATTTTTGCATTGATGGTCCATTGGATCAGTGGATTAAAGATTTTCTGATAGGGAGAGAACAAACTGTAATAATAAATGGCTCTAAATCAACACCAATAACAGTAAACTCAAGCGTACCTCATGGAACAGTCTTAGGTCTATTACTATTTTTAATTTAGATAAATGATTTACCAAATTGCATTAGTTCAGAAACAAAAGTCAGATTATTCGCAGACGATTGCATAATATATAGAACAATAAAAACAACACAAGATACAGAAATTTTACAAAGAGAATTAGATGAATTACAGAAATGGGAATCAAATTGGAGCATGTCTTTCCACCCAGAAAAATGTCAGTTATTAAGAAAGAAAGCAAATATATTGTCAAACGTAAACCTTTCGACGACCATTTTACTTCAATGTGAAGGAGCAATGGATAAAAGTTCTCGGTAAAGTTCTTCTTTGATTTCTGGATTCATAGAACATAGGCCAGTTATAATGCTTCATTACCAGGCAAGGTTAGCTCATCCAAATGTTTAGAGAAATATATGCTGTTTGCAGCTTTCAATGTTATGTGACACATTGCACCAATCAGGTTTTAAACTGTATTGCTACTTACATGAATTCTTTATATGATATCAAATGCAGGTTTGTGTAAGACCAGGGGCGGACTGGGTATCAAAATCGGCACGGGCATTACCATATAAACCGGCCCACAAATGTCATGTCATATATTTTCGGTGTGTGTGTGGGATTTTAAACCTCTTCGCAATTTATATATATACTAGCCTGGCATTACCCGCGGCCTGCGGGTCTAAGTTTGTGTTTACTAATGTAGTGGATTGGATTTAGATGTATGTTAACTTAGCTAATGATCCTTTCACGTTATTTCTCTTTCGCTACGAAAATAACATTAGTTTTGCGAAAATGGGTTTACCCGAAGTCGATACATTCATATCTATTAAAAACGAAAAGAGCGATAGCTTTGTTAAATGTATGGGATTATAAAGTGAACAATTAAACGAAATAATTTTTAGTACGCGATTCATGAATGAATATAGATCTAGGCCTATCTCAACTCGGCTTCGCAGCTTTCGTAAACGAATGCAGTCTCTTAAAAATAATGCTTTAGAAAACCAAATTTGAATGTTTATTTGATCAAAATATGAAATGAATGGACTATAATTATTATGTTCATGTGTTAAAGTATAAAACTATCTGTGCGAAGAGAAGTTTTATCATCTTAGAGTTGAATTAGAGTTTTAGATCTAGAGATGGGATTATAAAGTAAACAATTAAACGAATTAATTTTTAGTACGCGATTCATTACGGTATTGTCTAATGAAAAAAGTTCGCCAGGAAATCTGTAGTCATAGATATCAGTAGATAATTTATGTAAAAAATGCTTTTGAAACACAAAATTGAAGGTTAATTTTATTATATAATGAAATCAATGGACCTTCCTTTGTATTTTCATGTGACAAAGTAAAAAACTATCTTCGCAAAGTATATTTCTTAAAATTAGATCTAGGTCTAAATCCTTTCGATCTTTTCTCATGTCAACATTGTAGACATGGCCTAGATCCATAAAATACTATAGCTGTATTAGAGTCGGACAACTTTATTTTTTTTTAAGGGTCTTAAGTTTGTTTTAGGGCTACAATACATACACTACGGTCTAAGTTGGTACCCAAGGAACATTCCTGCCTAGTTTTATCAAGATTGGTCAAGCGGTTTTGATGTCTATAAGTAACATACATACATACATACATACATACACCACACATTCTACTTTATAATATAGATATTAGTATGTGTCTATATGTAATTAATCTTCACTACATTCTTATCTTTTATTCTTTCAAAAGTTTTTTTCTACCCTAGAATACTCTCTTCCTATAATTAGTGAAAGGCAGTATACACCGCCAAAAGACAGCTAGGGAGTCTGTAAGCTCCCCCAGTGGGGTCCAAAGAATTATTTCCGTTATTTTAAGCTTTAAAAAATGCATATTTTGAGGTATCTACCGTGCAATTAGCCTGTTAATCTTCCGCTAAAAAAATAAAAAACTAAGTCTTCTATTCAGTGGAGTCCAGCGACTGGTAGAAAAAGGTAAAATGCTTTAGTTTTTGTATTGGAGGGGGGGGGGGGGAGGGTGACTGTAGTTTGCTTAAGTTGGCTTCACTGGGGAAGTAAGTAAAGTTTCCCTTTCAGACAATGAGATCTGAGGCCGTTGATGGTTTGAACTCCTCCCCTCTCGGCTATGCCCATGTATTTTATCATAGGTGTAAACCTAATTCTATTCAAAATATATAAAGTTTGATAACGCAACGAAAACTGGATGTATGTTTTCGTAGGATTTTATAATGTATTCTATTTATACATGTATGTAGTCTGAAAATAAAAACACTACAATAGCAGCCTTAATGAGTTTCAAACGTTTTGGTATTACTTATAGATTACAGACGTTTCTTCAAAACAATAAAAACATTTAGGTCCTACGCATTTCACGTGTCAATCTAGTCATGCATGTTGATCTGTGACTTAAAATATGCTAAATCATTGGTTTTCCAGGCTGACTCAGGCATCCCATTCCTTTAAAGTGGTATCACCACAAATACAAAACTATGGGTCTATCGAGCCGTCGTCCTCCCTAAATTGCTCTATGACTCAGAAAAATGGATAGTGTACAGTTAACATGCAAAGAAACTGAATCACTACCACGACATGTCTGTGAAAAATACTGAATGTCAAATGGCAAGACAAAATACAAGATACTGAAGTCCTTCAAAGAGCGGGTCTGCAAAGCATCCACACAATCCTGATGCAGTCCCAGCTGCGATGTGTAGGACACGTATGCAGAATGGAAGACCACCGCATCCCTAAACGACTCTTGTATGGCCAACTAAGCGAAGGAAAGCGCTCGCAAGGTTGTCAAAGAAATCGCTTCAGGGACACCCTCAAAGCTTCTCTGAAGACGTTCAGCATAGACCCATCCACCTGGGAGACAGAGGCACATGCCAGAGCATCATGACGTCGCGCTGTGAAAACAGGCACACAGGTTGCTGAGGAAAAGAGAACAAAGCTGGCAGAAGAAAAACGCCAGAGAAAAAAAGCAAGGCCAATGACACTAGCTCCAGCTGTAATAACCTGCCTAGTGTGCGGCCGAACATTCCGGGCTCACATAGGTCTCACCAGCCACACGAGGAGACATAAAACCCCAGTAAAGCCCTCAGCCCCCTGGATGACAAAGTGGTCATAATCGAACTACGATGGACGAACTATATATATAAAAGATAAGAGAAAGCAGAACGGTTAGAGAGGTACTTCTAAATGTGAAAAGCTCTTGCTTCGTCCTACTACATTCTCAAAAACGCGATTTGTATATGAATATATTATTTAAAATATAAATGATTCTAAATCTCCTTTCATTAAATATCGTATGTGACAGCGCTATATAAATTATTGTAATTATTGTAATAATTTTCATTATTAATGACTTCATACTAAGCATAAGTTTGCCATTAATCATAACTGTAGGCCTACATCTATTGATTTCGATCTAGATTTATGTTTTAATTAAATAATTATGTTTTTTGTAAGTCTTAAGTGTAGTATTTTTAGATCTATGTTATTACAAATAAACAACGAGAAACTTACTTTTTTCTTTTCAAATCGCAGAAACTAGAACTTTATACGGTTATACCCATATTGAGCTATGAATAAGTTGGGTGGTTTGCAATTTCGCGGCTGTGTATGTGTTTGTTAACTTCTAATAAGTTTTGTTAAAGAGCTAATTGTCTCCCCTTTTGCCGCGTTATATCAATGTTTTCCAACTTAACCTCTCCCATCCCTCTTTTTCGTTAACTTTCAATGGAACCATCAAAAGACGGGTGAGGGAAGGAGCAAAACAAAAATAGGAGTGCCATCAAAGGCCCATGCCGACCAGCAAAATGATCAGGCCAAACACAGTCTTGAAGACATCAAAGTAGTGTTGAAGGCCATGCCGCTCGTGCATAGCAGAAAGTACGGTCTAACGTTTTACAAATGATAACACGTACAGTGTATAGTGTAATTCTTACATATTATTCTTGTTGAATTTCGAACAAATTTAATTGTAATAATAATTTAAAAAAAAAAACAACAAGAAAACGTGTTCGGGCCTTTGTGTCTTGCTGCTGTCACTTTTTTTTTAAAGTTGTCTGCATTTAATTGTTTTTCTTTGGTCGCGACCAGACCGGCCCATTTGGTACCGGCCCACCGGGCATTTGCCCGTTTGCCCATATAGCCAGTCCGCCCCTGTGTAAGACAGTTCTTAAAACTTTATGACATGGTTGGTAAAGTCAATGTTTGATCTACAGTGAGCAGTTCTCTAGGGAATCTAGATCTAGTAGTTATCTAGTGTTATTTTGATTTTGTTTTTGTAGTGTTGCCTTAGTCGGCTTAGACTTAGCTAGTGGCTTAGTCTGTTCTTAGTGAATAGTAAGGTACTAAGGTGTTCTTGATTTAGTGTTAGTGTATTTCTAGGTCTAGTGTAGTAGTTGTAGTGATCTAGTTAGGTAGTTAGTTTTATCAGTTTGTGTTAGATAGTTGGTTTGGTTAGTTTGTTGGTGTTTGTAGTGGCGTAGATTTAGAGGGTTGTTTATAGTGGTTAGAGTATATATTATTTTATTGTTGATTAATTTTTTTGTATATGTAAATAAAGTTTCATTTTGTCTTATTCAATTTGAAGTAAAGTTTCGTTGGTGCTTTCATTTAGTTTAGGTTAGTATGTCAGGTTACTTAGGTGGCTCTAGCCCCTTGGTCGTAGACTGAGGTGTCACAGATGAAACCCACCCAGTAGCGCTAACATCTGCCTACTGTTATAAAATGTAATGTTGAGCAGAGAATAGGTCTCCACTCAGCGCCTCCTGACCTGCTCACAATTATTTATAAGAAATGTTTTGTAAAACAAATGTCTAGAAGCAATCGAAACATTTGATCTTCTAAACAATATTTAACAAGATTTATTTCCTTTTCCTGTAGAACTTGTGGAGTGGAAGCTGAATAAACATTAACTTCTGAACATCAAAGCAATATAAAAAAATCTCAATAATTTTGCAGGAGTCCAAATGGCTGCCTGGTCGTGCAATTTGTGCGCTGGACTGTCGTTCTGACTGGTCGATGGTCCCGTGTTCAAAAGTTTGCCCGCTCCTATCTCCCATCGTCTAGCTTATCTTGGTGGCCTTTCGCCTGTGTTATTGGATTTCGTTATTTGAGGGTTACCTCCGTTTTACTTACATGCATAATGCACAGCGTGGAAGCGCCTAACAAACACTGTCAAAACAACTAAATCCTAATCACTGGCGGAACAGGGGGGAGGGGGGCGATCGGGGGGCGATAGGGGCGATCGCCCCCCCCCAACACTCGGCCGAAACCCCCCCCCCTTAACTCTTTAGTGGGGGGGGGCGGTCCTACTTTTAATTAGAAATCATAGTTTGTGAACAAAATTAGTTGAATTACAATATAAATTTTTATTTTATGTCGCTTCACTTCTGGTATCTTAGCCGATTCGGTGAGGTGGGGGGATGATTGCTTCTGCTGCCCTTCCCAATCTAGCCCTCTGAATGGGGGTGGGGGCGGTCCTATTTTTATGGAGAAATCATAGTATGATAAAAAAATTAGTAGAATATCTATATAATATAAACTACGTATTGATATGTGAACCCATTGTATATTATGTCGCACCACACTCTAATCTCAAATTTTTTTATTTGTAAATATAAAATGAAAAAAGGTTGTACCAGGTGGAAGGGGCGATACATGCAATCACCTTTCCCCCAGCTGTCTCGTTCTGAGGCCGCATGCAACCAAGGAAAGTTTCCGTGGGGCGCCTCTGTTACGTCGACCACCTTTCAGCTCACCAAAAAGGACTGCCTTTGGCATACGTTCGTCTTCCATACGGGATACGTGCCCTGCCCAGCGTAGCAGTCGGACCACAAGAAGTCCCTCTATACTGTCCATACCGGCGTTCGCAAGGACATCGCTGTTTGTAGTGCGGTCTTGCCACCGTAGGTCCATAATGGAGCGCAAACATCTTTGGTGAAAGCGCTCAAGAAGTCTAAGATAAGATACACAAGTCTTAAAGTAAGGAAGTATTTTTGTTTTGGATGAGGGACCTTCGTATCCATTGAATGTGACTACATTGATCTGTTGTAAGAGCGTTTCATGTCGCTTCCTTATCACAATTTTAGTTGGTTTCATTTTACATATTTTGCTTGTTACTACCAGATAACAAACATTGCACAGGATGGCCGGGGGGAGGAGTGGGCGGTGGGAAGAGCTCGAACCCGGGACCATCGAGACAACACCTCAAAGCTGCGCGACTGGCAGCCATCAAGTGTTAGGCTTTACTCTTTCAGACATAAGTTATAGCAAAATATTGTAATAAACGAATTAAGATTTTGATTGCACTCTAGATTTATCTTTTACAATTTGAGTCTGCGCTGTCTTATCGAGACATTTTGTCAGTAATTAAAATTTCCAATACGGTCTATTTATTTTTATGTAGAAATACAAAACCTTCTTGAAACGCACGTTTGCATACAGTTTTATGCACATCATATGCAATTAAGTTGTGGGCCGAATCATATGGTAATGTCCGGGCCGATTTTGTCCCCCAGTACGCCATTGATGTAAACTCGATATGAAACTCTTCAAAGTCGACACTAACAGTTTGGGAGAAAGAGGCATTCAGGGGGATTCTGGATTGCAGATGGCATACACACCAGAAGTAGAAAGAAGGGTGAAAGTGCTACAGCACCTGGGCCCAGCCTGGGATCGCAGCTGATTGGCTTCTTTAGTCACATGAGAAGTTGAAAGGCAAAAATGTATCTCTCGAGACGTAAAATGCCACAGAGATCAGTGATACGCAAATTAAGACCCGCGGGCTGCGGGTAATATCCGTCTAGTTATTATACGTATTGCAAGATAATGCAAACACAATTTAACACAATTCACAATATGCAAAAACAAATACATTCAATATATGTCACACATTTATTTATATTTCTAAACTACATATGAAAAAAATACATAAGCATTATGACACATTTTATATTTTCTTAGACTTGTTTTCAGTGTTTTAAAATGGACTGTCACAGAGTCAAGTGTAGACATCGCCATCAATGGTTTGGTAACATACTTAACAGACGTCTGTTCAGTTGGACATGTCTTTCTTCTCAATCTACTTGTTCTCTAAGGATGTAGATTGATCAGTTTGTAGAAATGAGGGTGGTGACTGTCATTAGATAGTTTATAGACATGGTGCTATCCCTCCACTGCATTGTTTGTTCATAGAGAATTGTCCTGTCCATTTGAAAATTTCCTTAGCGTTTTTGGCGAGATGAAGAACGCGATGGTCAGTTTGTCAGCCTTTAAGCTCACCCATTATGTTAAAATAAGTTTGATTTAAGAAATATCTCTTTAGATAGGCTTAACTTAGAATTTAACATCTGCCTTGACTATAATACACATACATATAGAACACGTCATAACACTTATTTAACATACATATAGCACACGTCATAACACTTATTTAACATACATATAGTCTGCGCTATTTTGTCAGCACTATTTTGTCACCGCTATTTTGTGACTTAAACAATAATTTTCCTTTGCATTTTGTAGCTGGCTATAAAACTAGCAAAAACTTAATTTTTACATTTTCTTGGAGTATGAAGATAAGGGCAATATAAATTTATTTTAGTCTGGTTTTAGTGAGTACAGATTATTTTAGTCTGTATCTATTTAGTACTAATTATTTTAGTCTTGCTCTAGTTAATACTATAATTTTAGTCTGGTTCTAGTTAATTCTGATTTTTTCTGTAGTCCAAATTTAAAGTTAGTGCCTATCTTCGTAAGGAGATTACAGAGGGTTAAAACAATAAATAGGCTATGATAATATTTATATAATATTGTTATGACCCTATTGGCGGCGCAAAAGGGTTAACTATAGGCTCAGCTGACACACACGTGAATCACTCAGGTCAGTGGGGCCATGGACAAGGGACAGTACTTCGATTACACGCAAATATGACCAATGTTATGGTCATGTGATCGAAAGCCTGCGTGTACGAGGACACAGTGTGTAGGAAAGCGGCAGATCAAGACCGGAGAGCGTCGAGACCGGGACTGTTAGTCGGCCATGAAGTCGGTCCTGGTTGAGTCCTCATGTGTTGATGTAGGCTACAAGTCCAGAAAGAGAGACAGTAGAGTTTTGTACGGTGATGTACAGAGTGACATTTTAGTTGTTGATGTGTTTGATGCCAATTGTCTAGTGTTGGCTGTTATCTACTTATTCACTCATTATTAAAGTACCAGATTATTTGGAGCCTTGTTGTCAAGTTCTTGATGGGTTGATGTGTTGTGTTGTGTTTAGCAGTGTTTACAGAAGGTCTGATTAGGAGAGAGAATCGTAACAATATTAACAATTAATCTAAAGGATTTTGAGTAATAACTAATTATTTACACAAAGTGCTTAATTATCAGTACCAAAAAATCACCCGTCAACCTAAGGGGTTGGTGGTAGAGGTGAAGCGATGAGCAAGGAATCATTTATTCCCCCCCCCCTCTCCTGAATCCTGTGAAGTCTATATTATAGTATGCCTCTTAATCCGGAGACATTTTCCACCGCATTCTCATGCGTACCATTTTTACCGCCTTCTCGTGATTCTCCTATTTTCGTTTTGTCACCTTATTTTCTAACAAAATAATGCAGTTAAAATTTTTATAGTTGGTATTTTTGATACCTTCACGAATAGCTCTTAGCCTAAGGAGGAAATATCTTTTTTTTTAAACTTTAATCTTCAAACTTTTGGAGTGTTTAATTTTTCGGTGCTTTATTTTTCAACTGTCAAACTTTCCGGGTGCCTAAATTTCTTTGTACCTAAAGTTTCGTGTGCCGAAACGTCCGGTGCCTAAATTAATGGTGCCTTAATTTCCTTGATTCCTTTTTAAGTCTATTGGCAGTGTATGGATCTTGAGAAATGTTTAGCAAATTAATACAGAAATATAGATCTTGAGGAGAAGTATAGTAAATCAACACAGAAATATGGATCTCTGCCACACGATGGATATGACTGCTGTATATTCCTACAAAGAACTAGACATACTACACGAGTTTTTTAACTAAAGGTCAAGTCCAGTCTTACAAGACATTCATTCTTTGAATAGAAATTTCCAGAAAAACTAAGGCCGAAAACTTGATTCCTTTTTAGTCTTACGGCAGTGTATGATATCAACAAATATGTTCATCAATTTTCTATTAGAAAGTACATACACGAAGAAATTACTAGACGAGCCGATGACTAAAACAAAGTACCACATATAATTTCCTAAGACAAAGAAATAAAAGTCTGAATGAAATACTTCATCTGACGCTGAGAGAATAAAAACAAAAATAAGAGACTGAATAATTTTGGCAATAGTGAATATCAGGCAAGTCAATAAAAGTACCAATGTAGTTCTTGGCGACCACTGAATTTTACTTTGGACTGACATTTGTTTGCGGGCACGAAGAGTGACAGTAACTTTGACTGCGATAAATGTGCAGCTAATAGAAACAAAAGCTACAGGCACCCAGGTAGTTAAAGTACCTAATATGTAATGATTGAATAAGTTGATTATGTATTCATTTTGTTGATATTTTGAATTTAACCCAACAAATGCCATATAGTCTTCGCCTTCTGCATACATTTTGCTATATCCATAGTAGGTAGTAAAAGCCATAAACCATGGAAGACACACAATATATGAAAGAACCACTGCAGTGATGGCATTCTTTGTGGTGACAATTTTCTTGAAAGTGATTGGTAAGAAGACCGCAAGAAGGCGTTCCACTGTGATGATGACGGGGATAATACTGCTGACATGACTTCCATAACCAGCGAGAAAATAAAAGGCAATTATAGAGACACAAAGAAACATATTAACATTATCTCCATACTGCCAGCCAGCCATATATTCATACTTTAAGTTTGGGCCCCACACCATTAAGATTTCCGCATAATTCATTCCTGAGAGTAGAGTGAAACTGTCTGCTACTACAAGACTTAAAAGTAAAATATTGGAAGGTTTTTTCAGGTTACTTCGTCTCAGTATTTCAATGCTTAGCATGTTGCCAGTAAAACCAATAATTGCACAGATAGGATTTACATAACAATTCCAAACCTGAAGGAAACGAACTTGTATTGTCCAACCGTATAGATACAAACACAAACCACTGGAATAAAAATGATTTTCTTTCGAAGTGACATTGAAAGTTGGGACAATTGTCGAAGGAGTTGAAGATAAAAGTTCACTTTCCCCAACGTAAGATTCCATTGTATAACGCAACAGTCAAAATATTTGTTCAAACCCAATAACAAACTGTTATGTATCTTGTTCGAACTTGAAGGATTCACACTGAACCTAAACAAAAGACACGATTCTGAAGAAATACCAACTTCTGCACTCAGTTCAAATTGTAATGTTGCTTGCCGTTTGAAAAACAACTTTTGTTTTATTGCCTCAGCCAATCTCTGTTTTTCAAATTTCATTTCCCACAAAAGCTTCCTTCCACTAAAGTTTTACACTTTTTATTTTCTGAATTTTTTTTCTTATGACATTTCTATTCTAATAGTTTATTTTTAAACTTATGATCACTTTCATGGAGTCAATAAATAAAAATGGTTTTGTTTCTCCAAATTAGCTGTCTTAAATCTTGTTCATTTCAACTAGATTTTTCAGGTTTTCTATTCGCACACTATTATATTGATTCATTTTCTTAGTGAAATTGCTAATTTATAATCAAGAAAAGATTCGACATTTATTAGATGAGTTTGTAACTGAAGATGTATTTTTGGTCTAGTTTTAATTTGAAAATAAACGATGATTGTGTAGATTTCCAGTTCTCTGTAAGTAAAATACACATTTTAGAAAGAGCATAAATCAGTATTATTAAGATGATATCATTTTATGAAAACAAAGGCATGCATAAACTCTGACGATTGAGTCAATTACTTGCGTGTCTGTACACAAGGTAATCTGGGAAGAAGTCAAGACAAGGTAAAGAGCACAATTATTGGAAAGTGTTTTCGCCCGGCTAGACATACAAAATGTTCATTTATTGCTCATCTGAAATATGTCTAAATCTAAAATCCTTTAGTCGACTATTACCAAATCTACCCCCCATGTTTCTTTCTCGAACTGTTATAGAAATACGCCTTGAGGGGTTACTGGGAAAAGGTCGTCTGCTAATGGAATATCTTTCAGTAAATAAAACAGTTTGTTACTTAAAAATTATGTTATCTTTCCTTCAAGCAAACAGTATTGATTATTTTATTTGTAATAATATGACATATTTTCTTTGTTACGTTATTCGAAATTTAAAAAATGAGTCAAGGTATACGCCTATACATTTCAGCTTTTTGCAGCTGAGCTATCAGCTCTTTTGCAGTGTCAAGAAAAAATAGTGTGCTGTTTTCTTCAGTTATTCAGCACTGCCGTACAGTGTGTTGGTTATGTTGGGCTGTAGTGGTAGTAGGCAGTGGCGTCACTAGGGTGGGTATCACCCTGTGCGGTCAACTTAGGGTGTCACCCCCGCTGCCCCCCCCCCGCCCATCAGATAAAGTTTGTGTTTTGTTTGTTTGTTTGTTTAGCCATAATACACAAACTTTATAATGAACTACATTCATTGTTTGTTAACCAACTATAAAATGAGGTCAATTAAATTTTGAAATTCAGTTGTTACAATTTATCTATCGTTCAATTTTGCAACAAACTTGTTAACGTATCAATCACTTTAAATTAATTTCTTTAATAATTTCGTTTTTAATAAATTTTCCCCGTTGTGAAAGTGTTGTCTGTTCTATTGCTTTTGGTAAAGAAAAAGTTGGATTAGCCCCCACTTTGTCAATAGTTTAAAGGTAACAAGGGTGTCATGTGGCCAGCACAACGACCAACCGCCTTTACTTTTCCCTATCTAATGTCATTAGAGCTGGGTGGACTCAGAGGCGCTCGAAGATCCCGAAATTAAAAATCCTAGTCTTCACCAGGATTCGAACCCCGGTCCCCGGTTCGGAAGCCAAGCGCTTTACCGTTCCATTATCTTATCGAAATTCTATATTCATTATTCAATAAATACTCGCTGTCAATGTGGTCACAAAATATCAAATATTATGATTGTATTGAAACAGTTTGTGCATTGTCGTGCAATATATCCTTCCATTTTCTTCTTGACATCAATCATAGCCACGACTTCCTTGTCAATTGTAGTTGTAGCTGAATGCCCTTGTTTTCCCATTTTTCAATCCTGATGACTATTCTTCATGTGTCTTTTGATATTTCAATTGCGGACTTTATTTCCACCACTTATTAAATTAAGTTACTAATTTGTATTTCACTTCTATAGAATTGAAAATAGTTGACAACAAAAAAACAAAAAAAAAACCCGTACAATTTCTTGATATGAAGTGACTAAATCATCCCCCATAGGAAGCAACAATTTCATTTAAAAATTAAAATATGTTTAGCCGAAATATTTTTTTAAAGTATGTAGATCTATTTATCAACTTTGCTAACATGTTCCAATATTTAGCCACTGACACTTTTTTTTTAAAGTGTCAGTTATTCCAAAAGTGCATTTTTAGCGGCCCCCGAAAGGGGAAAAGACGCTATTAGTTTTGTGTGAAATGTCTGTCCGTCTGTCCTTCTGACCGTCTGTCCGTCCGTCCCGTTTAGATCTCGTAAACTAGAAAAGATATTGAAAATCGGACATCACAATATTTTAGACCATTTAAAGTTCTGATGCAACGGCTACTTTTTTTTTCTGAAAGTGAAAAATCTCATTTTTAAAATCAGTTATGCAAGCTAATTAGTATGCATTATAAGTAAGACCTAATTTAAAACGAATAGTAATCTTATAAATGTCATCTTCCTAAACTGTTTTTAATAGCCAAATCTGTTATATGTTCTATTTTTTTTATTAAGGATTCGAATAAGAGATTGAGCCTTTTAAAAAATTAGATCAATTATAAGACATCAGACCAGGGAAGGCGCGGTGTCTGAGCGGTAAAGCGCTTGGCTTCCGAACCGGGGGTCCCGGGTTCGAATCCTGGTGAAGACTGGGATTTTTAACTTTGGAATCTTTGGCGCCTCTGAGTCCACTCAGCTCTAATGGGTACCTGACAATAGTTGGGGAAAAGTAAAGGCGGTTGGTCATTGTGCTGGCTACATGACACCCTCGTTAACCGTAGGCCACAAAAACAGATGAACTTTACATCTGCCCTATAGACCACAAGGTCTGAAAGGGGAACTAGTTAGGCCAGGTTCACATCTAACTTTACATTCACTTTCACCTATCCTTTGATCTGCTGGACCGTTGGGGCACTACACAAGATCTGTTAACCTTCTTTCTCCATTCTTATCTCTCATTTGTCTTTGATATAATTTCATTCGTATGTTCTATCTGAAAATATTGAAGCCTGCCTGGGTGGACCACTTCGGGGGCCGATTTTGAGTTTGTGTTTCCACACAAACTGTCTTTTGTAACCTTGTTTTTTCAATAATTTCGCTTCTACAAAATTCGTGCTCTAAGGAACACGCATGCTTTCTGAATTTTTGAAATCGATTTTTCTAAAGTTTCTAAAGTTCAATTATAAATCGGTAACAACAATGTATTGCAACTTATATTAACCAGCATAAAGTCTATGATTCTACCAAATGTTCCTCTACATGGACCTTAAGTTGAAAGGCCTCTAGCTGGAAATAGGAAAGAGATGTCTTCTTCCTTAGTTATTGAGGATATTGAATTGTTCATGTGCTCAGCAAAGAATGCAGACAACTCTGGGTCACCAACAAGATTAACGTTTATTCGATTTGTCATTGGTAGATTGGAAGTACAAGCAATCTTGAGAAGTAGTTTTAATCTTGATTAACACTAGCGAATGCTCAGAGTTTCAGTTCGTGCTACGGAATGAACAGGTGTAAATGATACTTTTCAGATCCCTCCTCCGAGTGATGCAGAGGTCTAGCTGATGCTACCTTTTTGAGCGTGGGTGCCGCCAAGAGATTTTGTGACATTCTTTACCAGAGAAGTATGAGTTTGTTATGCACAGCTCATGTGTGCTACATAACTCAAGTAGTCTTTGGCCATTGTCATTTTTTGTCCATACAAGATCCTCTGGAAAACTCTTCAATGTATCACACAAACTCAGAGGCGGCCACCATGGAATTCTCCCATGGACCAGGAATATTCAAGCCATGGACTTAGTCTTGGGTTTTAATGGTTAAAAATGAAAAGATTTCATAAATTTAGTCTTGGGTTTTAATGGTTAAAAATGAAAAGATTTCATAAATTTAGTCTTGGGTTTTAATGGTTAAAAATGAAAAGATTTCATAAAGATCATTCGGCGTTATTTTTCACTTGAAAGAACAAATGGATAAGCAGTCAACAATAATACTACTCTTGTAACTCTTCTGGATTAGGGATGTAAGTACAATCTGCTTCAGATATTGGAATACGGCCCATTGCGCATGCATATGAATTAAAGTTGCACTATACAAATGAATTTTTTAAAATTTGTTCGTAATTCCAATTTGGTGCACTGTCCACTTGAATCAGACAATTCACGTTATAACTGGTGATTTTTAACCATTTATTTCCTTCTTTTACGAAAACTTATGTTCTGATTCTTTACATTGTTTCATTCCACCAAAGGTTTAGATTCCGTGCAACGTAACGCAATGAATTTGAAAATATATAACGCATTAATTATTCTGCTCCATATTTTAAATTATCATCATGATTTACAGATTTAAGACAAATTAATGACACACTAATTCATTGTTTGGTCCCAGTTGTTCGGACGCTATCTATAATCTAACTTCACACACATAACAAGATAAACATTTAAAAGAACATTTTTTAAAAATATTTTACGAATTAAAATAAAATAAAATATTTTTTAAAAACTTCTCCAATTAGGTACCAAACGTGTGAAGTCGAAACCGTCAGCTTCTTGGTCGAATGATTTTGCCAATCAGTCCAGTGGGCAGTGTAGAAGAAACCAATTATTGATTGGTTTGTTGTTGTTGTTTTGTTTTGCACGTAGAACTCGTAATTAAGATCTACTCTAGATCTTTTTCTAGATCTAGAATCCAGACGTAATCTATATTTGATTTACATAAAAATATAAGAAACGCTTAGATATCTATAAATAAACTATAAAAAAAAAACTTGTCATAAACAAGACTATCTTATCTTATATAAAACAGATAGTGACACTATAAGATATTTTCTGTTCAAATTACCTTGAACAATGACAATCAGAACTAAAGGAGCATGCAGTCCATGTTTCTAAAATGAGACTCAAGTGTTTTGTTGTTTCACAGGTTGCCAGACTCAGTGCCAGTTTTGGATCTCAACTGATATTGCTACTGCTAGTGTTATTGAAGTTGATCCAGTCATTCCTATGAGGCAGTGTTGACGAGTATCTCATTATTATGTCATTGCTGATTCTAAATCTAGTCTAGCTACTCACGTATTGATAGAGATTGAGTGTTTGTCAAGAATTCTATTGAGCAATACTTGCATTCGTTGTAATCAGTGTATATTTATATGTATGTGTGTATGTGTTGATATATATATATATATATATATATATATATATATATATATATATATATATATATATATATATACGTGTGTGTGTGTGTATATATATATATATACATATATATATATATATATATATATATATATATATATATATATATATATATATATATATATATATATATATATATATATATATATATTTATATATATATATTTATATATATATATGTGTGTGTGATGTGTGTGTGTGTTTGTGTATATAAATAAATGAATATAAATATAGATATATAACATGATATATATAACATGTGTGTGTGTGTGGTGTATATATATATATATATATATATATATATATATATATATATATATATCATGGGCGTAGCCAGGGAGAGGGGGGTTGGGGTTCAACCCCCCCACCCGAAATGAAATCCCCCCCACCACGGGGGGGGGGAGAAGGACTTTAGTGACTGATTTTTTGCTTTGATTTTGTTTATTTTAGGTGAAATTTTAATACTTAACCATTACTTGCCCCAGCGCAGCCAAGGGGGGTTTGAGTTTAAAACCCCTACCAGGGGGTTTTGAGTTTTAAACCCCTACCAGGGGGTTTTGAGTTTAAATCCCCTACCAGGGGTTTTGAGTTTAAAATCCCCCTACAGAGCGTTTTGAGGTGGAAAATCTCTATCTTCAATATTACTCTAAAGCAAACTACAGTTAAAAAATTCTATGATTGTAGCTAAATGGGGTTCTGAATTTTAAAAAAAAGTCCTGAGATTTTTTAGTTCAAAACCCGCAACTGATGATTTTGACGATAAAACTTCACTTTTCGATATAAAATATATATAATATATATATAAAATCTTAAGCAAACTACAGTCACCTAATTACAACAGCGTATTCAAGAGAAGTTAAAAATGTCTACCAGTGGCAGGGCTCCATTAATAAAGTGCAATGAATAGTCTTCTGCCGAAATTGAAAAACACTAAATGTGGCTCAACAAAGATGGCTAAAACAGATTTTAGGAGTCAGTTATTTAGATCGGGTCTAAATCAAGGAAATCCTATTCCGAACTGGGAGTCGACCCCTTAGTAAGATTGTGACAGAGCGTCTCATGAGGTTTGCGGGACATGTTTTCCGACAAAATGAATTACGCATAATAAGAGTTGCGATGACATTCTAGTACGACTTGGCGCCACACATTCATGGAAGTCCTCGGAGCAGGTGGGAAGAGGCTTCAGAAATTACCAGTGACAGATTTTTGTGGAAACAGCTTGACGGTAAATGCGCCGAACGGCGCTGGAGGGTCTAAGTCAGTAAAAAATAGCACATTAATTTTTGAAATAAGACTTTTTAATAGCAGGAAAATGCACTGTAGATACCTCAGAATATGCATTTAGTTGGCATTCAATGCCAGAAATAGTGCTTGGCGGAGGGGCTCCGCCCGACGCTAGGGTGAGCTCCTAGCGCTCCCCCACACCCCATTGCTGGCAATGGCGGGGAGTCAACAATTTTTCCACTAATTACAGGAAGAACCTATTCTAGGGCACAATAAACGAGTCAGAATGTAGTAAAGATTATGAACACACACACACACACATACATATATACAAATATTTTTTTATTCACGATGGGGGGGCGGGGGGGAGGAACAAAATCCCCCCTAAAACCCCCCCCCCCGAAAAAAAAATCCAGGCTACGCCCATGATATATACATATATATATATATAAACCATATGAATTTCTTACATTCTATTTATTACAACAAATATATTGATGTGTAATTAAAGTGTAATCTTGATCTCTTTATATGAGTGATACCGATAAGTAATATAATTGTTTAATTGAAAACTACAACCTACATGTTAAAATCTGAAGCATTATATTGTCATATATTCATAGTTTGTAGTTTTTAAATTATTATTTTATTGTACAAATCCTCATCACATAGTTATTTGATTATGTGCGACTGTGTGTGCATGTCTAACAGGCTGAGTGTGATGACATTCTAATAGTTATTGAACCACATATACATCTAATAAAAGTAACAAATTCGTCTAGCTTTATTTCATATCAATCTGCAGCATTTTATTCAGTAGGTTTCGATCTCACAGCTACACCAACAGGCCTAGCCGCTCCACTGTCGTGCTGCAGACCTCACGTTACCCTCGCTAGACTGACCTCATGTTACCCCCGCTAGAGTGACCCATTCAACCACTGACCAGGTACATAACAGGGGCGTAACTTAAGGGTGACACTGATGCACCATGACATTCACAACCTCACCAAAATCCTTTCACAACACAAAGCCTAGGGAATAATTACATCCGTTCACACAACAAAAACACACTATGAATTAATACATTGTAATATACTAAAATGCAATCATGACATAAAATAGGCTATAATACCTAGACATATATACATTTAATACATATTGTTACGAATCTCGCTATCCAGGCTACCTGCAAACTGCACCACACGACACCACCAACTGAAAGAACTTGACAACTCAGGGCTCCAAATAACGTAATAGTTTAATGTCAATAAAATAACAGCCAATACTGTACAATTGGCCGCACGTAACACAAGACTGTACAAATATCTCTCCGTTAATCGCCGTATCAACTCTTGAACTGGTCTCTCTGTCTCTTCTCGGACTTGTACTGAGCCGTCGTAACGAACCGTAGCTCGAGAAGTTGTGTCTCCCCCGTCTTTGATACCTTCGTTCTTTATATAGGGTCCCTGCTGGCCTTCTAGAACCGGGCAGAACGTCGCTCGACCATTCTGGGTGGTCATATGACTACAACCCTCGTGACGCTCCTGAGCTCTGTTCACGACGACGATCCTACTCGAACCTTCATGTTGATACTCGTCTCGGCTGACCGTCGTAACTCGTCACGGTTGACCGCTCGTCTAGCGCTGGCCTGGGGCGATTTGCGTCGGCTGACTACACACACACCACTACCCCCATCTGTGCCACCACCAGGTTTATAACACTGCCCCCTCCTTAGATCTGTCCGTCCCGGGCAGATCCAGCTTCACCATGGTACTTGTTGAGTCTGTCGATGTGGACGACCTTCAGCTTGGACCTTGGGCTCTTCTGTATTCGATACACGACATCGTTGATTCTTTTTATCACGCGGTAGGGTCCTTCCCAGTCTGTTTGAAGCTTTGGGGACTTGCCTTTTCGTCTTTGTGGATTGTACAGCCACACCAGATCGTTCTCATGAAACCCAGCCCGTTTGTCGTACCTTGTCTTCATCTGGTCACTGTTGATCTTGATGTTTCTGCGGGCTAGAGCGTGAGTTTTCTCCATCCGTTTTCGGAGATTTGCGACATAGTCTGTCGAAGAGGCTGGCACATCTCCCGGAATCCCAAATAGCAAGTCACACGGTAGTTGCAGCTCTCGGCCAAACAACATCTTTGCTGGAGTGTAACCGGTGGTGCTGTGAATCGATCCTCTATATGCCATAAGGAACATTTGGATATAGGTGTCCCAGTCCTCTTGACGTTCATCGACGACTTTCGACAGATGTTGTTCCAATGTTCTGTTAAATCGTTCCACCATTCCATCTGACTGGGGGTGAAGAGGGGTTGTGCGTGTCTTTTCGATGCCGAGTACCTGGCACATCTCTTGAAAGATCTTGGATTCGAAGTTTCGGCCTTTGTCGGAGTGTAACTCCCTGGGAGGACCGAATCGGCTGATCCAATTCTCCACAAGTGTTTCAGCTATGGTGGTGGCTTCTTGGTTTGGTATCGCATACGCTTCAGGCCACTTAGTAAAATAGTCTATCACTACTAGAACGTACTTGTTTCCTCTCTGGGATTCAGGAAATGGTCCGGCTACATCGATCGCTATTCTTTCGAAGGGATTACCGACGTTGTATTGCTGCATACGTCCCCTCGTTCTCCTGTGCGGGCCCTTTGCTGCTGAACATGCGTCGCATCTTCGGCACCATTCTTCTACATCATCCCGGTAGCCGAACCAGTAAAACCGCTGGCGTACTTTTTCAAAGGTCTTGTTGACACCTAAATGTGACCCACTGGAATTATTATGGATTTCTTGCAGCACCTCAGCAACTCTCACTTTAGGCAACAACAGCTGTAAGCGATTGCATGTCCCATCTGCCGTTTCCCAAACCCTCTTGAGAACTCCATTGTCGATTGTCAGTGAGTCCCATTGCGCCCAATATGCCTTGGTAGCAGCTCCTTTATCAGAAAGGTGATGCCATTCTGGTCTTTGTCCGTCTTCCTTCATAAGCAGAATGGGAGCCAGGTCTTCATCTTTTAACTGGTCTTCTCGGATTCTTTCGTCGGACCATGACCCGGAAGCTTGTATCCCAAGATGTCGACAATCAATGATAACTTCCTTTTCTTCAACCTTGCTGCAGTGTTTACATTCCATTCTGCAAGGTCGTCGAGACAGCGCGTCAGCATTTTGGTGAGTTTGTCCTTTTCGGTGCTGTGTCTCGAAGTCATAGGTTTGCAAACGTTCAATCCACCTGGCGACCTGTCCTTCCGGACTTTTAAATGACAACAGCCATTGTAGAGCAGCGTGATCTGTCCTAATGATAAATTTTTGCCCATATAAGTATTTGTGAAAATGTTGTATGGCATCCACAACTGCCAGTAGCTCACGTCTTGTAACACAGTAGTTTCTCTCGGCTTTGGACAAGCTCCGACTAAAGTAAGCTATAACCCTCTCAGTTCCATCTACCTTTTGGGATAAGACAGCGCCTATTCCAGTATTGCTCGCATCGGTGTCAAGAATGAACGTCTCGCCTGGTATCGGGTAGGCCAGAATGGGTGATGAAACAAGAGCCTTTTTAAGTCTCTCAAAGGCCTCATGACATTCAGTTGTCCAAATAAACGGCCGCTTCGGTTCTGTCAATTGATGAAGGGCACTACAGAGGCTAGAGAAATTAGGCACAAAACGTCTGTAATACGTGCAGAGTCCAAGAAAGCTTCTTAACTCATGGATATTAGCGGGGATCGGCCATCCATTTATGGCTTCAACTTTATCCGGGTCTGTGCTGACTCCCTCCTTTGACACGATGTGCCCAAGGTACTTGACGCTTCTTCTGAACAAGGAGCACTTCTTTGGATTCAATTTCATTCCAGCGTTTCTAATTCGTTCAAACACTTCCTTCAGGTTTGCAATATGTTCCTCGAAGGTTCTGCCTATGACGATAATGTCATCTAAGTAAACAAGACACGTGGTCCAGTTAAGTCCTCTTAGCACATGCTCCATTAGTCTTTCAAAGGTGGCTGGGGCGTTGCAGAGGCCAAAAGGCATCACGGTAAATTGCCAGAGACCATTACCAGCAGAGAAGGCTGTTTTATCTCTGTCCTCGGGGTGTAGTCCCACTTGCCAGTAACCGCTCTTCAGGTCAAGGGTGGAAAAGATCTGTGACCCAGCAAGTGTGTCCAATGTGTCGTCAATCCTAGGAAGAGGGTAGCTTTCCTTGTGTGTGGCGTCATTTAGTAATCTATAGTCGACACAAAATCTCGTGGATCCATCTTTTTTCTTTACCAAGACTATGGGTGAACACCACGGACTGTTGGATGGTTCAACAACCCCCT
Organism: Biomphalaria glabrata; assembly: GCF_947242115.1. Taxonomy (NCBI): domain Eukaryota; kingdom Metazoa; phylum Mollusca; class Gastropoda; family Planorbidae; genus Biomphalaria; species Biomphalaria glabrata. The sequence goes on from NC_074724.1 coordinate 21,594,204, forward strand.
GCTGCCTCATTCGTTCTATCATGTCCATAGCTTCTTGGTGTTTTGCTAGCGGCAGGCGACGTGGTTGCTGTCGGATGGGCCTTTTGTTTCCTGTGTCTATTCGATGCTGGATCAGATTTGTTCGCCCAAAGTCCACTTCATCAGATGGCAATATGTCAGAGAACTCTCTTAGGAATCGTTCTGCTTTGGTGTACTGTTCTTTTGACAAGATCGTTTTGGCTTCTGCCAGAAGTTTAGTAACCTGGGGTTCACTGGGCTTGAGTATTCCGTTGGGATTTTCACTGCTGCAGTTTCGTATCATCTCTATCGCATGGCAACCAGCGATGAGGCTTCCTTCCCGTAAATGTTTCTCCACTGTGCCGAGGTTCATAATTCTTACGGGTACCTTTTGGTCTTTCCCAATCGTGACTAGTGTCTTTCCTACTGCTATCCCGTTGTAGTTGGTGTCCGAGCTTTCTACCAGCGCTGTTCCTGTCGTGGGATAGCCGTCCTCAATTTTCCCCCCAATGATCATTTCCGACTTAGCAGGCAAGGTTGTATTTTCTACCAACGTAACCCTTCTGATTCAACCCTTCATTCTCGTCGCCAAGCAAGGGTACTTCGAGGTCCCCACATTGTAAAGTGCCTCCGCCGATATTCAAGGAAAAGCCATATTTCAGCATGAAGTCGAGCCCTATTATGCAGTCATCTGTGACGTCAGCAATCAGGAATTCGTGTTTGAATGACTGATTTCCGATCTCGACTGTTATGTCGATCAGGCCTTTTATGGGCATCAGTTCTCCACTGGCTGTTTTCAACGAGTATGCCCTAACTGGCGTTTTCTTGCTATTGTCCACTTTATCCGTCCGGATGACTGATCGTGAGGCACCAGTATCAAGGAGGAAGTGATAGTTTTGACATCCAATTTTCCCGATGACCTTTAGACACTTACTCTGCCCTAGCACGGCGACCGGTTGCAGGGGCTCTCATTCTCTGTGTCGCCGGGTTCCGCCCCTTGAAGCCGGCGCGTGCTAGTTTCCCTGGTAGCCCCGGGAACTTGGTCGTGCATACCTTTCTTATCTGTGATGGGTTCCGGTTTGTGGAAATCTTCTAGTGCAGATTCTTTGTATATGACCGAGTTCACCACAATTCCAGCATCGTACAGGAACCCTAGGTTGATTTTCTGGTACTTGGTTTGTTCGTCGTTCATCTAGTGCCTCTGTCACCCTTCTCACAAGTTGTGCAAATTCTTCCTCTTTGACTTCTAACCTTCGGCCTTGACGAGTGCTCACTGATGCGTCTTTGGCGGCTTCATATGAGAGAGCGTATACGAGGGCTTCACTGGCCTTACGTTTACCACTAACTCTGGTGGCTTTCTGTAACTCGGGGTCTCGAAGGGCATCAATGAAAGCGTCTGTAATAATGACTTCCAGAAAATCTTGTGCGGCTGTTGGGTAGGCCAGATGTGCGAGGCGTTCGATGTCTGTCTCTAGTTCCTGTAGTGTTTCATCGGAGCGCTGTTGTCTGGTCTTTAGTTGCACACGATATACTTCTTGCAGATGTTCATCCCCGTATCGGAGTTCCATAGCCTGCACTAGGGCGGCGAAGTCTTGCTGGTTCGGTAGAGACTGTAGCAATTCGGAGGCTTTTCCTCTTAGGGATAACACAAGGGCGGTTGCTTTCTCCTCCTCACTGTTCCATTTGTTAACTTTGGCTGCTGCGTCAAATTGCTTCTTGTATACTGACCAGGACACAGAACCATCAAATACGGGAGGCTTCATTTTCCCGGAGACTTCAAGTACAAATGACGTCATATCTGCTTCTGGTACATTTGTGTGCTTGCGTTGGACTTGTATCTTCATTTCGTCGATGGCCTTCTCCACTGCGTCGACCCTCTGATTCATCTGCTCGTCAATGTTGGTGATTCTCTCCTCCACAGCATGTATGCGTTGGTTCATTGCCAATAACTCGGTCTTGATTCCCGAGTCCATCGTGCCTATCTTGGTGTCCATGGCATCTATCTTGTAATTGATCTGTTCCAGCAAGTCCGGTTCGACTTCAAAAAGATATGTGTCCGGATCTTCTTTTTCCTTCACCAGTTCTTCCCGAAGGCGTGCTTGTAAGGTTTCTTTGTTGCCGTTCGTCTTCAGGCCTCGACCACGGAGTTCTTCCTTCAGTTCCTTCACAAGGAGTTGGTCTAACGTTTTCGTAGTAGCCATAGCGGATCCGTTCCTATCCGATACGATCCGATCCCACTTCTGACACCAGTGTTACGAATCTCGCTATCCATGCTATCTGCAAACTGCACCACACGACACCACCAACTGAAAGAACTTGACAACTCAGGGCTCCAAATAACGTAATAGTTTAATGTCAATAAAATAACAGCCAATACTGTACAATTGGCCGCACGTAACACAAGACTGTACAAATATCTCTCCGTTAATCGCCGTATCAACTCTTGAACTGGTCTCTCTGTCTCTTCTCGGACTTGTACTGAGCCGTCGTAACGAACCGTAGCTCGAGAAGTTGTGTCTCCCCCGTCTTTGATACCTTCGCTCTTTATATAGGGTCCCTGCTGGCCTTCTAGAACCGGGCAGAACGTCGCTCGACCATTCTGGGTGGTCATATGACTACATCCCTCGTGACGCTCCTGAGCTCTGTTCACGACGACGATCCTACTCGAACCTTCATGTTGATACTCGTCTCGGCTGACCGTCGTAACTCGTCACGGTTGACCGCTCGTCTAGCGCTGGCCTGGGGCGATTTGCGTCGGCTGACTACACACACACCACTACCCCCATCTGTGCTACCACCAGGTTTATAACAATATAATAAATCTAGTGAGATAAATATTTCGCTCTTCATACCAGGAGACTGTATTTGTGCAGCTGAGAAGGCAGGAAGACGCTTATGTGTCTGCCCGACCTTACTTTTACTCTACTTGTATAGGACCTGCGTTCCTCTATGAGAAACAAAGATTTCGACACCAGAAAATATCTGATGCTCAGAATGCAGGCAATCTCTTGGCGGCTATTTTCCCTACACTCCGCCTGACACTCTTGCTGACTGGGGGGTGGGGGGGGGGAGGATTTACTTCCAATACTAAAATTTCGAAATTGTATTTTTCTGGACAGGAGCTCACAGGTAAGAGTTGGAGAGTCTGAAAAACATAGGTCTAATTATTGTTTTTATTTCATCCATTTTATCTCCTATAATTTGTGCATTAAAGTCCATTAGACATAAATTATATATACATATCATGGGCGTAGCCAGGATTTTTTTTTCGGAGGTGGGTGGATTTGGGGCGGATTTTTTCTCCCCCCCCCCCTCCGCGCCCCCCGAAAAAAAAATATATATGTATATTTATATGTATATATATCATGGGCGTAGCCAGGATTTTTTTCCGGGGGGTGGGGGGGTGGGAGGGTTTTTTTTCTCCCCCCCCCCCCACGAGAAAAAATATTTATATGTATTTCTGTGTGTGTGTGTACATAATCTTTATTTACATTCTGATCCTTCATTCTCTCGTAAGACGTTTATTGTGTCCTAGAATAGGTTCTTCCTGGAAAATTGTAGATTTTCCGCCCTTACTAGCAAGGCAGCCCCGCCGCCAAGCGCTATTTCTGGTATTGAAAGCCAACAAAATGCATATTCTGAGGTATAGCTGCAGTGCATTTTCCTGCTATCAAAAAGTTTTATTTCAAAAACCTAATGTGCTATTCTTTGTTGAGCCACATTTAGTGTTTTTCAATTTCGGCAGAAGACTATTCACTGCACTTTATTAATGGAGCTCCGCCACTCGTAAAAATGTGTAATCTCTCTTGAATATGCTCTTGAAATTAAGTGACTGTAGTTTGCTTTAGAGTTTATATCGAAAAGAGAAGTTTTATCGTCAAAATCAACTGTTGGAGGTTTTAAACTCAAATTCAAAAACCCTATTCAGCTACGGTAATAGAATTAAGTAACTGTAACTTGCTTTAGAATAATATTGAAGATAGAGGTTTTCCACCTCAAAATGCTCTGTAGGGGGAATCTTAAACTCAAAACCATCTGGAGGGGTTTTAAACTTTAAAAAGAGCCATCTGTGGAGGGGGTTTAAACTCAAAACCACCAATTGGCTTGGCTACGCTCAAATAATTTTAGTGTGTAATTTGCTTTTTTTTTTATATTGAAGAGATATTTTTTAGCATCAAACCCCTCTGAAGGGGTTTTAAACTCAAAACCCCTTTTGGCAACGCTCATAGCATTTTGAGTGCGTAATTTGCTTTTTTTCTTACACTGAAGATGTGTTTCTTAGCTTCAAACCGCTATGGAGGGGGATTTTTGAAATAAAAGTTCTTAATAGCAAAATAATGCACTGTAGGTACCTCAGAATAGGCATTTAGTTGGCTTTTAATGCCAGAAATAGTGCTTGGCGGCGGGGATCCGTCCCGCGCTTGGGGAGCTCTCAGAGCTCCCCCAGACCCCTTGCTGGCAAGGGCGAGGAGTCTACAATTTTTCACTCACTCCATGAATAACATATTCAAGGGCACCATAAATGTCCTCCATATCTTGCTATATCTAAAAAAGGCAAGACTTTGTTCTTGTAGTAGTTTCCTTGACTGGCCACCGTGAAAGAATGATATATATGTGGAGGTTCTGAAAAGTTTTTGGACCTAACAAGGAAAGCTGTAGATTTTTCTTCAAAATAATGTTTATTTTTTTCTATATAGTATTTGTAAAATATCTGTTCACTTCTTCCAGCAGTGCACCCACTTCCAACCTATCTAAATAGTAGGACTAGGTAACTTCTTTCCTAAAATAAATGTTGCGCTCGGAGGACATCTTTTCTGCATGTTGATGCTGGCATAACCTTTGTAAACAGCATTATTTAAGGAGAAAGTCGCTTAATACTATTTAGGTAGCATCCATAAAAAGGAATTAATAAAACAAATAATTATTAATAAACAAATATTAATATTAAAATTTATTTTCAAAATGCTTAATCTTCATTTAGGGCAAATTGTCACAACTGTGACATATTACCCCAACCTGTGTGACAACTTGCCCCACAACAATTTTCAGAACATTTATTCCAATAACATTTTATTGGGTCGAGCTTTAAGAAAAAAAACTAATTTCAATGTGTAACTAATACATAGAGACATGAAACAATGTAATGTTAGACAATCATTTCAACAGTATAAGTATTTTACAACACAATTACGCAAAAATAAAATTCCACTTTCAGGACAGTTAAAACAATCAATCATGATAATTTTTATATGTGAAAAGGTATCAACTTCATTTTATAACTATTTGTATATGTTTCCGTAAACATCTCAAATGTAGTTTCATATTTTTTTATAGCGCATCACATTATACCGATATAGTGTTTGTGACAACTTACCCATGTGACATATCGCCCCACTTTCCCTACAAGCACGATATATCAATGCTGAAAGATTATCTAAAATCGCTCGTCTGACCTATTGTACATATCCGATAGAAATGACATGCCGTAATGTGTAATATATCTCTTTATCAATAATAGGCTATTAGTTTGTAACTAGTTTTTTATTAAGTTAAGAGCAATGCCATGGAGCGGTTAGCGTGCTGATATGATTATCTCGACTGTCACAAACCGCTGTGTGCCCACACCCGGTGGTGTGTGCGTAGCAAAACAGCAACAGTCCACTACGGGCCTGGTTATGGAATGTTGACCCAACTGACCCCTTATCCGCCATCATGGCCTTGGTTATTTTGGAATGTTTTTTTTTACTGTTTTAAATCTAACTAGTTGACCGGCTGCGTAGCATACGCCGCTATTTCGCAAGGCCGGCCTTAGGCCACTGCTACCTATGCGACTGCAGTGGGTCCCGCACTTTTATAGAACCCGCACTTTCATAGGACCCGCGCTTATTCAAGGTGTATAACTTATTAAATTAAACCATTTTATAACTTAAAACAGATTTCCTGCGCCCTCCTGTCGATTTACCAGGAGCTCCTGGAAATCTCCCAAAATTGCAAAAGATACGAAAAAGTCCTTAAAATATACGGAATATATAGGAAAAAAAATCATTTTGGGGTGTCATTCAATAGGGATAACGCCAATTCACGCGCGATTAATAAAAACGGCATTATGCATTAGACATAATTTTGTAATCTGGTGAAAGAAGCTTCTCGCGCCTCAAACTAATGAAGAATTACTTGAGGACAACAATTCTCAAAGATAGATTGAAACGTTTGGTAATTCTTTCTATTGAGTGTGATCTATGTAGGAAACAGAATTATTATGATATACTGTATGACTTTGCTACACGCAAGGCTCGTAAAGTAATTCTGTATGTAGTAAAGAATGATTTAAATGCATAGACGAATTTATTTTCTAATATAAACTCTTAAATTTCACTTTTTATCCGCTTCCCTACCCAAACTTGGCCCCGTGAAATCCGTTTTGCATAGGGACCCACAATGATTAAGTTCGGCCCTGCTATTTAGTGACGGGTGAATATACATAGTAGATAAGTTGTTCTCTTTCCATGACTTCTTTATCACAATGATGAAGTCCGGTGCTGCTATTTAGTGTTTGTAAAATGTTTTACATGTTTCGGATGTTCCTTCAGAGTTGAAGATGTTTACTTTTTAGCCCAAACCTCCCGCAGGACGAAGGGGGTGGGAGTGGGCAGGGTTTGACAGTCCAGCGCGCAAACCGGACGACCATGCAGCCATCCGTGAATACTTCTTGTCCTCCACCCGATTGAAGTCCAGTCTACACCGCCAAAGTCTGATAAACATTCTCAAAGTCAAAGTCTACACCGTAAGGTCTAGGACTTTACTTAGACTTGACTTGACTAGCCTAGAGTCCAGATTGTTTGGTTGTGGTTATTAAAGAATTTTAAGGACATAGTTTACTTACGGTGGTGGTGACATTAACTTTAAAATTAAATCAATTCAAATTTTTATCGCAAGTTTCATTGACAGATCTGCACAAGCGACTGGATCTTCAGCTGCTTAATGCTTTATTTCATCTAAGAATCCATTATATAAGGTAGGCTGACTATATGCACTTATATTTTTTTATTCAGTGGTTACCTTATTGTCGTCCTACTGTCCTCGCTAGTGGAAGCCTATTGTTAATCTATAGTTTACCTTGGAGATTTCCAGGCTACCATTTTCAATCTAGATCTAGCGTTAATTGTATGTGTCTATTAATCTGTACTCAGATATCGTTTTCCTATTTGTCTATTCATTTAATTGTTAACACTTATAAATTGTTTCTTGTTCTGCTACAAGTAAATTGCCAATGTCCTCTAGCTTCTGCCGCAATATGAATTCAAACCTTTCATTCTTACAATACTGTGATGGCTAAGGTAAGAGACCTCCAAGAGTTCATTTCGCTGAGTAGGAGTATCGGTGTCCCTGAGTCGGGCATTCTCTCTTTTGCCCAGAATGAAAGGAAGTTGGTGTTAGAGTTACTTCAGGCTGATACAGCCGAACGCCAAGCAGAGAGAGAATCACAGAAGGCAGATAAGGAAAAAGAGTTAGAGTAGGCACGGATCGCATCCGAAAGAGCCGACAAAGATTTAGAAATAGCTAGGATAGAGTCTGAGAAAGAGCTAGCTAGGATAGAGTCTCAGAAGGAAATAGGGTTAGCTAGGTTAAATAGACAATCAGATACAAGTGAGAACACGTCAACCAGCTCTTCTTTAGATACACCCCGTAAACCAGTTAAACCCCCACAGCTCCCTAAATTCGTCGAACGGGTGGATGATCTAGATAGCTACATCACCCGATTCGAACGCCATGCCCAAACTGTTGGGTGGTCCCAGGATGACTGGGCAACTTATCTTCTTTTCCTCCTTAAAGGAAAGGCCCTCAATACTGCAATGAGGTACGAGGCCCAGTTAACAAAACGTTACCCATCCCTAAAGGAGGCCTTATTGAAATCCTTCGAATATACAAGTGAGGGCTATAAGGGAAAATTTAGGACAGCTCATACAGCTCATATAGAAAGGGGGTAAACTTGTCAACTTTTTTGGGCGAGAATCAAGGGGTACCTAAATAAATGGGTGCAAATGTCTGGGGCCGAACAGACAGCTAATGCTGATAGACCAGCTATTGGATGGGGCATCAGAAGAGCTTAAAATATTTTTAAAGGAACGAAACCGCACGACCTGGGACCAAACCTTAGAGGTGGCCGAAAATTATAGACTGGCACATGCGGCCAGGAGTTTAGAAACATCGAAATCTAAACCCAAGGGGGAGGGATCAAGTTCAGGACAGACGGGAAATCGCTCAACTCCCCATACCAATTACGTAACTGACAGAAGGGCAACATTTAGTTCAAGGAGAGGCTTAGATACTAGACACACAGGCAGGTACGATAATAGGCGTGGCGAAGGGGATCCAAAAACTGTTTGTTATAAGTGTGGAAAGATAGGTCACAAATCCACGTCATGCGACCTTCGTAAGGTAAGTCCGATAGGTGCTGTACAGGAAGGGAGGGCGACCGCTCCCAAACCCAAAGCAGGCCATAAGGGAAAGGGGAGGAAACCTGTGGTCTGGCGAGAAGAAGAGGGAAGACGTCCCATAGCTGAAGGGTTCCTGAATGGAACCCCTGTTAAAGTGTTACGTGACACTGGGAGCACAGTGGTAGTGGTGCGTTCTACCTTGGCACATAAGCGTACTGGTCGATTTAGGTGGATTAAAACCATCGTCATTACTATGCTGAAAGTGGCAACTGTCATGGTGCAGATAGATTCGCCTTATTTTACTGGGGAAGTGGAGGCCCATTTGTTGGATCATCCACTATATGATTGTGTAGTTGGAAACATACCTGGCGCTGCAGATCCTTTCCAACCTAATCCTAATTGGAGGGATGCAGCAAGGGTAACTTTTGAGGACAGTCAGGCCGGAAGTGCCAAGATCTCGTCCCCTGCAGAGGTGAATGGGGTGATTCCCCCATGCTCGTCTAATTTATATGATGCACCATTTGAGGAGAGTGCGGCCAAGAATGCCAAATGCTTTTCTTCTGCTCAGGTGGCTGGGTCGATGTTCCCAAGCCCATCTAATGTTGTTGATACATTGGAAAGGATTGAGGCCAAAGGGGCCAATATCTCACATTTTACTGAGGGGGCTGGGGCGGATTCCCCAAGCTCGCCGTAGAAATTGGGGCAGTTGTCACACATGGAATAGCTAGAAAGGAAAAGGCGGCTGTCAAACCACTTGCCACGCCACCTCGTCCACCCACTGGTATATCTCCAGATGTATTAAAAGCTTCCCAACAGTCAGATCCCACTCTCGTTCAACAGAGAGAATGGGCAGGTATTGGGAGAACTAGAGAGTCTACATGGGGCTCTGGGAAGTTTATCCATAAGAAAGGTCTCTTAAATAAAGAGCTTATAGAAAAAGAGGGAATGAAAACTACTCCATTGATTGTTCCAAAGAGGAAGTCATGCGTGTGGGGCATGAAATTCTATTAGGGGGTCATCTCGAGTCTAAGAAGACCATACACAGAGTTTCCGCAGAGTTTTACTGGCCTGGGTTAAGCGCCGATGTAAAACGCTACTGTGCCTCTTGCGACATGTGCCAATGCACATCTCCCAGAGGCCGAACAAGGAAGCTTCCTCTAGGTCAAATGCCCTTGATCGACACCCCTTTCTCTAGAGTTACAGTGGATATTGTGGGACCGATTGACCCTCCCACTGAACATCCTCACTTTAGTTGATTATGCAACGCGCTATCCAGAGGCTGTTGCAATCCGCTCAATTGACACAATTCGAGTGGCAGAGGCCTTGGTTGAGATATTTGCCCGGGTTGGAGTCCCTAGGGAAATGCTCACCGATCAAAGGGCACAGTTTACCTCAACACTTATGGGTGAAATTACCCGTTTGTTGTCAATGAGGCAATTGGTTACGACCCCATTTCACTCCCAGTGCAACGGGCTGGTCAAGATGTTCAATGGGATCTTGAAGAACATGCTTCGACGCATGTGTGGTGAAAGAACGCACGATTGGGACAGGTATCTTCCGGCCGTCCTAAAGTTTAAAGTCATTTAGATATCTTATTTTTTTTGTCAGTTTAATTGATGTATCTCTACAATTGTGGATGATTCTACGTTTCTATGATTCTACATTAATAAATTTCTACGCTGTTTTAATTATCAATCTGGTGTTCTGTGTTATATGTGTACGTGAGTTCTATACACAAATACAAATATCACCGAGTAGAGATAAATCGCGACAGGGCTAAAGCCACGAAAGATCAATACACAGTTCTTGCGTCAACAGTCGGCTTCAGAATCGCCCTAGACAACGACCAGTTGAAGCAGGTGACATCGACGGTCCCGGGTTGTTTGTTTGTTTGTTTTAATGTTTCGGATGTTCCTTCGGAGTTGAAGATAGTTTTCTTCCTAGTCCAAACCTCCAGCAGGACGACGGGGATGGGAGCGGGCAGGGTTTGAACCAGGGACCATCGTTAAATCCGAACGACAGTCCAGCGCACAAACTGCACGACCAGGCAGGGTTACACCCTGCTCGCCGCCATCCTCCGTCGTCAAGCGAGAAGTTAATTATTTTTAAACTCGAACATCCGAAACATGTAAAACAGAAAAAAAATTTTTTACAGAGGCAAATGAACTTTTGAAACATTATTACTTTTGACAATCAAAATTAAATATCGTCTTGAATATTCCGACGGGGGCCGCCTCTGAGTTTGTGTGATAACACAAACTCTCTTTGTAATTTTGTTTAAATAATCAACTCGACACTCACTACTGTTTAATATTTCTATTACGTTCTATTATATATCTATATCTAAACCAAAAATTTGAAGACATTCTTCACTTAGATATTCCCGACTGTGTATAATGTTCTTTTGTGCGTGGACAAACTTAGATGCCAATTCCCAATTATAGATGAATCCATACCAATACAGGTGCAGCTCTTTTAATTATCAACAATTGAGTGACTTTAAAAACAAAGGTTGAATCATGGTTAAACAAAGGTACCACAAACTCTTATTAAAAAAACAGATTTCTATTTTATATCCTGCATTACGGGACATTGTATAGGATTTGTTGACTGCTTTTTAGTCTTTTGTTTTATACACAAATAAAAATCTTTATTAAAGACATCAATTATAAAATTTTAAAATACTATATTTTTTATTGATTAAGAATATTAATTTTCTTTAATACTCCATCTATTTTTATTTTTTTTAAATATCATTGATATTTTTTAATACAAGAATATTGTCACCTGTTTTATTATGTTTGTTTGACTTGATGATCTTAACGAGATAAACTTGGGGCATGTGCAGATCTGGAGGTGCCGTAACTTGAGTCCAAGCACTTCAATAAACAATGAAGTGACAAGGTGCTGATAGACTTTGTCTAGAGTTGAATTCTGTTGAACACAAATATGAAACAATAAATGTATGTACAGTTCATATATAAAGTAGATGCAGGATACAATAATAATGATCAATAAAATAAGTAACTATTTACTTTCAAACTAGCGACTTCTAGATCTAACTTTTTAGCTCTCTCTCTCTCTCTCTCTCTCTCTCTCTCTCTCTCGTCCCAAGCTACTACTACTCTTTTATATCTTTCCTTAGAATAATCTAGAACCATGGCACCTCAATACCCTTGACCCTTTTACATTCAATTTTCTGCTTCTGTTGTTTTCTAATGTAACCTTTGTGTTCATTTTATTTCCCTGCTGTAGCCTTGAACTACGTTTTCATCAGCGTCTCTCTGGCATTTTCTATGTTCGAGTGTACTAACGTGTGACCTCATTTGAGCAGGTAAACTGTCCTCATTGTGTGAACAATCAGCTGGTCACCAAGGACGTGACTTATAGGAGACTCATAACGTAGAATACAAAAACGAAACAGATTTAAAGAAGAAAATGTGTCACTTAGCATTAATACAGTAACCCCCCCCCCTCTCAGAATATTTTGAATTTTAGTTTTGTTTTGTTTTGTATATTTTGGATACTACTTCCAAATAACTTGAACATTGCACCGGACGGCCGGGGGAGGGAGAAGTGTGCGGTAGGCAGAGCTTGAACCCGGGACTATCGGGACGACACGCCAGAGCTGCGCGAATAGGCAGCCTCAAGTGGAATGCTTCACTATTTTAGTTATATCAAAATAATGTAACAAACTAATTAAGATTTTGACTACACTGTAGATTTGTCTTTTACAACTTGAAAGCCACTGTTGCCTCTGTTTATTTACATGTAGAAATACAATACATGGATGTCATAGACAGTCAAGTTGTGGGCCGAATACTATGGTAATGCCCAAGCCAATTGTAACATCCAGTTCGCCCCAGATGCAAACTCGACAGGAAACTCTTCCAAATCCCACTAACAGTTAGGTAAAAGAGGCAATGGATAGGTCCACATGTTAGGTAAAAGAGGCAATGGATAGGTCCACATGTTAGGTAAAAGAGGCAATGGATAGGTCCACATGGAGAGAGAAGAGTCAGGAAGGGTCCAGGATTGCAGATGCCATCTTATCTTATATAATACAGACGTTGCTTCAAAAAATGAAAAAGATGATTACGTCCTACGCGTCATGCATTCAGTCATGCATATTATAACCAATGACTTAAATTCTGCCAAGTCACTGGTTTTCCTGGCTAGCTCAGGCAACCCATTCCATGCTCTAATAGCACTAGGGAAGAAAGAGCATTTGTACAAATTTGTCCTAGCATATGAAACGAGGAATGTGCCTTTATCTTTGTGTCTTTCTGAGTATTTTATTAAATTTTTAATTTTTTTTTTGTATTTCAAGATGTTCAGTGTTTTATGTATAATTGCTACTTTGCTTTTAAGTCTTCTATCCTGAAGGCTTTCTAAATTATTGAATTACTAAAGGTGTTACTCTAATCAAATGTGAATATTCGTCTGTTATGAATCTCACTGCTCTCACAAGAGTAGTAGAAAGACGGGTGATTATAGATACCAACCTGTGGCCGAAGCTGGTGTCAGGGGGAGGTATGGCTAGAGTGAATATGTTACTTTGTTGATATTTTAATATGATAGTGATATCTCTTTGTGTTATGTACTTCCAGGCCCAGGTTATGAATATCTTGCACGTGTTAAGAACTGAATGGTTTAGTCTTCGTTGAATGTGTCAGAGAGTGTGTTAGTCAGTGAGATCTTGTTCCCGGTCCAGGACGTTTAGACGTTTACTTCCTGGACTGGTGTTTGTGTATTATTGACTGACATTTAATATAATTATGTGCTTCATTAAAAATTGAGTTAAAGTGTATCAAGTAGTAATTGTTCTTATTTGCATAATCCTTAATGAGCCAAGCAAGTGTTAAATGATTGGAATTGAGTAATCAAATAACCTCTAATGAGCCAAGCCAAAGACTAGCAAGAATAGAACCCTAACAGCTGGCTATCATTGATTGGTCCCTTTAGTCACTGCAGAAGTTGTATGTCGAAAATCATCTCTCGAGATGTAAGATGCTACAGAGACGCAAATTAAGACCCGCGGCAAGCGGGTAATATCCAGCTAGTTATTATATGTATTACAAAAACATAAAAACGCAAACATAATATAAGACAATTCACAATATGCAAAAACAGATACATTTAATATATCTCACATTTATTTATATTTCTAAACTACATATGAAAAAAATACATAAGCATTATGACACATTTTATATTTTCTTAGACTTGTTTTCAGTGTTTTAAAATGGACTGTCACAGAGTCAAGTGTAGACATCGCCATCAATGGTTTGGTAACATACTTCACAGACGTCTGTTCAGTTGGACATGTCTTTCTTCTCAATCTACTTGTTCTCTAAGGATGTAGATTGATCAGTTTGTAGAAATGAGGGTGGTGACTGTCATTCGATAGCCTATAGACATGGTGCTATCCCTCCACTGCATTGTTTGTTCGTAGAGCATTGTCCTGTCCATTTGATCATTTCCTTAACGTTTTGGCGATGGTCAGCTTGTGTGATCTAGTCGGCCTTTAAGATCGCCCATTATGTTAAAATAAGTCGCCCGAGTTTGATTTTTTTTAAATTCTTCATATAGGCCTAATTTAGATCTTTTAATATCTGCCTAGACTATAATAAACATACATAACACGCATATCATTATTTAACATACATACAGTCTGCCCTATTTTGTCGAGTAATATTTTGTCGTTTCTATTTTGTCAGCACTATTTTGTCACCGCCATTTGTGAGTTAAACAGTAATTTTTCTTTGCATTTTGTAGCTGGCTATAAAACTAGCAAAAACTTAATTTTTACATTTTCTTGGAGTATGAAGATAAGGGCAATATACATTTATTTTAGTCTGGCTCTAGTGAGTACAGATTATTTTAGTCTGTATCTATTTAGTACTAATTATTTTAGTCTTGCTCTAGTTAATACTATAATTTTAGTCTGGTTCTAGTTTGTTCTGATTTTGTCTGCAGTCCAAATTTAAAGTTAGTGCCTATCTTCGTAAAGAGATTAGAGAGGTTTAAGACAATTAATAGGCGATGATAATATTTATATAATATTAACAATTAATCTAAAGGATTTTGATTAATAACTAATTATTTACACAAATTGCTTAATTATCAGTATCAAAAAATCACCCGTCAACCTAAGGGGTTGGTGGTAGAGGTGAAGCGATGAGCGAGGTATCACTTACCCCCCCCCCCTCTCTCCTGAATCCAGTGAGGTCTATATTATAGTATGCCTTTTAATCCGGAGACATTTTCCACCGCATTCTCATGCGAACCATTTTTACCGTCTATTTTCTGTCAAAATAATGCAGTTAAAATTTTTATAGTGGGTAATTTTGATACCTTCACGAATAGCTCTTAGCCTAAGGAGGAAATATCTTTTTTTTTTTATTTCGATCTTCAAAATTTTGGAGTGTTTAATTTTCCGGTGCTTTATTTTCCAATTATCAAAAAGTGCTCAGTTTAACACTGCCTAAATTTCTTTGTACCTAAATTTTCGTGTGCCGAAACATCCGGTGCCTAAATTAATGGTGCCTTAATTTCCTTGATTCCTTTTAAAGTCTATCGGCAGTGTATGGATCTTGAGAAATGTTTAGCAAATCAACACAGAAATATAGATCTTGAGGAGAAGTATAGCAAATCAACACAGAAATATAGATCTTGAGGAGAAGTATAGTAAATCAACACAGAAATATAGATCTTGAGGAGAAGTATAGCAAATCAACACAGAAATATAGATCTCTGCCACACGATGGATATGACTGCTGTATATTCCTACAAAGAACTAGACATACTACACGAGTTTTTTAACTAAAGGTCAAGTCCAGTCTTACAAGCCATTCATTCTTTGAATATAAATTTCTAGAAAAACTAAGGCCGAAAACTTGATTCCTTTTTAGTCTTACGGCAGTGTATGATATCAACAAATATGTTCATCAATTTTCTATTAGAAAGTACATACACGAAGAAATTACTAGACGAGCCGATGACTAAAACAAAGTACCACATATAATTTCCTAAGATAAACAAATACATGTTTGAATAAAATACTTCATCTGACGCTGAGAGAATAAAAACAAAAATAAGAGACTGAATAATTTTGGTAATAGTGAATATCAAGCAAGTCAATAAAAGTACCAATGTAGTTCTTGGCGACCACTGAATTTTATTTTGGACTGACATTTGTTTGCGGGCACGAAGAGTGACAGTAACTTTGACTGAGATAAATGTGCAGCTAATAGAAACAAAAGCTATAGGCACCCAGGTAGTTAAAGTACCTAATATGTAATGATTGAATAAAGTTATTATGTATTCATTTTGTTTAAAGTTTAAATTTAACCCAACATATGCCATATAGTCTTCGCCTTCTGCATACATTTTGCGATATTCATAGTAGGTAGTAAAAGCCATAAACCATGGAAGACACACAATATATGAAAGAACCACTGCAGTGATGGCATTCTTTGTGGTGACAATTTTCTTGAAAGTGATTGGTAAGAAGACCGCAAGAAGGCGTTCCACTGTGATGATGACGGGGATAATACTGCTGACATGACTTCCGTAACCAGCGAGAAAATAAAAGGCAATTATAGAGACACAAAGAAACATATTAACATTATCTCCATACTGCCAGCCAGCCATATATTCATACTTTAAGTTTGGGCCCCACTCCGTTAGGATTTCCGCATAATTCAATCCTGAAAGTAGAGTTAAACTGTCTGCTACTACAAGACTTAAAAGTAAAATATTGGAAGGTTTTTTCAGGTTACTTCGTCTCAGTATTTCAATGCTTAGCATGTTGCCAGTAAAACCAATAATTGCACAGATAGGATTTACATAACAATTCCAAACCTGAAGGAAACGAACTTGTATTGTCCAACCGTAAAGATACAAGCACAAAGCAGTGGAATAAAACTTATCTTTCGAAATGACAATTAAAAGTGTGTCATTGGTCGAAGGAGTTGAAGTTAAAAGTTCACTTTCCCCAACGTTTGATTCCATTGTTTAAGGCAAGTTCAAAAATGATTGTTCCGACCTAATAGCGCATTACTGTGTCAGAACTTAACAGATTAACACTGAAAGCTAACAAAATGCAATATCCCGAAGAAATCCTTATTTCTGCAAACAGTTAAAATTGTAATGATGTTTGCTTTTTTAAACATTTTGATTCATTTCTTTACTTGATTTCAAATTTGACTTTCCATTAAAGCTTCATCTATTTACTATGTCAAAAAGGTGTCTCTTTTTGAACTGAGTGATTTAGTTGAACAAATCACTCACTTTCATGGAGTCAGTCAATAATAATTTTACCGTCTATCCGAAATACCCGTCTTAAATCTTATTCATTTCAACTAGTGTAACAATAACATGGCCTGCATTTGTCACATCTAGGTAGAATAGAACTTATAAGTTTCCAAATGTAAAGATGCATACATTTGTAAGCATTTAATTTTTTTTTTCAGGTTTTTCTGTTTGCATATTTTTCCCATGATTCATTGTGTAATAAGGAAATTATTTTAACATTCAATAAATAAGTTGTTTTTTTTTGGGGGGGGGTAATTAAATAATGAGGGTTGATTGTGTAGGTTTCCTGTTCTCTGTACGTAAAATAATCTTAGAAAAAGTATAAATCAGTAATATTGAGATAATGAGTTTCTATCTTTTTATGAAAACGATCGCATGCAGAAAAGATTGAGTCAATTACTTGCGAGGGAATCTTTCAAGGAAAAAAAAAGATAAATATCAAAATTATTGGTAAGTGTTTTTGCCCGATTCAACATAAAAAATGTTTATTTACTGCGCAGCCAAACTTGTCTGAAGCTAAAATCCCAATTTGTCTTCGATTACACACTGACTCACCGTATTTATTTCTTGCTTTGTAATATAAATACACCTTGTGGGGCTATTGGGAAATAACAGCAGTCTAAAAATAAAATATCTTTAAGTAAAAAAAACAGGTTATCAATTGAACATTGTTTTATTTTTCCTTCAAAAAAAATATTGATTATTTTATTTGTAATAATATGACTAGTGGTGGGCAAAAGTTAACTAAAAAGTTACAAACTTTTAGTTTAACTAAAAAAAAATAGTTAAGGCCACTGTTTAACGAAATAAAAAAAAGTTAAAATCGTAGTTTAATTAATTTTTTTTAGTTACTAACTAAAAGTTTAATTAAAATTTGTACAACTTTTGAACATGTGGTCAGGGTTGAAACGCACATTCCTGTTTTCTGGTCATGTGATATCAATAACTTTGATTATCAAAAAAATGATGCAGTTAACAACTATTTAGTCAGTCTGCATTTGAAGATGCTGGTAGAAGTTATTGGAGTAAACATTTGCAATTGAAAATAACAGTATTATAAAATGTTGTTAAACATTTTAAACCAAAAGCTTCTATGCAATATTATGAATGGGGTTGTTCCGAATTTTTTGTCAGCCACGTGGCGGTGTTTAATTTCTGTTTATAGTTGGAATCTGATTAGCGAGTTCAGTCAATCTTTAGTGGTTTTAATCTCTTCGTTTGCGGCAAACATTTTTTAACTGCAGGAACACCAAGTAGGCCTACACTCTTTTTATAGTCTTAAGACTTCTTATTGAGATCCAAGCCTAAATCGACAGCTAGGTAGGCCTATTATAGATCTAAAAGCATTAGGATAACCAACTCTAGAAAAAAATCTTAATCCACGACCTCTCTGACCATAAAGTAAATAGACTGTGTCCAACTGATTTTAACAACCTGGTCAGCTAGACATACACATGTAGGCCTAGTGTACTGTGCGTGTGTAGTCGATGATATTACAAGACTACCCTGCATTTTGTTTCTTTACGCGTTATGCAATAGTGTTTGCTTTAATGTGGAGTGGTCAGACAAGAAAATAAAACACTGGCATGGCTAGTCAAGCATGTTTGTAGATATATCTTAACACTAAATTAGTTACCACCCTCCCTGCCCAGAAAGTAAATAGACAGTGTGTCCAACTGATTTTAACAACCAGGCCAAATAGACGTACACGTCTAGGCCTATATAGTGTACTGAGTGTGCAGTCCATAATGACAAGACCACCCTGGCTTTTTTCCCTTGCGCATTTAACGGTTATACAAGAGTGTTAGTTGTATTTTTAGTGGTCAGACAAGAAAATAGCACATCGGCATGGTTAGTCAAGCATGTATATTACACTATAAAATATGTATACAATTCAAATGTTTTTTAAAACTCCAACGGTTTTGTTTCTATTTCTTTGGTTACTAGAGCTAATTTTGAAATTCTAAACCTGTACGTTATGTAATGAGATTTTAAACTTTACAGGTATAGGTAAGATTTTCCATTATATAATAAGGTAATATAATTTTTAAAAAGAGTACTGTAGAATATTTGTATTACACAAATAACAAACTAGTGTTTAAAAGGGAAGACATATTAGGAACTCCATTTATTACGCAAACACAAGCGGTGTTGCACTGACGCGCAAGTGTGCAAATGTACATATAATACTATTATGTTACATCTCTCTTCTTTAATTCAGAAAATGTATTTATCAGAATAACTAACAAACTAGTCAACTAAAAAGTCAAATCAGTTCATCACAAATCAAGTCTCTTGGGTTTGTTAACTATTCTGCCTGAGCGTGTTACGTAAGGTTCATGTGGTCTAGAGGTGTTAGAAGAAGCAGTGTGTAGTGGCGGCTCAATATCTAGTGTAGTTTGTAATCTTGGACTCTCTAGATCTAGTGGTTCTGGTTGTTCTGAGATGTCATCTGGAAAGTCATAATTGTTGTCAAATCTGTTTGCTTGCTCAGAAGACTTTCTGATGTGTTTTCTGTTTCTTCTGTAGACCTTGTTTCCACTTTTGACATTATATGATCTAGGCTTAGAATGCTTCGAAACTACTGTTCCTGGTTTCCACTTAGAATTAAGTTGCATTCTGACTGCCGTTCCGTCTTGTAGTGGATTATGACTCTTAACTCCTTTCCTCTTATCATAATAATGTTTCTGAGACTGTTTCTCGGAGTCAAAGTGTTTTTCTTCACCACCTTGAGATCTGGTGTCTTAGGTGTGAGTATTTCCTCGCTCGAAGGTAACAAATTTCTGGGTCGGCGTCCCATGAGTAATTGTGCTAGCGACAAATTAATATTACTCAGTGGAGTAGTTCTGTAGTCTAATAGCGACAGAAATTTGTCTTCGCTTTTCTTCCACAGTTTCTTCACTGTCTGAATAGCTCTTTCAGCCTCGCCATTAGAACTCTGAAAATGAGGATTCGACATTTCATGCTCTATTCCGCATGATTTATAGAAGTTCAGGAATTCCCTTGAAGCGAACTGTGGCCCGCAATCTGACCTTAACTTTCTAGGTATTCCATGGCATGCGAATATACTCTTCATTCGATGATATCTGATGTAGTTTCATGTGACAGTTCTTTGACATCAATAAACTTTGTCAACTAGAAGCACATACTTTTTACCCTCAAAGTTAAACAGATCACAACCAACCAAGCAAGCTGTATGGAAGGTCTGGTGTCTTGGTAGGCATTAGCGGTTCTGACACATTTTGATTCTGATGTTCAGCACACCTGCCCTAACTGTCACTTCAATGTCTGCATTCATGCCTGGCCAATACATGACTTCTCTGGCTCTCTGCTTACACTTGACTATTCCTAAGTGAGACTTGTGAATCAGATTTAGCATGTATTTACGTAAGCTTGGTGGTATGACTATTCTCAGACCTTTGTATATAATACCATCCGAAGTTGATAACTGGTCTCTTGAATCCCAATATGGCCTGACTTCAATTGGAGTCTCGCTTCTTGTGTCTGGTCAACCAGTCATAATTACTTCCAGAAGCATTGAAAGTTCCTTGCTTGTACAGTCTTTAATTTCACTGTATTTCGAATCACAGAGATCATATGCACTGAATCATCTGTAAATTCACATGTCTGTATATCAGTATTTGGTAGATGTGCACGAGAAAGTGTATCGGAGATAAACATTTCCTTGCCTTTTCTATAACTAGGGGTGCACCGGATAGTACTTTTTGATATCCGGCCGGGCCGGATATGACCGGATAGTAAAATTTGATATTCGGCCGGGGCCGGAGCCGGATACCTAAGTGTCTTGTTAATAGCTTGTGTTGCTGGACATTTTACGAAACTGTTAAATAACATACCTATATTGGTTGGTTTTATTTTTTTCCTTTTATATACCTTATTGTTTTAAACTCTGTTACTGATTGATTTATTCAAGCTTAACAGTATTTCTAAAACTCTGTATAGCATGAGTGTGTCTGTGTGTATGTAAGATGCCAGCAACTGTAAAGGATGTGTGTAGGAAGGTCAATGTAAATAATGTTAGTATATACTTAACTAGTTACTAATGTAAATCTCAAGTAAAGTGCAATCTGCCTTGTATAGTGGTCGGATGTATAGTTGTTTGTGTTAACCATCGAGCATTGTTTTTTCCTTGAGCATACGCACGCAATAGAGTTGGGTGTCAGTCAAAAAAAATAACACATTGGCATGGTCAGTCAAGCATATAGATAAATTATACCCGTCCACTAGTTAGAGGTCAAGGGTTGTTGTTTTTTTACTCTCCAGCATATTGTTTCTTTGTTTGCTAGATCTAACTGCGGTACTATTATTCAATTTATTTTATGAGATTTTAAAATTTACTGTAAGGTTTTCCGTTATTTATTAAGTCAAAAGAATTAAACAATGAAATTAGCTTTCTTTCTAAAGATTTTAATACAAGGCAAAAAAATACACACACGCAAACATGCACATCTTTGTTTTATTTTATTGTGCAAAGAACGTACGTAAGAAACATTAAATGCAAAGAACGTATGTTAGAAACATCTTCCTTAATTATTACTTATTAATTATTTTATTCGTGGTTTCTGTAACTCTTACAAAAGGGAACGATAGTAAGCCTATGGATGTCAGGTGTGTAAAAGTCGTCCTAGTCTGATACACAGTGGCTAAGTACGCATCTTAAGTAAAAAAAATAGTAATAACAAGGGGTTAATTGACTGTCACAAATTATTAGGAATATTGTTATCAAATCAAGACACTTAACTGCAGGAGTAATATTCAAGTCAACACGTTAGAAAAATTATTTAACCGTTATATTTATTGACAGTGTAATATCCTTTGTTAGCACGTTGTGTTTTTTCATTCTGGCTTAAAAATGGTCAATGTCTATCAATAAATTGGTTCTCAAGGACCAAAGAAATAAAACTAAGAGTAGGTGGTGTTTAGCTCTCCATTTAAAGATAGCCCTGGTGGTGTCTTCTACAAAATAATTAGTTACTGGCTTACTGGGCTATATAATCTCGAGGTTTGTGTTCTGTGTAGCTAAAGGTCACTCGTTTAGGTGCGTCCAGCTTACTAATTGAGATTTATGTTCAAGTAACTCGGTACACTTGAAAAGGTGTGGCCTCTAACCCAACCACGTGATTCAGATTTTTCACCAAATAAGCAAACTCTTTGTCCGGATACCCGTGTAGATGTTTGGCTTGAAGTCCAGTCCACTCCCCCCCCCCCCAAAATTAAGATTAGCTACTAAGTAAACAAACATAGTTCCCTCGTGTGACCTCTAGAGAGTGCTTACGTCCATCGTATCTGACTTGGGGTCACCTGTCAATCAATGAACTCATGTGATGGACTAAACAAATAAAAGGGGGAGGGTGTTGTTCATCTGGAAATATACCTAGTTACCTTAGAGGTGTGGCTCTTGTAGTCCAGCCCCCCTAATAAAGATTAACTACTAAATAAACAAACTCAGTTCCCTCGAAAGGTGTGACCTCTAGAGAGTGTCAATACGCTGACATTAAACCTACGTCCATCTTATTTAACTTGTGGTCACCTGCCTTTAAAAAAAAAACTCAATGTGATGGGCTAAACAAATAAAAGGGGTGGGAGTTGTTCATCTCTACCTCTGGAGATATACCCGCACAGCTAGACAGACGTCTGGTCAGCATGACGTAGTCAAGGAATGTAGCATTTTAACATGTTAACTTCAACTCAAGGTCAAGACAAATTGAAAAAAGTGTCAGCCATTGCTGCTCTGTATGTAAAGCGCATTTATGATG
Organism: Biomphalaria glabrata; assembly: GCF_947242115.1. Classification (NCBI taxonomy): domain Eukaryota; kingdom Metazoa; phylum Mollusca; class Gastropoda; family Planorbidae; genus Biomphalaria; species Biomphalaria glabrata. Next base: position 21,616,735 of record NC_074724.1, read on the forward strand.
TAAAGTTGCATTTCTATTTATATTAAGTTATTAACACGCCTTGTCTTTATAATAAACGATGTTTGGTGCATATTCATAATGGCTCTATTTTTAAGCACATTATTTTGTTTTAATATAAACATTAATAGATTCTACAACAGACATTATTGGAACGAGGTCCACTTTATGCATATTAAATAGGTGTATTTTTTACTATCCGGTTTACTATCCGGTAGTGATATCCGACCGGAGCCGAATAGCACCGGATAGTAAAAAATGCCGGATATTCGGCAGAAGCCGGAGCCGGAGCGACTATCCGCTGCACCCCTATCTATAACAGACTTTCAGATCATACCACTGTAATCTTATTAACATCTTCTGTATTCTCATTGGTGCTGACAATAGAGGTTTCTTGAAGATTTGCTCCAGAGGTTTGTGATCATTATAAACTGTTACTTCTTTACCAAATATGTAGCAGTAAAATTTGCTTGTACTATACACAATTGAAAGCATTTCCTTCTCAATTTGAGCATATCTTGTTTCTGTATCCGTTAGAGCTCTTGGTGCGTATGCAATTATACGACCTTCCTTGAGTAATACTGCTCCCAGTCCATCTTTACTTGCATCACATTCTATCTCTACGTTCTTGTTGACATCGTAATATGCCAAAACTGGAGGGTTTGTACAAAGATGTTTCAACTCTTCGAAACTCTTGTTTTGTTCATGATTCCATTGAAATTCTACATTCATCGGGTGATGTTCCCTTCTGATTGCTTTATTGAGATCTTTTGAATCAATACATATTCTAACTTTGTCATTCCCGAACGAAACAACCATGGAGCTAACCCATTCAGTAGGTTCATGTATTGGAGTAATAAATCCATCAGCTTGCATTTCTTTAAGTTTTTCTTCAACTTTCTTGCGTAGCGATGCTGCTAAGCGACGTGATGGACGGATAACTCCTTTAGCATTTTCCTGTAACTGAATCTTGTATTCTCCTGGCAGTGTTCCAGTTGTTTTTAGCATTTCAGGAAATTCTCTTTGTAACTCGTCTTCTGCCTTGGATTCTATGCTGTCTATCCGTTGTAGTAGTCCTAAGCATTCTGCTGTGTCACCAATCAAAATGTTCTCTTGGCTAATGTCTACTACCTCAAACCTTGCTTTCACCTCTTGGATATTATTTTTCAAAGGTAGCACCACTGCTCCTAAAGTCTTAATAACAAGATTAGTATAAGACTTGAGTGACTTTGCTGAATAAGCAAGTTTTACTTTGTCTTTGAGCTTTTCAAACTCTGACTTGACAAGAATGTTACATCTTGCACCAGTGTCGATACGAAAAATTAATGTCTTGCCATGCACGACTAGTTTTACAGTCCACTTGTCTTCAACGACTTGATATTCTCAATATTACCCTTTTTATACTGGCTACTTGCAGTACTAACAGGTACAATATCTTCATCACTGTGGCTGTCATCTTCTACTAGATTAACGTTGCGTCTTTTTCTGCACATTTGAAACCAGTGGTTTTTCTTCTTGCAGAAATTGCATGTGGTTCCTATTGCTGGACATTTTCCCTTTTCGTGGTTCTTGCCGCATTTACTACATAATTTATCTGAGTTGTCTTTAGACTTCTGCTTGAGTACATTGTGTGACTGTCTCTTGATTGCTAGAACTTCTTGGCCCCTAAACATTTTCACTTGGCTTTGTGACAATTCATATTGTTGTCCAATTTCTATAGCCTTGCTTAGAGTCAACTTCTGTCCCTGATCAAGTAGTCTTAACTGTACCTTTTCGTGTATGACTCCACTAATGATCAAATCAATAAGCATATCATCTGGATTGTCATACTCACAGTCCATAATGAGAAGCTTTAGGTCTTTAATAAAGTTATCAAAACTTTCTCCTTCTTCCTGATTTCTCTGATGTGCTCTAAATCTAGACACGCTTTTATTTTGTCTTGGCCTTATGTAAACTTCTATTTTCTTTAATAGCAATTGCGAATCTCCCTCTTCACTATCAGTAATATTTAGAGTTTTGTAAACTTCTCGGCCCTGTTGACCTATCCACATTCCCAGCTTTTGTTTACTATCGGCACCAGCTAACGGTCCTTTGAAACAAAAGCTCACCTGCTGTTGAAACCTTAAAAACTCTTGATACAGATCTTTAGCATTCCAATTCAAGATTGGTTGCTCAAAATAAAAAGAAGCCATTATCTGGACAGCTTTATAAGTTTTACTCTGACCCCATGTACACAAATAATAAACTAGTGTTTAAGAGGGAAGACATATTAGGAACTCCATTTATTACGTAAACACAAGCGGTGTTGCACTGACGCGCTAGTGTGCAAATGTACATATAATACCAATATGTTACAAGTACCATTCTTTTCTAAACGTTTTAATTCAAGGCAAAAATACAAGCACACATATTTATTTAGACACCTTTTTGTTTTATTTTATTGTGCATTAACGTTTATGTAAGAAACATATTCCTTATTACTGATTTTATTATGGATAAATATTTCTACAATGTTAAAAGAATAAGATCGAACTGTAGGCATACAGTCAGATGATTATATCTATATAGGTCTAGTTCAACCCCGCCCCCCCCCCCAAAAAAAAAAAAAGGTATGAAAAAGTTTGTTATAGTTTAATTAATTTCCTTTAGTTTATTTTAACTGTATTTTGAAATTCATGATAAACTTTTAGTTTAACTACTTTATTTTAGTTGAAAACTAGTTTTAGTTTAACTTTTAAAAGTTAGTTGAGTTCCCATCACTAAATAGGACATGTATTCTGTGTCACATTATTCGAATTTAAAAAATGGAGTCAAACTTTAGGCCTATATATCACGGTACGTGACGTTTTGGCGCCGCCGTTTTGGCCCACGCCGTTTTGGCGCTGGGAACGTTTTGGCGCGAGATATAATTTGTCGATAATTTAATAAGCACGTAGCGTTTATAACCTATTTATAGAGTATTTATTTCACTCTACCATAATATTGTATGTATAGTATGAATTCTAATACCGTCCAGCGAATTTTTTTTTATAAATATAAAGGTTTAGCTTATTTCATGAATATAGGCCTATAACAAGTCAGATTCCTGAAAGGAATGCTATCCCCTCCCCCTTTATTTATATGTGAGTTCTGCTAATCGCACTGGATGACAATTTTCGATTTCTTTCCAAAAGACAAGTTTTTTTATTTGACATTAGTGTAATACTTTCATATTACAAAAACCATTTCAAAATGGCGCTGCACTGTGGCGTCATGCAATTTGTGCTTTCATTATTCATTATTATTTCTTTGCTGGATGTATATTGAATGTTCTTTTGTACTTAGTTATGCAGATGAAGACTTCTGTTTTCAAGGTATTTACATTAAACGTTTTACTAGATCTAGATTTGTTCAACTTTGGTTGTTTGGTTAGAAATAAAAGAAGAAAAATGGCGACCCAAGATGGCCGATCTAGTACTAGATCTATTCATTATAGTAAAGATCAACTCCTCGAACTTCGTTCAAAGAGGAAGCCTCTTCCAACATGTTATGCACATATAAATTGTCTCTACCCTTCCTCTATTAGTACAAGGAAAAGAGGAAAAAAAGAGGACTACTTCAAAGGCTGAGAAGAAGAGGTTTTCGCCCACCACTTCCTACGATTATTCTAGCTAACGTCCGCTCAAATAGAAATAAAGTGGATGAGATAAGTGCCCATATACGCTACGACCACGTTTTTAGGGAAAGTTGTCTATTGGCTTTTACTGAGACATGGTTAGAGGAGGATGACAACGACAACCTGATTGCTATTGATGGTTTCTCTTGCGTGAGATCTGACAGAACGGCTGAGTCTAAGAAGAAGAAAGGTGGGGGGCTTTGTGTGTACATCAACCTCAAATACTGTACCAACTACACGGTTAAAAAGAGAATGTGCTGTCCGGATCTAGAACTACTGGCGCTCTCATTGAGACCTTTTTATTTGCCACGAGACTTTGGTGTTATTTACATAGTCCTGGTTTATGTTCCGCCTACAGCCAAGACGCAAGTTGCAGCTGCAATCATCGCTGACGTAGTGCATGAGTTTCAGACAAGGTCACCGGACGCACCAGTAGTTATACTGGGTGATTTTAATTAATGCACCTTGAAGGTTGACCTACCCACCTTCTATCAACACATCTCGTGTCCGACAAGAGAGAACAGAACTCTGGACTTATGTTACTGTAACATCAAAGGAGCATTCACATCTCGTGAAAAGCCACCACTAGGATCATCGGACCACAAAACAATACAACTGCTGCCTACTTACCGCACAAAACTTAAAGAAGGAAAAATCATTCAAAAAAAACAGTACAAGAATGGACTCAAGACAATATTCTCAAACTACAGGGATGTCTAGACTGCACTGACTGGAATTTGTTTAAAGAGACCACTTCAAATCTGGAAGAATGGGTCGACGCAGTGACAAATTACATCAAATTCTGTGAAAACATGTGTGTCAGTACTAAGAGCAGCAAGATATACGCCAACAATAAACCATGGGTCACTGCAAAAATAAAACGGGAAATAATCAAAAAGAAAAGAACATTTATGAGTGGCGATGGACAGACAAGGAAAATTGCTCAACGAAATCTCAACGTCCTTCTTGAGGAAGGGAGGAGAAACTACCGCACCAAGCTGGAAGACTCAATTAATACAAGTGACATGAGACAGGCGTGGGGCATCATGAACAAAATGGCAGGAGCACAAGTCAAAAGTAAAAATATATCTTGCTACAAGAGACGAAAAAACATTGGCCAACGAGTTAAATGATTTCTATTGTCGCTTCGACACGAAAGATTTTAATTATCTAAGACTCAAAGCCCTTGAGGATGTCAATGTTAACAACTGTTTAGAATTAGCGATTACTAAAGAGCAAGTTTGTAACATTTTCAAAATCGTCAACCCAATGAAAGCTGGTGGGCCTGATGGAATAAAAGGGCGAATCTTAAAAGAATGTAATGAACAACTAGCTGAACCTTTCCGAGATATTTTTTCTACTTCATTACTAAACCATGAGATACCACCTGTGTGGAGGTCATCTATAATTGTACCTGTGCCAAAGGTTTCCAAACCGAAGGAAATGAATGACTATAGACCTGTTTCACTTATTTCCATTGTGTCTAAATGTTTAGAAAAATTGGTTAAAATGTTTCTTCTTAATGATCTTTGTAATAAGTTAGACCCTTTACAATTTGCTTACCAAAAGGGTAAAGGTGTAGACGATGCCATCCTAAATATTTTATATTGTGTCTACAAACATCTGGACTTACCGAACACTTATGTAAAATTGTTCTTTATTGATTTCTCATCAGCTTTTAACACTATACAACTTCATTTACTCATTGAAAAGATGAAAGCGTTGCAGATTAGTCCATACATAATACTATGGGCTAATGAATTTTTGACCCAGAGAGCTCAGAGGGTTAGGGTAAACAATGTTATATCTAATGAACGCACTGGCGATCGCCCCCCCCCCACTCGGCCGACCCCCCCCCCCCGAAGGGGGGGTGCGGACGAATTTTAGTATAGAATTCACACAATTTGTATACGAATTTATTACTTATGTTAATAATATATGCTAATTATTTACATTTCAACCTATTTTTAGATTATTTCGCCTCCCCCTTCAGGTATGTTGGCCGATTTGGTGGGGTCGGGAGGGGGTGATGGCATCGATCCCGCCCCCCACCCCATAAACTTTCGAGTGGGGGGGGCGGTCCAATAAATTTTTAGAAATCACAGCTTGCTAACAGAATCAATTAAATATCTATATGATTAAAATGTGTTATTGGTGTTTTAACCGTTTATATTATGTCGTTCCCCTGTTTTCCGATTGGAAGGGGGGGGGCAAATACATCTACTACCATTCCCACCTAAAAACTTTGAGTGGGGGGGGGCGGTCCTACTTTTATGGGGAAATCAAAGTTTGTGAACAAAATTAGTAAAAAATGCCGGATATTCGGCAGAAGCCGGAGCCGGAGCGACTATCCGCTGCACCCCTATCTATAACAGACTTTCAGATCATACCACTGTAATCTTATTAACATCTTCTGTATTCTCATTGGTGCTGACAATAGAGGTTTCTTGAAGATTTGCTCCAGAGGTTTGTGATCATTATAAACTGTTACTTCTTTACCAAATATGTAGCAGTAAAATTTGCTTGTACTATACACAATTGAAAGCATTTCCTTCTCAATTTGAGCATATCTTGTTTCTGTATCCGTTAGAGCTCTTGGTGCGTATGCAATTATACGACCTTCCTTGAGTAATACTGCTCCCAGTCCATCTTTACTTGCATCACATTCTATCTCTACGTTCTTGTTGACATCGTAATATGCCAAAACTGGAGGGTTTGTACAAAGATGTTTCAACTCTTCGAAACTCTTGTTTTGTTCATGATTCCATTGAAATTCTACATTCATCGGGTGATGTTCCCTTCTGATTGCTTTATTGAGATCTTTTGAATCAATACATATTCTAACTTTGTCATTCCCGAACGAAACAACCATGGAGCTAACCCATTCAGTAGGTTCATGTATTGGAGTAATAAATCCATCAGCTTGCATTTCTTTAAGTTTTTCTTCAACTTTCTTGCGTAGCGATGCTGCTAAGCGACGTGATGGACGGATAACTCCTTTAGCATTTTCCTGTAACTGAATCTTGTATTCTCCTGGCAGTGTTCCAGTTGTTTTTAGCATTTCAGGAAATTCTCTTTGTAACTCGTCTTCTGCCTTGGATTCTATGCTGTCTATCCGTTGTAGTAGTCCTAAGCATTCTGCTGTGTCACCAATCAAAATGTTCTCTTGGCTAATGTCTACTACCTCAAACCTTGCTTTCACCTCTTGGATATTATTTTTCAAAGGTAGCACCACTGCTCCTAAAGTCTTAATAACAAGATTAGTATAAGACTTGAGTGACTTTGCTGAATAAGCAAGTTTTACTTTGTCTTTGAGCTTTTCAAACTCTGACTTGACAAGAATGTTACATCTTGCACCAGTGTCGATACGAAAAATTAATGTCTTGCCATGCACGACTAGTTTTACAGTCCACTTGTCTTCAACGACTTGATATTCTCAATATTACCCTTTTTATACTGGCTACTTGCAGTACTAACAGGTACAATATCTTCATCACTGTGGCTGTCATCTTCTACTAGATTAACGTTGCGTCTTTTTCTGCACATTTGAAACCAGTGGTTTTTCTTCTTGCAGAAATTGCATGTGGTTCCTATTGCTGGACATTTTCCCTTTTCGTGGTTCTTGCCGCATTTACTACATAATTTATCTGAGTTGTCTTTAGACTTCTGCTTGAGTACATTGTGTGACTGTCTCTTGATTGCTAGAACTTCTTGGCCCCTAAACATTTTCACTTGGCTTTGTGACAATTCATATTGTTGTCCAATTTCTATAGCCTTGCTTAGAGTCAACTTCTGTCCCTGATCAAGTAGTCTTAACTGTACCTTTTCGTGTATGACTCCACTAATGATCAAATCAATAAGCATATCATCTGGATTGTCATACTCACAGTCCATAATGAGAAGCTTTAGGTCTTTAATAAAGTTATCAAAACTTTCTCCTTCTTCCTGATTTCTCTGATGTGCTCTAAATCTAGACACGCTTTTATTTTGTCTTGGCCTTATGTAAACTTCTATTTTCTTTAATAGCAATTGCGAATCTCCCTCTTCACTATCAGTAATATTTAGAGTTTTGTAAACTTCTCGGCCCTGTTGACCTATCCACATTCCCAGCTTTTGTTTACTATCGGCACCAGCTAACGGTCCTTTGAAACAAAAGCTCACCTGCTGTTGAAACCTTAAAAACTCTTGATACAGATCTTTAGCATTCCAATTCAAGATTGGTTGCTCAAAATAAAAAGAAGCCATTATCTGGACAGCTTTATAAGTTTTACTCTGACCCCATGTACACAAATAATAAACTAGTGTTTAAGAGGGAAGACATATTAGGAACTCCATTTATTACGTAAACACAAGCGGTGTTGCACTGACGCGCTAGTGTGCAAATGTACATATAATACCAATATGTTACAAGTACCATTCTTTTCTAAACGTTTTAATTCAAGGCAAAAATACAAGCACACATATTTTTTTAGACACCTTTTTGTTTTATTTTATTGTGCATTAACGTTTATGTAAGAAACATATTCCTTATTACTGATTTTATTATGGATAAATATTTCTACAATGTTAAAAGAATAAGATCGAACTGTAGGCATACAGTCAGATGATTATATCTATATAGGTCTAGTTCAACCCCGCCCCCCCCCCAAAAAAAAAAAAGGTATGAAAAAGTTTGTTATAGTTTAATTAATTTCCTTTAGTTTATTTTAACTGTATTTTGAAATTCATGATAAACTTTTAGTTTAACTACTTTATTTTAGTTGAAAACTAGTTTTAGTTTAACTTTTAAAAGTTAGTTGAGTTCCCATCACTAAATAGGACATGTATTCTGTGTCACATTATTCGAATTTAAAAAATGGAGTCAAACTTTAGGCCTATATATCACGGTACGTGACGTTTTGGCGCCGCCGTTTTGGCCCACGCCGTTTTGGCGCTGGGAACGTTTTGGCGCGAGATATAATTTGTCGATAATTTAATAAGCACGTAGCGTTTATAACCTATTTATAGAGTATTTATTTCACTCTACCATAATATTGTATGTATAGTATGAATTCTAATACCGTCCAGCGAATTTTTTTTTATAAATATAAAGGTTTAGCTTATTTCATGAATATAGGCCTATAACAAGTCAGATTCCTGAAAGGAATGCTATCCCCTCCCCCTTTATTTATATGTGAGTTCTGCTAATCGCACTGGATGACAATTTTCGATTTCTTTCCAAAAGACAAGTTTTTTTATTTGACATTAGTGTAATACTTTCATATTACAAAAACCATTTCAAAATGGCGCTGCACTGTGGCGTCATGCAATTTGTGCTTTCATTATTCATTATTATTTCTTTGCTGGATGTATATTGAATGTTCTTTTGTACTTAGTTATGCAGATGAAGACTTCTGTTTTCAAGGTATTTACATTAAACGTTTTACTAGATCTAGATTTGTTCAACTTTGGTTGTTTGGTTAGAAATAAAAGAAGAAAAATGGCGACCCAAGATGGCCGATCTAGTACTAGATCTATTCATTATAGTAAAGATCAACTCCTCGAACTTCGTTCAAAGAGGAAGCCTCTTCCAACATGTTATGCACATATAAATTGTCTCTACCCTTCCTCTATTAGTACAAGGAAAAGAGGAAAAAAAGAGGACTACTTCAAAGGCTGAGAAGAAGAGGTTTTCGCCCACCACTTCCTACGATTATTCTAGCTAACGTCCGCTCAAATAGAAATAAAGTGGATGAGATAAGTGCCCATATACGCTACGACCACGTTTTTAGGGAAAGTTGTCTATTGGCTTTTACTGAGACATGGTTAGAGGAGGATGACAACGACAACCTGATTGCTATTGATGGTTTCTCTTGCGTGAGATCTGACAGAACGGCTGAGTCTAAGAAGAAGAAAGGTGGGGGGCTTTGTGTGTACATCAACCTCAAATACTGTACCAACTACACGGTTAAAAAGAGAATGTGCTGTCCGGATCTAGAACTACTGGCGCTCTCATTGAGACCTTTTTATTTGCCACGAGACTTTGGTGTTATTTACATAGTCCTGGTTTATGTTCCGCCTACAGCCAAGACGCAAGTTGCAGCTGCAATCATCGCTGACGTAGTGCATGAGTTTCAGACAAGGTCACCGGACGCACCAGTAGTTATACTGGGTGATTTTAATTAATGCACCTTGAAGGTTGACCTACCCACCTTCTATCAACACATCTCGTGTCCGACAAGAGAGAACAGAACTCTGGACTTATGTTACTGTAACATCAAAGGAGCATTCACATCTCGTGAAAAGCCACCACTAGGATCATCGGACCACAAAACAATACAACTGCTGCCTACTTACCGCACAAAACTTAAAGAAGGAAAAATCATTCAAAAAAAACAGTACAAGAATGGACTCAAGACAATATTCTCAAACTACAGGGATGTCTAGACTGCACTGACTGGAATTTGTTTAAAGAGACCACTTCAAATCTGGAAGAATGGGTCGACGCAGTGACAAATTACATCAAATTCTGTGAAAACATGTGTGTCAGTACTAAGAGCAGCAAGATATACGCCAACAATAAACCATGGGTCACTGCAAAAATAAAACGGGAAATAATCAAAAAGAAAAGAACATTTATGAGTGGCGATGGACAGACAAGGAAAATTGCTCAACGAAATCTCAACGTCCTTCTTGAGGAAGGGAGGAGAAACTACCGCACCAAGCTGGAAGACTCAATTAATACAAGTGACATGAGACAGGCGTGGGGCATCATGAACAAAATGGCAGGAGCACAAGTCAAAAGTAAAAATATATCTTGCTACAAGAGACGAAAAAACATTGGCCAACGAGTTAAATGATTTCTATTGTCGCTTCGACACGAAAGATTTTAATTATCTAAGACTCAAAGCCCTTGAGGATGTCAATGTTAACAACTGTTTAGAATTAGCGATTACTAAAGAGCAAGTTTGTAACATTTTCAAAATCGTCAACCCAATGAAAGCTGGTGGGCCTGATGGAATAAAAGGGCGAATCTTAAAAGAATGTAATGAACAACTAGCTGAACCTTTCCGAGATATTTTTTCTACTTCATTACTAAACCATGAGATACCACCTGTGTGGAGGTCATCTATAATTGTACCTGTGCCAAAGGTTTCCAAACCGAAGGAAATGAATGACTATAGACCTGTTTCACTTATTTCCATTGTGTCTAAATGTTTAGAAAAATTGGTTAAAATGTTTCTTCTTAATGATCTTTGTAATAAGTTAGACCCTTTACAATTTGCTTACCAAAAGGGTAAAGGTGTAGACGATGCCATCCTAAATATTTTATATTGTGTCTACAAACATCTGGACTTACCGAACACTTATGTAAAATTGTTCTTTATTGATTTCTCATCAGCTTTTAACACTATACAACTTCATTTACTCATTGAAAAGATGAAAGCGTTGCAGATTAGTCCATACATAATACTATGGGCTAATGAATTTTTGACCCAGAGAGCTCAGAGGGTTAGGGTAAACAATGTTATATCTAATGAACGCACTGGCGATCGCCCCCCCCCCACTCGGCCGACCCCCCCCCCCCCGAAGGGGGGGTGCGGACGAATTTTAGTATAGAATTCACACAATTTGTATACGAATTTATTACTTATGTTAATAATATATGCTAATTATTTACATTTCAACCTATTTTTAGATTATTTCGCCTCCCCCTTCAGGTATGTTGGCCGATTTGGTGGGGTCGGGAGGGGGTGATGGCATCGATCCCGCCCCCCACCCCATAAACTTTCGAGTGGGGGGGGCGGTCCAATAAATTTTTAGAAATCACAGCTTGCTAACAGAATCAATTAAATATCTATATGATTAAAATGTGTTATTGGTGTTTTAACCGTTTATATTATGTCGTTCCCCTGTTTTCCGATTGGAAGGGGGGGGGGCAAATACATCTACTACCATTCCCACCTAAAAACTTTGAGTGGGGGGGGGCGGTCCTACTTTTATGGGGAAATCAAAGTTTGTGAACAAAATTAGTTGAATTACAATATAATTTTTATATTATATTGCTACACTTCTGGTATCTTAGCCGATTCGGTGAGGTGGAGGGAGGGGGCGATTGCTTCTGCTGCCCTCCCCACTCTAGCCCTCTGAATGAGGTGAGGCGGTCCTATTTTTATGGAGAAATCATAGTTTTTGAACAAAATTAGTTGAAGATCTATATAATATAAGCTATATATTGATGTTTTAATCCATTTGTAAATAATGTCGGATGAAAAGATGACTGTTTAAAACAGAAAAGTGAAATGTGGCGATAGAGTTTAAGTAATTGCATACGAATTCATCTTAGTTATTTTAAGAAAGACTTTTTTTTTGGAAAATTTAAAATTCATACGAAATTTTTCATAATAAGAGTAACAATTGAGATGAGGTCTGAACCCAAATATTATTTTCCTAGTCATCTTTTCAACCTTTACTGAAACTGATATTTTTCTGTTGTAAAAAAATATTTGGGACAATAACTCACAATTTATGCTTGAATACTAAAAATGAAAAAAAATGTGTGTAAAATCTAATTGGTTCACTTAATTTCTCCTCCCACTTCCAAAGTGTTTTTTTTAGAGCTTTGAATTATAGTTCTGTAACAAACCAAATTACAAACATGCCTATTGAACAAAATGTATCACTTACACATGAGCTTTTTTTGAAAAAAAATTATTTATCGAATAGATGTTTTTTCGGCGGCGTTCCTCAAAGTTATTCCAAATCGGTTGTATTTGCGATGTAGTAAGAACATGTAAAATCATATTAGAATATTTTTCAAGTAAAACATTATTCTTAATAATATCTTATCTTATATCTTATATAATACAGACGTTACTTCAAAAAAGAAGATGATTACGTCCTACGCGTCATGCATTTAGTCATGCATATTAACCAATGACTTAAATTCTGCCAAGTCACTGGTTTTCCTGGCTAGCTCAGGCAACCCATTCCATGCTCTAATAGCACTAGGGAAGAAGGAGTATTTGTACAAATTTGTCCTAGCATATGGGACGAGGAATGTGCCTTTATCTTTGTGTCTTTCAGAGTATTTTATTAAATTTTGTTTTTGTATTTGAAGATTATGGTTCAGTGTTTTATGTATTATTGCTACTTTACTTTTGAGCCTTCTGTCCTGAAGGCTTTCTAAATTTAGTGATTTTACTAAAGGTGTTACTCTAGTCAAATGTGAATATTCGTTTGTTATGAATCGCACTGCTCTATTTTGTGTCTGTTCCAGTTTCTTAATGTTTTCTTGAGTTGAGGGGTCCCAAACAGAGGATGCATATTCTATTATTGGCCTAACCAAGGTTAAATAACATTTTAGTTTTATGTTCTTATTTGATTTATAGAAATTTCTTTTAATAAATCCTAATGCTTTGTTTGATTTTTTTGTAGTTTCATCAATATGTGGATTCCATGACAGTTTTTCATTTATTATAACACCTAGGTATTTTGCGTTTTTAGTCTGTGTTACTGGTTTGCCATGAATAAGATAAGTGGAATTAATTTGTTTTAGTTTTTTTGTTACTCTTAACAACTGACATTTTTCTGGGTGGAAAGACATGCTCCAATTTGATTCCCATTTCTGTAATTCATCTAATTCTCTTTGTAAAATATCTGTGTCTTGTGTTGTTTTTATTGTTCTATATATTATGCAATCGTCTGCAAATAATCTGACTTTTGTTCCTGAAGTAATGCAATTTGGTAAATCATTTATGTAAATTAAAAATAGTAGTGGACCCAAGACTGTTCCTTGAAGTACACCTGAGTTTACTGTTATCGGTGTTGATTTAGAACCATTTATTATTACAGTTTGTTCTCTCCCTATCAGAAAGTCTTTAATCCACTGATGCAGTGGACCATTAATGCCGAAATATTTTAATTTTTTAAGCAAACTATGGTGATGAACTTTGTCAAAAGCCTTAGAAAAATCTAGTAAGATAGCATCTATTTTTTCACTATTATCTAAACCTTTTGAAAAATCATCAATTAGTCCTATTAGTTGTGTTTCACATGATCTATATTTCCTAAAGCCATGTTGGTATGGTGTGAGGACATTATGTTTGTCTAAGTGGTTTATGTTGTTGCTACATATTATGTGTTCTAGGATTTTACATGTGATGCTGGTAAGTGATACTGGTCTGTAGTTTCCTGGGTCAGATTTTTCTCCTTTTTTAAATAGGGGGGGGTGACATTAGCTTCTTTCCAGTCCTTTGGTACTCTGCCCTGGTTAAGTGAAGCCTGAAAGAGTATTTTGAACACTGGGGCTAGCTCATTACTTAGTTCTTGAGTAATCTAGCTGGAATACCATCAGGTCCAGAAGCTTTATTTGGTTTGGTGTTGGCTAATAGTTTTTGAATTCCATTTTCTTGTACTACTATATCTTCTATGTTGTCTACTTGGTTCAAATTCAGTAATATGTCTTTGTCTCCTGGGGCTGAGAATGCTGATGCAAAGTATTTGTTTAGAATGTTTGCTTTAGTTTCATTATCATTATGTATTATGTTATGTTCATCTTTTAATGGTGCTACGCCTGTTGTTTCCATTTTCTTAGACTTAATGTATGACCATAGGTTTTTGTTGTTATCTTTAGATATTACATTGTTTATGTATTCACTCTGCAGTTGTCTGCTTACTTTTTGGGTTAAGTGTTTAATTTTTATATACTTTTTGTAAACTCTTTCTGCATTAGTTTCTTTAAATTTTCTATATATAATAAGCTGTAGATGTCAGGAAAATGCGGTTCTGCAGTGAAGAATGCAAGAAAACGATTTTGGCGTCGGGGCTTCGCCACGATCCTCAATGGGGGAGCTTACAGCGCTCCCCCAGACCCCCTAGCTGTCAAGAGAAAGGCCTCAGACCCCCAGACCCCCTAGCTATCTATGGAAAGGCCTCAACATGGCTGTTTTTTTTTTCAAATTATTTTTTCGACTGCGATCCTCAAAGCCTTAATCGAAATAATATGTGAGGTATCTTATTTTTTCAAGGAACAAATCGGTTGTATTCGGTAGTAAGGGCCTATAAAGTCATATTAGAATATTTTCAAGTAAAACATTATTCAAAAGATCCTTTTTATTGAATAGGATAAATAATGAGCTGTGGATGTCAGGAGATTGCGGTTCTGCAGTGAAGAAAGCAAAAAAAAAAAAAGATTTTGGCGTCGGGGCTTCGCCCCGATCCCCACTGGGGGAGCTTACAGCGCTCCCCCAGACCCCCTAGCTGTCAAGAGAAAGGCCTTAACGTTGCTGTTTTTGTCTGCTTTTTTCGCCGAAGGTTGAGAAACACTGCTTTTTAAACATTCTAATATATGCATAACTTTGAGAGTTATATATATGTACTTTAAGCGCGTTTATTGCTTAGGGTTAGGGTTTACTGGGGGTTAGGGTTTGGAAAAAAATCGCCCCCCCCACTCCGAAGTTCTGGATCCACCAGCGAATGAACGCATAGTTAACACAGGGGCGCCCCAGGGGGCTGT
Organism: Biomphalaria glabrata; assembly: GCF_947242115.1. Lineage (NCBI taxonomy): Eukaryota > Metazoa > Mollusca > Gastropoda > Planorbidae > Biomphalaria > Biomphalaria glabrata. The sequence goes on from NC_074724.1 coordinate 21,631,884, forward strand.
GACATCGCCATTGTGGTTCATTTTGTACACCAATGATTTTCAATCCGATAGTTCTTGTTGCTCCTTCACAAAATTCGCTAATGATGCGGCTCTTCTTGCCCTGCTCTCAGAGAGCTCAGACGTAAATGAGTATTTCAAAGAAATAGAACACATTGATAAATACTGTAAAGATATTTTTTTATTATTAAATGTAAAAAAAACAAAGTAATGATAATCGATTTTCGCAGGGACAAGAAGGAAAATGATATTGTTTCTGTAGCTGGAGAGACTATTGAAATTGTGCAAACCTTTAAATACCTTGGTACTATCCTAGACAATTAATTAAATTTTACTGCAAATACAGATTATATCAGCAAAAAAGGGCAGCAAAGATTACGATTACTAAGAAAACTGTCCTCGTTTAATGTTAGCGAAAAGGCCTTGGCTATGTTTTATCACGCTCACATCTGCAATATTTTAAGTTTCAATATCACTGCCTGGTATGGCAATCTGAGCATTAACAATAAAAATAAACTTTATAGAATCCTAAATGCTGCTGGCAAAATCATTGGCAAAAAACAAATCCCATTTGGGCAGTTTTTGAGACAAACATCTATAAAATAAAAGCTAACAAGATCCTCGAAATAAAGAATCACCCTTTGTGTCAGGATTTTGTGATTTTACCATCACAAAAGAGATACAAGACACCGATAGCAAAGACAAACAGACACAAACACTCTTTTGTTCCCCTGGCAATCAAATCATTAAATAAGAACAATCTGGTATAAACTTTGTCACATGTAAATTATGAGTGAGTCTGGTGTGAATGTACACTTTGGTTTCTTATAGTTATAATGTTTTTTGTTTGGTGTAATGCACAAATTGTAAGACAAATTTCCTTACGGAAAATAAAGATTATTATTATTATTATCTAAAGCTTTTTTACACTGAATGACGACAATAACTCCACACATAGTAAAGATCAAGACACGGAATGTGGTCAGTACAAACTCTAACGTGAATCCACCAATGTAAACAAACACTATAGAAACAAATTCACGACACTAAGATATCGGGTGACACATCTCGCATTGACGCAGGTAGAGTTCAACAAATGAAGACAAGACCAGCACCGAGCACTGGTCGTTGGCGTCATGCGTGGGGCGATCATCTCCTTGGGACTGGTCATTACCTGTGACACCTCTCTTCTGCGCAAAAGAAAATGATGTCAAACATAAACACACATTTACATGTAGTAAATGATAAGTCACATTAATTAATGGACTTGTTATAGCTCACATAAAAAAGAAGGTTTTAGGATCTGATATAAAAATAATTACTCAAATAACATATATAATGTACGAAAGCTACTAATGTTTTTCGCTTAAAAATGTGTTTAAAAATTGTAGTGTAACTGAGTTGATTTTCTGAGTGCGTCCAGCGTGTCAGAAGGTCATGCCCAGTGCGTGTTTCATGTCCAGTGTGTGTTTGTGAGTGTAGACTGCATCAGTGTTATGCCAGACGTGCTGGTTTCATTCACTGTTTACTGTGGTCTAATTTTGTCGAATAAAGCCATGGTATTGGTATACTAGTATTTGTTGTTTCATTACAATTTATTCGACAAAATTATGTATCTGGATTATTTTTTTTATTCCTTAATCTACAATGGATAAATTACTCAGACCGAAAGAGTTGGACATTGATCCTAATGCTCCACTGGCCTCAGAAAAATGGACTTACTGGTACGTCACATTTCAGAATTTTCTTTCGTCCATCAAGGATATTAACGAAGACTTAAAACTAAAGTTGTTGAGAAATCACGTATCTGCTACGGTTTATATGCTCATCAGTGATGTATCGTCCTATTCGATGGCCATAGACACACTCAAGACTACTTATATTAAGGTAAAGAATGACATTTTTGCAAAAGACACTTGGTTGCTACATGCAGCCGGGCCAAACGGTATAGTCCTTTGTGCTTAAGTTACGAAGCCTGGCCCGAGACTGTGACTTTAAAGAAGTAACTGCAGAACAGCACAGAGACATTTGTATTAGAGACGCCTTCATAACTGGTCTGGCATCCAACACTATTAGACAGCGGTTACTGGAAAAGACATCTCTTACTCTACAAAGCGCTTTTGACGAAGCTAGAGTGTTAGAAACAGCCACAACGCATGCTCAGGCTTACAATTCAACGAACGAAATCTCTTGTGGGGCAATGTAAACGCCAACTAACTCCCATCTAGAAACATACATTTCTAATGAAGACCAGGAATTGAATGCCATTAAGTCGCTATGCATTCTAGGACTGAATGCCCTGCTCGAAATGCATTATGTCATTAGTGCGGTAAAAAGGGACACTTCCAAACTGTTTGTCAATCAAGTAAAACAGCCACCAAAGCTGCCAGCACAATATCACTGACCAGTGTGATAACTCCAACTACCTTGTCATCAACGCATTTCTTTGGGCTTACACAGTCTACGGCCCAAGTGAACGTCAACGGGTTGGTGTTGCAAGCTCTCATAGACACTGTTCTCAGTTCATTGCGACCTTTATCTTTAACCTCCAGCCTCTGGTCCTGGTAAATGTTCTTGGGCTCGTCTTTAGCAGCTTGGTATAAGAGAGCGTACACAAGGGCTTCACTGGCTTTGTGCTTGCCACTAACTCTGATGGCCTTCTTCAGTTCGGGGTCTCGAAGTGCATCGGCAAACGCATCAGTAATGATTATTTCCAAGATGTCTTGCGTGGCTGTTGGGTAAGCCAAATGGGCGAGGCGTGCAATGTCTGCCTCCAACTCCCGTAGGGTTTCATTTGATTGCTGTCGTCGGGTCTTCAATTTGACTCGATACAATTCTGACAGATACTCGTCACCGTAACGGAGCTCCATCGTCTTGATGAGAGCAGCGTAGTCTTGTGGGTTTGGAATGGACTGCAGCAGTTCGGAGGCCTTTCCTCTTAGGAACAATATAAGGGCTGTTGCTTTCTCCTCATCGCTGTTCCATTGGTTAACTTTGGCCGCGGCGTCAAATTGTAGCCTGTAGACGGACCAGGACACGGATCCATCAAACACAGGAGGCTTTACCTTCATGAAAGCTTTGGGTACGATCGACATCACATTTGCTTTCTGCATCTTGGTAAAGTCCCTGTAAACTTGCGTCTTTATTTCTTCGACCTTTTTCTCAACAGCGTAGACCCTCTGGTTTATCTGTTCTTCTTTGGTGGTGATTCTCTCCTCCACAGCATGTATGCGTTGGTACATTGCCAATAACTCCGTTTTGATTCCCGAGTCCATCGTGTCTATTGTAATTGGTGTTTCCTAGCTCCTAACGAACCGCTGCCATCTACTCCTGTTTTCTACTGGCGATCTGTCCCTGCATAGCTGCCATCTGTCCCTGCATAGCTGCCATCTGTCCCTGCATAGCTGCCATCTGTTCTAGCGGTTCGACTTCAAAAAGATATGTGTCCGGATCTTCTTTTTCCTTCACCAGTTCTTCCCGAAGGCGTGCTTGTAAGGTTTCTTTGTTTCCGCTCGTCTTCAGATCTCGCTTACGGAGCTCTTGCCTCAGTTCCTTCACAAGGAGTTGGTCTAGCGTTTTCGTAGTAGCCATTGCAGATCCCACTTCTGACACCAGTTGTTACAAATCTCACTATCAAGGCTCTCTGCAAACTGCACCATACACCACCAACTTAAAGAACTTGACAACTCAGGGCTTCAAAGTAACGTAACACTTTAATAGTTGAATAAATAACAGCCAATACTGTACAATTATCAACACGTACACTGTACAAATATCTCTCCGATAACACCTTTCCGCCGTATCAACTCTTGCACTGGCCTCTCCGTCTCGTTCCGGGCTTGCACTGGGTTCAACAGTTCAGGACTGACTTCACACACTAGGCTCGTTGTGTCGGACTTGATCGCAGACCAAGATCAAGACGCCAGTCGTCTCAACTGTACTTGACAGTACTCCGCACTGAACCGTCGTAATGCTCCGTACAGAACCACACCGTTGAACTGTGCTGTAGTCGACCGTGTTCTGAACCCCTGTCGTGAACCTTCTGTTGTGAACCTTGCTGTATTGAGCCCCATTTCTGAACCGTCCTGACTGCGACACCTCCGCTCTTATATAGGGTCCCTAATGGCCTTCTAGAACCGGACGGAACATCGCTCGACGTTTCTAGCTTCGTCACATGACTACATTCCTCGTGAGGCTCCTGAGCTATGTTCACGACGGTGATCCTTCCCGAACCGTCCTGTTGACACTCGACTCGGCTGACCGTCGTAACTCGTCACGGTTGACCGCTCGTCTAGCGCTGGCCTGGGGCGATTTGCTTCGGCTGACTACACTCACACCACTATCCCCATCTGAGCCACCACCAGGTTTATAACAATATGTATAATTGTTTTTAAAGAAATAATACAATAAACGTACAAAATGTATTTCAAAACGTCCCTTGCGCCAAAACGGCGGCGCCAAAACGACGTCGCCAAAACGGCGGCGCCTTAACGTCCTGCTTCGTATATAGCAGAACTTAAAACCTCATTGGCTAGGATTCTTAATGGGCTTTGTTGCTGAACATAAAAATTATATATGTGTCAGACGCGAATAGCCCAATTTTTCAGTAAAAGAAATTACAAAAGGCATTTCTCTATAGAAGACGTTACGAAGGCTATATAATATACAACCACAGACCTATATATATACTACAATAAATATAGTTTTTTTTATTTCTAGTTACGATTTATTTAGGTAGGTGCTGTTTTACTATTACTAATAATAATAATAATAATAATAATCTTTATTATCCGTAAGGAAATTTGTCTTACAATTTGTGCATTACACCAAACAAAAAACATTATAACTAAGACTAAGACTAAGACTGCTTTATTGATCCTTACGGAAATTTGTTGTGATTACAAGGACTCTTTTCTCATATAAAGACAACACAACAGAAAAATACACATAAATACAACAGACAACATAAAGAGTTTCTCAGCGACTACACACAAGTATCTTGGTGCATTTCATGTTCCCTGATCAATGAGTGGTGGTGATAGAGTCTGACCCAGGTTCGTTTCTTGTGCAACGCTATTAGATAACACCGCATATCATCTCTCCATTAGTATATTTAGATCTATAATCTAATTCTAGTCTAGATCTATATATAAAAATCGAATAGATCTAGTAATGGTATAGATTCTATCTTGAGACTAGATTGCTCAGACTAGCCTATGCTATGCATATAGTCAGTTTTTATTAGAATAAAGTCTAGATATTACTAAAGACTAAAAGTTTATTAGATTATTAGATATAGACATAGGACATAGATCTAATAATACTGTAATACATTTACTATGTGGCATTTTACGTCTCGAGAGACGATCTTTTCCCTTTACAACTTCTTGTGTGAGGCCAACACAGCTGCGATCGCAGGTTCGGCATATGTAATCACCAGGCGCCGTTGCATTTTCACTCTTCTTTCTGCTTCTGTTGTGTATGACATCTGCAATCCTTGACCCTTCCTTTATGCTTTCTCTCCATGTGGATCTATCCAGTGCCATCTCTTCCCAGCTGCTAGTGTCGACTTTGAAGAGCTTCATGTCGCGTAAAAGTGGGCGACCAGCGGCTCTCCTGCCTTCTATTAGATCGCCATACAGAATGTCCTGTGGAAGTCAACCTACTGGCATTCTACGAACGTGGCCAAGCCAGCCAAGGCGTCTGCTGCTGATAACAAAGCGGATGTCCATGCACCCTGCTCTTCGTAGCACTTCCTTATTGTTTATTTTATCTTGCCACCTTATTTTAAAGATCCGCCTTAGGCATCGGAGGTGGAAGACATTCAGCTTTTTTTTTCCTGCCATGAGTAGATGACCATGTTTCACTTCCGTACAGCAAGGTGCTCAACACACAGGTCGGTAGACTAGGGCTTTAGTACTGTTAGTCAGCAATATGTTGTCCCAGACTCTTTTCTGCAACCGTGACATGGTGGCCATTGCCATGTCTTTATCCAGTAGAGTGTTGTTGGATATGATGGAGCCAAGGTAACAAAAGTGATCAACTATTTCTACATTTACTAAGCTCTATACTTAATCTACTAGACAAGAGATCTACGCCTATCTATATAGTTCGTCCATCGTGGTTCGATGATGATCACTTTGTCATCCAGGGGGGATGAGGGCTTTGCACTGGGGTTTTATGCTTCCTCATGTGGCTGGTGAGACCTATGTGAGCCCGGAATGTTCGGCTGCACACTGGACAGGTTATTCCAGCTGGAGCTGGTGTGGTGGGCCTTGCTTTTCTTCTCTGGCGTTTTTGTTCTGCCAGCGTGGTTCTCTTTTCCTCAGCAACCTGTGCGCCAGTTTTCACAGCGCGACGCCATGATGCTCTGTCATGTGCCTCTGTCTCCCAGGTGGCTGGGTCTATGCTGAGCCCCTTCAGAGAAGCTTTGAGGGTGTCCCTGAAGCGCTTTCTTTGACCACCTTGCGAGCGCTTTCCTTCGCTTAGTTGGCCATACAAGAGTCGTTTAGGGATGCGGTGGTCTTCCATTCTGCAGACGTGTCCTGCCCATCGCTGCTGAGACTGCTTTAGTGTTGTATAGATGCTTTGCAGACCCGCTCTTCGAATGACTTCAGTTTCTGGTATTTTGTCTTGCCATTTGACATACAGTATTTCATGTGGACGTAATTCAGTTTCTTTGCATGTTTTCTGTACACTGTCCACGTTTCGGAGGCATAGAGCAATGTAGGGAGGTGACGGGTCGATAGATCCCTAGCTTTGTATTTGTAGTGATACCACGTCTGTTCCAAACGTTTTAGTCAGTCTTCCATAGGATGCACTGGCCTTGGCGATACGCAGGTCGATTTTATTATCAATCTTTCCGTTTCTGGAGAGTGTGCTGTCAAGATACGTGAACCTGTCCACTGCGTTTATATCATGTCCAGTTATCTTAATGCATGGATCCGAGTAGGCTTTCCCAGGAGCAGGTAAATATAAGACTTCAGCCTTATTTGTGTTAATGGTAAGGCCAAAGTGTGAGCGTGCTCTTGAGAAGTCACTGACGGTGCTCTGCAGATCATTTTCAGAGCAAGCATTTAGGGCACAGTCATCAGCAAATAGCAAGTCCCTGATTACTGCTGATGGTATCACCCCCGAAATGCTCAAGCATCTAGGGGGGAAAGGAAGGGCCCTGCTCTTTGTATTTGTAAATAGAACCTGGTCTGATGGTCATCTGCCAATGGCCTGGAAACGTGCCGACATTATTACTA